>NC_050449.1:34048331-34348331 GCF_903995425.1 Onychomys torridus | reverse complement strand
TTGTGTGTTTGAGGCAAGCCTGAGCTACCTAGTGAGTCTTTAATACTGTAAGAATGAAGAACCTGCCTCTGTTTTAAACAGGACAACTGTGATCCTGGGGGGAACATAGTGCTTGCTGACATTCGAGTAGTGCTGCCTTTGCTGGCTGTACAATCGTCTGCCCTAAGAGCTGCAAGGGACTGTCTCAAGAAAGCTGAGGGCTGAACGGAGGTCTAGGTAGAAAAGGCTTGAGACTCAGGTCTGTCTTCCAGTCCAGCAGAATCCACTTCATCATAAAACTCATTCATTAATGCCACCTTCATGTGCTCTTGGGGCTGTGTTTTCTGACAGTGAGTTGACTTCCTTGTGTAACCCCATAAGCTTTGCTCTTTTTCCCTCCAGTACAAAGGGGAGGAACTTACCCACTCTCCTTTACCCACGGCACGCTGCTTGTCTTTCTGCCCACGCCCAATCCACACAAAGCAGCTGTCTGAGTGTTAGACTGAGGTTCTGTTTGTCCTGTGAGCCATCCAATGGAGTTCCGTAGACACAACCTTTTCCTGTCTCTTCACCTCGTTGTGTAGGCGGACTCCACCATGAGTTTGAAACTGACGGGAAAACCTCTAACACCACCAGCACGCTCATAGTCCACTCGTACGGCAAAAACTCAACAGTGCACTGCATTATCCGACACAGGGGCCTGCAAGGAAGGAAGCTGGTTGCCCCCTTCCGGCTTGAAGACTTGGGTAAGAAGAATGGTTTTGTCTGGATGTCTTTAATCTAGCTGAACATGGCTCTATTGTCCCAGTGTGCTTCCATGTTGCTATGCTAAAACATTGACCCAAAACAAATGAAAGGAAGAAAGGATTTATTTCACCTTACAGCACTCAGGTCACAGTCTATCGTCGAGAGAACTCAGGGCAGGCACTCAAGGCAGGAACCAGGAGGCAGGAGCTGAAGCAAAGGCCATAGAGGAATGCTGCTTACTGATTTGCTCCTCATGGCTTAATCAGCCGACTTTCTTATAGAACCCAGGACCACCTGCCAAGGGGTGGTGCTGCTCATCCTTTGGTTAAGCCTTCCCACATCAACCATCTATCAAGACAATGCCCCACAGACAGGCCTGCAGGCCAATCTGATGGAAGTTCTTCAACTGATGCTCCCTCTTCCCAAGTGATTCAAGTTGACAACCAATATTAACCACTAAGGCTTCCTATGATGATCTAGAACCATTCCAGATCTCCAGAAAATGTTCAAAGTGGGTCATTAGTGTCAGCAACTGGTGACTTCTATTTTGCTTATTATCCTTTTCCTTTGATGAGCTGCGGAGATAGTACAAACATTTTGTTCATCCAATCGATTAAAAAAAAAAACAACTTACTAGCTAAAAATGCTTTAAAGTGAATTTACAAGAAAGCATTCTGAGCCCTCTCATCTAAACTATCTTCTGGGTGGGATGCAGGGAACATAAGAATTGTCCTGGGAATGTGTCACATCTAGGAATACACAATGTTTCTAGAGAACAGAGTAAGAAGAAGGATTAAACTCTCTGGAGACTGATTTGCTTCATCTGTCTGGGATTACAAAGAAGGAACATTTGGTCCCATCACTAATGTGGGAGTGGAGTTTTACAGAATTGAGCCCCAGCTCCTAAACATCTTTAATGTAATCACCTTTCACACTTGCGTGTGTGTGTGTGTGTGTGTGTGTGTGTGTGTGTGTGTGTGTGTGAATGGTCTGCTGGTGCAGGTGTGGGTGTATGTCTGTGTGGCCAGAGGCTGACATGTCTTCCCCAGTCACTGTCTACCCTAACTTTTTGAGATAGTCTCTCACTGAACCTGGGGGTCACTGGTGTGAGAATGCCTGTCCAGTGAGCTACATAGATCCACCCGCCTCTGTCTCAGAGTGCAGGGAGCACCGGCTGGTGCTATCCTGGCTGGTACTTGGGTGCTGTGGATGCTAACTCAGGTCCCCACACTACGCAGCAGGCGGTTTACCAGCTGAGTCATCTCCCAGCCCACCTTTCACACTCCTGAGAATAACTGAGGATCATGAAGAACTTGTATATATTTGAATTGTCTCTGTCAATATTTACCTATTAGTAGTTAAAACTGAGAAATTTTAAATACATGGTTAAGTCATTTTAAAATAATAAGTCCACTATATGTTAACAAACATTGCATAGCTTTATGAAAAAAATAACCGTGTTACAAACACATGTGAGAAAATGACTGCTTCTTTATTTTTTTTAAAATATCCCTAATGTCTGGCTTAATAGAAAACAATATGGTCCTCAACTGTTTCTGCATTCAGTTATTTCTACCAAGCCATCTTGTTTGAAATAAATATATAATAATTCAGCAAGAGAATCACCAGACATGTAAGGCCAGCCTGGTCTACATGGCAAGTTCTAAGCCAACTAAAGCTATTATATAGCAAGACTGTCTCAAAAAAACAAACAAAACTGTATCACCATGGGTAAAGGGAGCTTCTGAAATATTGTTTCTCTAATGATTTTTCTGTAATTCTTGCTTTTCTCAAAGGTTTTTACCCACAATTCATGTTTTTACACCTATTAAAAAATTACATATGCTTAATTATGAAAATAAATTTTAAACCACAGAAAATTCTTTGAACACTGAGATTCAATGAACACTGAGAAGCATCCATAAAGTTCAGGAGACAATGCCCATCTATCACATATCTTAGTTGATAGGCACAGTTACATGATGACACACTTACATTCTTCCTGGATACCAGCCTTTCTGTTGACTAATGAAAATGATCTAAGCTGACTCTCTGGAAATATCCACAAACATTTATGTTATGCAACAGCATTTAGTGAGCATGTGAACGAGTTATTACAGCACACACACATGCACACAAGAGGTAATATATAGCAACTGTATTTCACACATATGGGAAAATATTCAGTGCTGGCTAAATTAAGCGTCTTGCCCATGTCACTGAGGAATATGTTGATAATAGCATTGAGATTCAGCTCAGTCTGCACCTGGAGAAATGGAGTATATTTCCTATGGAAACAGGAAAATATCCACATGCAAATGGACAGACAGAGGGACAGATAGACATGTATGTGCAGAAGGACACAGCAAATGCCCTTTGCCTGCTACTGCCAAATGTCCTTGCACACAGGGGTCCCAGCATGCTGTACTGTCAGCCAGGTCACCTAGCAGATGGGCAAGCAGCGTGGTACGGATTCAAAACACAGAGTCAGGGCTCCAGGTTTCAGCACAACCACCAGAAGTGGGTAGCAGCCTGGCTCTGTTCTGCTCTCCTGGCTCTGTGACTCTGAGCAAAATGTGGCTAAAGCTCATGTCAGTGGTTTCAGAATTTTGTTTTTCCCCCTTTTTAGCTGCAGATCAAGAAACAGCTTCAGATGCTCCGGAGCAGAGCTCTCTCTCATCTCAAGCCCCTCAGCAGCCCACGAGTATGGGTAAGTCTCAAAAGTCACTGAAACCTTAGAAAGAATGACTGGTTGGAGATGCATATTTTTAATTCCACATTTAAAGAATATTTTAAAATTTTGTGTATGTGTGTGGAGTGTATATGTGTACACATGTGGGTGCACTCACTCAGACATACGTGTGTGGAAAACAGAGGCTGATGTAAGAATTTCTTTCTTTGATCACTCCTCCTGCCTGTTTCTGATTGATTGACTTTTGAAACAAGGTTTTGTACTGAACCAGTAGCTCAGCATTTCAGTTAGACTGGCTGGTCAGTAAGCCTCTTAGAATCCTCCTGTCTCTACCTCCCAGGGCTGGGGTTACAGACATGTGCCACTGTGCCTGTGTTTTCTGTGAGTTATGAGAAACAGAACTCGAACTCCCATGCCTGCAGTGAACACTTTACCCACTAAACCATCTCCCTAGCCCTTTATTTTTATTTTTCATAAGACTACCTAGACCCCCTCCAACTGGCTGCAGTTTTGTGGTCTTGGGATAAAGTCAGGTCAAGAATTCTTATTTCATGAGCTTATTGTCACAAGGCCTTATGAGCTCAGGGATATTGGGCTTGAGGCACTTAAGTATACACACACACACACACACACACACACACACACACCACACACACACACACACCACACACACACACACACACACACATAAACACACACACTCACACACATATGAATGTGACATGTGAATTTCAATAAAGACAGAGCTGAACTCATTTAGGAGACTTGCTCTTGGTTTTCTGTGTACAGCATCACAAACATAAAGATTTCCCACAGGCAGAGAGATAACGAGTTTGAGGTGGGACAGGAGTTTTGTGACCAACAGTGAGCTCGCTCACCTCCAAAGGCACATCTGTCCATTGCCTGGTTATCAAGAACATGGGTCACTTTTGACAGGATGGTGCTTATAAGAAGAATTTAGGAAGTCTTCTATTTTAGATAATGAGTTAACTAGTTAACTTGGGGGGGGGATATCATGTATTTCCTTTAACACTATGCAGCACTGTATCTGCCAATAGTGGGTACTCAGAAAATCCACAATAAGTGGGCATGTGAATGAATGAGTGAGTAAATGAATGAGTGAGTGAATGAATGAATGAACTAGTGAGTGAGTTTATTGGTGTCTTGAGCAGGATGCTTAGCCTTTCTCAGGAAGGCGTGCATTCCTGCATGTGCTCTATAATAATTCCACCTGGTTAAGGTAACTGTCTTCAGATCATTACCATGTTCATAGTTTTCAGTCAGATCACATTTTTTTTAAAACTCTGTGTCCTGAATAATATTGAAAGCTAAATGTTTGGGGATTTTAAACACTGAAAAATACAATGTGTACTGTACAGATTTTTTTTTGAAGAGTGGTGGAAATTGAAAACATTATGAAGTGGGACAACCACATCCTTGCTAGAATAATCCAATATTATTAAACGTGTTTAGAGTCTGGTTGTTTTTAAATTGCCTGGCAACTCAATTTTCTGCTCTGCATTCTCATATACAACCTAGGATTTAAGAGACATGGTCTCTAAAATTCTTCCCAGCTTTCAATTTCTGCAGTTTTATTACTGTTAATAATACCTATTTTGAGAGCAGGAGGCTTCATTCCCCTCGGGGCCACACAGTGGCGCTGTGCAATGGGTTGATAAAAAAAACAAAACACTGCCCCCGGGGAAGAGGGAGTTAGAAGCATTGACAACAAAACTCCAGAGAAGCTCTTTCTGTTGCAGTTCTTCTGAAAAGCCTCGCGGTTCAGCCTGTTTCTAAAAGAGGGGCGTCCAGACTTCAGACTGACAGCTGAGACTCTAAGTGTACACAAAGCTTTGGGCTGTGCATTTCTACCCACATTTCTCTCCAGAAACCCCGGATGCTGTCCCAGGCCCTCTTTGTTCAATGGTTCTCTTGAAGCATCCTATGGGCCTCCTCCCTAAACATTCTCTCTCAGGAAGGAAGCATGGAATAATGACTTTGGTTTAGGTTCCCCAATCAGAAACCAAACTGGGAATTTCCTGGTTGACTCCACTACTCAGTGGCTTCAGGACTAGGCCCTTGCTAACTGCTCAAAGCCTGTTCTCTCAGAGCTGAGGTGAGATACCACACACCACATGCACTATAGCCTAGTACATAGTAAGTGTTCAATAAAGGATCGCCTTTACAAGTAAGACGAAGGGAAGCTGGCATTTTGTTACTATTTTTGCAAGAAACTGGTACCTTTTTTTTGTACTCTTTTTTTTTTTTTTTTTTTTGAGCTGAGGATCGAACCCAGGGCCTTGTGCTTGTTAGGCAAGCGCTCTACCACTGAGCTAAATCCCCAACCGAAACTGGTACTTTTAAAGCAAAATAAGACAGACACAGAAAGACAAAGGTCGTGTGTTCTTTTTTCATATGTGACAGCTAAAAAATGTTGACCTAAAAGTAAAAGCAAATGGAACTGTGGTTATTATTAATTGGAACTCAGAAGGGGAGGGATGGGGGAAGGGAAGAGGGGAAGGAGATTATAGGGAGTAAGTTCTGGTGTTCTGCAGCAGGGTAGGGTGACTGTAGTTTAGAACAATCTGTCACAGGGGCTAGTGGAATGGCCCCATGGCTAAAGTGCTTTCTGCATAAGCATGAGAACCCGAGTTCAGATCCCTAGTAGCCATAGAAAGCCCTGCACCCTACATTAATCTCAGCACTGGAGAGGCAGAGATGTACATTTCCTTAGGGCTCACTGGCCAGCTAGTCTAGTAGGTTCAATGAGAAAGAACCTGTCTCAAAAAATAAGACAGAGGCCAGGCATAGTGGCACATGCCTTTAAATCCAGTACACAGGAGGCTGAAGCAGAAAGGCCTCTGTGAGTTCAAGGCCAGCCTGGTCTCCCAGCCAGGGTTACATAAAGAGACTCTGTCAAAAAATTAAAAAAAAAAAAAAAAAAAAAGATGGAGAATGATTGAGGAGGTGCCCCAAATCGAAGTCTGTTTATCAAGGAGCCACAGCCACCAACTACCTGCCTGGTATATAGCAAAGAGAGAGAAAGAAGGGCAAAGCCACTTCCTTAAAATGAACTCTGTCTGCCCTGGAGAAATGACTCAGTGGTTAAAAGCACTGGCTGCTGTTCTGGAGGAACCAGGTTCGATTCCCAGAACTCACATAGTTACTCACAATCATATGTAAATCCAGGGGATCTGATGCCCTCTCCTGGCCTTCTTGGGTCCTTGGCGCTCACTGTGATGCACAGACATACATACAGACAAAATACCCATTCGTATAAAATAAATATATTTAAAAGGGACTTTGGGCTGGAGAGATGGCTCAGAGGTTAAGAGCACTGACTGCTCTTCCAGAGGTCCTGAGTTCAATTCCCAGCAACCACATGGCGGCTCACAACCATCTGTAATGGTGCCCTCTTCTGGCCTGCAGTCATACATGCTGATACATAATAAATAAATAAATAAATAAATCTTTAAAAAAAATAAAATAAAATAAAAGGGACTTGCTCTCCGTAATAGCCTTAGTCCTTTCATGTGGGTAGAACCTTCTAGACCTAAACTCCTCTTACAGGCCCACATGCTCATACCATCACATGGCAAATAAATGTCCACATGAGGTTTAGAGGGACAGTGGAGGCAGAGCAGTTATAGGATGAGTCACATATGTGTGATCTATGTATGTATCATGATATGTGATCTATGTATGTATCATGTCTTACTTACACCTTAGTCTCAATGATGGGAAACTCCAGTATACAAGAGACTGACGAGGAAGAGGAAGAACATGCCACTCAAGACCCTGACTTGGCCACTGGTGAGTGTCGCCCACTGCACTTAGACCCGATGTTTGGTGCTCTGCTCTCCTGGCTGTGTGTCCAGTGGTCCTTCTCCATTCCTTGTTTCCTGTGACATGTCTACCCTTATGACATGTCAATCACTCCCTTGCCTCATCCTTAGTTGTCTCCTGACTTCCTCATCTTCCTGGTCCTGACATTTTTGCTAACCACTACATCTCTACATCAGCCAATTAACTCTACTTCTTCTGAGTTCTTTTTCTTTTTAAAGGATTTGTTTTTAATGGGCACAAGTGTCTGCCTGCATGTTTGCACGTGTATGACATGTGTGCCTGGTACCCACAGAGGCTAGAGGAGGAAACTAGAGCCCCCAAAATAGAAGTTACCAATAGTTACAGGTCATCATGTGGGCACTGGGAGTCAAACACAGGTCCTCTAGAAGAGCATCCATTGTTGTTAACTGTGAAGCCATTCTCCGGTCCCTTTTCCTGAATTCCTAAATGTGGATGCTCTTGATTCCATTGCTCCACCTCATCTCTGTTTAAACTTTGGCATTTGGGGGTTAAACCCAAGATTTCACACATTCTAGGCAAGCTTTGACCACTGAGCTAGAGTTCCTGTGCAGCTTTCCTTAGCCCATAGAAAGTTCATTCATTCCTGAGCTGTTTCCTGCTACCTAAATGTGGAAGAATCCCATACTTCTACTTACAGAATGTCTTGCATCAGTTTCAATTCCATTCCGTGTTCCTTTTTTCTTTAAAGTTTATTACACAGTTATTGTTTGTTTATTTAGTTATTTACTTAGTCTGTTAATTAATTGTTTGTGTGTGTGGGGGGGGGTGTAACCCATGTGGCGGTCAGAGGACAAATTTACAGAGTTGGCTCTTCCCTTCCGCTGTGTAGGTCCCAGGAATCAAACCCAGGTCAGTAGGCTTGGCGGCACCCACCCTTACCTGCTGAGCCATCTCACCAGCTCATTCATTCAATCTTTAGTCAAGTGTCTTCTCTCCTAAGCTCAACACTGCTAAACGTCCAAGTAGCATCCTTTTTCACAAAACAGCTTATTCAAAGCATTGTGTATCCCAACCCTTCATTCCTCTCTGTAGATACAGAAGTAGATGCATGCACACATGGACACACATGTAGCCACCGATGACTCATGATTTCTCTTCCAGGTGTTTTGTCTGTGATCATAGTTACTCCCTTAATATAGGCCCTCTTCATCTTGTGGCTTCAGCTCTTCCTCTTATGGTCCATGCTTAGCACCATGGAAACACACCCTTGTACCCTGCACACCTGTGTATCAAACCTTTCTGGCTTCCCATAGTCTACAACATACAAAACAAGCTCTCCATCTGCATCAGCTGCACTCTGCTACCTATTTCTGCAGCCCTGCTTCTAGAAAGCCCCTGCAAGATACATGATGCTCTGAAGGCATCATCCTGTCTCAACACCCCTGCCCTGTCTATCCTTATTACCCCACAGAAGGAGAGGCTTCACCTTAGTGGTCCTACTTCTCTCCTAAGACTGATGTCTACATAAAGTTTCCCTGAGGCAAGCAGCCTTGGTGTCCCCACTTGTCTCTGAATTCCTAAACACACTATTCTATAAATACACATGGCTCTGGAAGTTAGCATATCTTATTTTTGTTTGCTTTTTTAATGTATTTATTTACATAGAAAAAATGATCCCCCCAAAGCATAAGGATTATGTCATAGGCGGGTTCAAAAACTGTAGTCTCCACATAGCCACCATTACTTAGTTCTGGGCTTGTTGGCTGAGGTGAAGGACATTTGGCAAAATCACCCACTAGTTAGAAGGACTTTTAAGAGCTCATCAAGTGTATCTCCTAAAGCCTTTACAAGGGACATATTTAGCCTAGCCCAGAAACATGGCATCATACTTTATTTGGATAGTTTTTTCCAAACCCCTTAATTCTCCTGTGTTCCTGAGCTACATTGTGCAGAGCAAGCATTCCTCAAAGCTACTTAAAATTTCCATACTGTAATTTAGTCAATATTCTTGTGGGCTTTCTCTAGAAATGAAAAAAGAATGAAATATCTATGTCATCAAAACACACACACACAAAAAACAAACAAACAAAAAACACTTTTCAAGGGATCCATGAGATTGATGTGTCTCTATTGCCCATGTGCTTGTTCTCAGAGGACTGAGAAGCATGCAGTGCATGACTTCTGGGGAAAATCTGGCCCATCTCCTGAGCTGAGCTGTCTTTTGATCCAAACTGCACTGGAGAAGTGCAGCATATATTCCTTGTCCTGGATGCATTTCCCCATTGCTGTGATAAAACATTCTCACAAAAGCAGCTTGAGGGAGAAGGGATTTATTCAGCTTACAGCTCCAGGATATAGTCTGGAATTGTGGGGAAGTCAAGGCAGGCACTTGAACCAGCTTGTCTCACTCATACTTAGGAGCACAGTGAGAGTTAATACATGCTTGCCTATTTCTCAGCTTACTTTCTTTGCTTTTCTACACTCCAGAACCCAACCCAAGGAATGGTGCCATCCACAATGTGCTGGGTCCTCCTAGTCAATTGATATAATCAAGACAATCTCCCACAGACCAACATGATCCAAACACTCCCTCATTGAGATGGTCTGTTTGCAGGTGATTCTATATTGTGCCAAGCTGACAATTAAAGTTAAGCATCACAGTGCCAGGTGGTGGTGGCACACACCTTTAATCTCAGCACTCAGGAGGCAGAGGCAGGTATATCTCTGTGAGTTCAAGGCCAGCCTGGTCTATAGAGCTAGTTCTAGAACAGCTAGGGCTACACAAAGAAACTTTGTTTCAAAAACTAAAACCATAAAATAAAATAATTAGGCATCACAGCGAGGTGTGGTGTTACATGCCTTTAAACCCAGAACTAGGGAGGTAGAGACAGGTGGGTCCCTATGGGTTTGAGGCCAGCCTGGATTACATAGAAAGTTCCAGGCTGGCCAGAGCTACATAATGAGACTTCATCTCAAGAAAAGAAAAAAGAAGAGAAAGAAAGACAGATGAAGACTAACCACCACATTCCACAATGACCAAAACCAGAAAGAAAGCCACAAAACCAAATTGCCTAATACCCTGTCGTTCTCCTCCCAGAAGCCAGTGCTCAGCACATAGGCCTGGAGAAGAGGAAGAGTGGTATCCTGCTGCTCATACTGGTGTCCTTCCTCATTTTCATCCTCTTCATCATTGTTCAGCTCTTCATCATGAAGCTCCGTAAAGCACACATGATATGGAAGAAGGGTGAGTGCACAGAGAACCCGGTGAGGTCCCTAAGAGCCTGTCAATCAATGCTCCTCTCTTAACTGCTGTGCTGACTAGTGAGGGTGTCACTCATTTGCTTTCTAGCAAACATAGGCTATGGCTTTCCAGGGAGCAGGCTCGAGGAGACAGAAGCTGAAGTAGCTATGGGAGTTGGTGCTGAACTGTAGATGCTCTTGGTGACAAAACACTGAGCTAATTCATCTGTTCACTCAGCGAGCCTTCACCGAGTGCCCACTGCATGCCAGGGACCATTCCCAGTGCTGGGGCTATGTGAGTCTACAGGGCAGGAGATCCCTGTCTCCTCATGTTGTAGTTATGGATAAAGGCCATGCTCTAGTTATGGATAAACATCTGATGCCTTTCATATTTTGCAAGAATGCGCTGAGTTCCACTCATCAATAAGACACCAGCCATTTCCCTAAGTATTCTAATGAAAGAGTTACCATTACACAAAACAATAACAATCACAATAATAATGTAGAAATAAATCAAAATAAAATATCTAGTATAGAAGGGCCCTAGTAAAATGCATATACTCAACACATAACAGAGCTTGACAAGGCCTTAGAAGTTATTCAGAATAATTCCATAAACGTATGTAGGATTAAGGCCCCTCTTCATGAGGGTGTGAAGACTGTAAAAGCTGAAGAATGGAGAGGAGCATTATGAAATGCTTCTTCCGCATGTGCCTTGGCTATTGGCATCATGAACACACAGCACCTGCATAGGAAGGAGCTGCAAACACACAAAAAGACATGATGATGGGGGACTGGATGGAGGAAATATGAGGGTCAGCAGGAGTAGGAGGAAGCATGAGAAAGGGTAATGGGGGTAAATCACAATACATTATACACGAATCAAAAACTTAAAAACTAACTTCAAAGAAATTCTCTCTTCAATGTCAGCTAGTTGTCTAGCCCTGAGCCATTGCAGCAGCTGTCTAGATGACTGTCTAGCCCCTGACATGTCATGAGTCTCTATCAAGATGTGCTATAAAGATAAACTACCCAATTTTGAAAAATCAATCCACACACTCAAACTCGATCATAATATGGTATTTGGGGTATACCAGCTAACTAAAATGTATTGTGAAATTAATATCTCCCTCCCCCTTTTTTTGACTGTAGCTGCTAGAGTATTTTAAGTAACTTGGGTTATAGTGCTGCTGGACAAAGCTGATCTAGACACATACGCCCAAGGCCTCTGGTGACAGAAAATTCTTTATACCAACTCAAGATACTGCATCTTTGAATATCTCTGCCTTAAAAGCATCACTCTTGACAGCTTAGTATGAGCTTATCTAGACAGATGGCATAATAACTCTTTATGGATAGACCCAAAGGGGTGACTAAGAGAGGGTAACGAGGGGAAGATAAATAGCATGAGCTTTCTTCCATATGCAGAAAATATATCTTACATAAACACTGAAGGAGGAGTAGAGAGAAACAGTGGGAGGGGAAGAGATCTAAGGGAGGGGTAAATGGAGTGATGGTGGGAGGTAAACATGAGAAGACTACAATGATACATATGTATCTTAGTTACTTTTCTATTGCTCTGAAGAGCTACCATGACCAAGGCAACTTATAGAAGGAAGCATTTAACTGGGGACTTGCTTACAGGATCAAAGTGTGAGTCCATTATCATAGTAGGGCGTGTGGCCCCATTGCAGGCCAGCATGGTGCTGGAGAAGTAGCTGAGAGTTCTACATCCTGATTTGCAGGTAGAGATAGAGAGACTGGGCCTGGTGTGAGCTTTTGGTGTCTCAAAGCCCACTCGCAGTAACTCCTCCCCCAACAAGGACATCCCAATGCTTCTCAAATAGTTCCATGCCCTAATGACTAAGCATTCAAGTATATGCACCTATGCAGGTCATTCTTATTCAAACCACCACAATAATGCATGAAAATGTCATAATCAAAACCCAACATTTTGTATGGTAACTAAATCAAGTAAAAGATAATTTGACATATACATACATATATATGTTATACACACAACACACACAGACACACACACACATATGCCCAGAGACATGGTCTGACGTTTCATTTGTGCAGTAGGCAAATGGCATAGTATTATTTCAGAGTCTCCCATTAAGGACTGGCCACCATCATTCTGTTAGGGCTGCTGTAGCTGTTCCTTTCTGAAGGACAACGCTTGCTTCTATTCTGCTGTCATTTGACCTCATCTCCTGCAGTGCCCCTGGGAACCCTGAAAATGCTCTAAGAGGGCATCTTGAGCTAACGAATACATGACGTATGGGAAATCATGACAGGTCAACAGCAGCCAGGCTGTTGCCTTCTTCAAGCATCCATTTCTAACGATGCCTGCAAAGTCAGAAATTAGTAATGCAATTCTCTTTTCTTACAGAAAGTGAAATTTCAGAGCAAACTCTAGAAAGTTACAGGTCAAGATCCAACAATGAGGAAACATCTTCCCAAGAGAATAAGAGCCGGAGTAAGTCAACGCGTGGCCTGACACTAGGCTATCGAGGTTCCCTGGGAGTTGCCTAGGGGAAGTGGAGGAGGGGAGAGAATCAAAGTTTGATTTGACCTGGTAGACTTTCATTGGATTTGTAGTACTTAAGGAAGCTTACCTTTCAAAATGAAATGGTAGTTAAATTCATGTAGTAGAAAGTCCTCCACTTTAGGAAGGCCGGCTCTGACTTTGTTGTCACACCCAGGGTCCCTGTGTGGCCTGAGCTGCACAGCATCCTACACAAAGACTCGGCCAATGAAGCCCCTATGCTTTGTTCTGTTAGTCAGTACACAACCAGGTTCATTCTGCATCCTTGAAGTCTGTCACGGAGCCTGGCACACATGGAGAGTTTGGTAAATTTTCATTGACTGAATGAATTCAAGGCTTAATTAATCTAAAGAGAAATATTTGGGGTCTTTTGAATGACTTCATTGCAATACTTTAAGCAAAATAATGGTGGAAAAGACCCTAAAGGGGAAGGAGAATGTCTGGGTGTGGGTGGGTGGATGGGAGTATGGGTCTGCACATGCACACATGTGTATTGCTGATTTAAAAAAAAAAATCTAGTAGACAGAAGCCAGGCAGATCAATAGCACAGCAAGAATTTCATACCTTCTCCCTGCCGTATGTCCTCCATGCAAATTTATTTATTCTACCTGCCAAGTGTTACAAGAAATGTACTGAGCTTTGCTGCTTGGTTCCATCTGTTTGATGGAGAGTTTTTGTGGGAGCTGGTCTCTAAAAACACCTGTGCCTTTTTGTTTAGGTTTGACTTTCCAAGGTATGACATAGAGAGAACAGGCTTTTGTAGGGAAAGAGACACAGTGGCCAGATGACAGGGAAATGTGTGGAAACAACCCACCGGCTAGTGGGCTGTGAAACACAGGTGACTGGCATTGGAATTGGTGTGATTTGTATAAATGCCTGTGGCATTTTTTCCTGGGCTAGAGGAAGGTTAAACAGCTGAGGAGAATCGTGAGCTCTAGTAGAGAAAGGAAAGCCCTCACCTCAGTGCTGAATGAGCAGGCGTCTTCACAGTTTGGTTTTAAAGAAATGGAGTGGACGGCTGCACTCAGGACTCCCTGTGCAGATGGAGACCTCAGGAGCATGCCATCTTCATAGACAGAGGGATTTTCTCCTGGACTCAGATCTCCATTCTCTTCCTGTGTTAGTCAAGTTTGGTTTGCTTTTTCACTGCTGTGGCAAATACCTGACAGACCAAGGGAAGAGGAGTCTATTTTAGCTCTTATGTTCAAAGGTCTCAGCCCACCATAGTGGGGAGAGTGTGGTGGAGCGGGACAGTTCACGTCATGGCAGCCAAGAAGCGGGCAGAGAAAGAGAACCCATTTCCTCATTAGCTTCCTCATTCTCTCCTCCTTTGATTCCACCCAGGCCGGGCCCTGGTCTCATTTGGTGCTTCCCACACTCAGGACGGGTGCTTTCCCCCTACTTCACCCTCCCTAGAAACAACAGATACCCCCCCAAACCATGTTTTACTGATCTTCTAGAGGTTTGTCGATCCAATCAGGTTGACATTCAAATCCACTGTTCTCCACGCCTCCCTGCCTCAAACCCAGTGCAGCAGCTCTATTGTTTTATGCTTTCCAAAAGATCAGTGTGGGGCCAGCTCTAGCTCTAGGCTTTGAGAGTTCTGCCCCAACCTAATTTCCCCCCACAAGCCTTGTTATTTTCTAGTAAGTGATTTTTCTTAAGGCAATGTATCACTTTCTGAGGTTGATAGGTAGCAAAAATGTCTATGCATTTTATTTCAGTTTGATTAACATATTGTTTATGTAGAGAAAGTTTTTTAAATTAAGACACAACTATTTATTTAGAACATTTACATATGCCAAATGATTGTAGGTTAGGTTTTACAACTAAAACATGGCCTCCCAAGAGCTCCAAATGAGTGGGTGCAATGGTATTCAAAATCATCTTGAATGTGTTTTTCTTTCAGCTTCTCAGTCTAAGCGTTGTATGAGCTACATCACTCGGTTATACTCAGGAGCCAGAACAAAGAGGAAGGAGAAGGCGCAGCATTGGAAACTGGAAGGCAAGAACAGTCGTGTCCCAGAGAGTATCGTTTAAGTGTTCCCTGCCACAGAAGACAGGATTTCAGGGCAGCTGGATAAGGCCCTGGAAAGCAGCATAAGTACTGTGGCATGAAAAAAATGTCCATTGAGTACAATTCAGGACAGCGTCCACTGAGCCAGTGCAGCCACATGAGGACCAAGCCACAGACAGAAAGCTCCTCGTTGAAAGAAAGGCATCGAAAGAACCTATTATAACTGACACTACTTCAGAACTGGAGAACTCTACTAAGTCTTTTGGATCAGGGTCAGTATGACCAGTGAACATCTGACCTCGAAGGGAGCAGTAGGCTGCAGTTTTTAGACATGGGGCTGTATCGGAACTGTTTAAATTTGTTTAAAACCTTTCCTTCCGGTCAAGAAGAACTTAAGGATGCGAAGCACCCAAAGAAGACCTGAGATACCAGAAGCTCGCTTTCAAGACAGGCTCTCAGAAGGTGCCACATGGGCAATGGGGGGAAATGGGATGTCACAGCATGTGATGGACATGAAGACCCAGAGAATTTAACTGCCAGTTTCTTAGGTTGACTTGCTATCCATGTGCACCAACCTGGCAGACAATTTCTTTTAACCTGATTACATCATGACAAAGCATGTCCAAAAAATCATGAGTTTAGTTAACAGATTGTTAAACTCGTAGTGGTGTTGGAACCTTCTTTAATAAAGATGACCAGAGTGTGTCTTTCTGGAGGTTGTTGTACTTCTTGATTCTCTGTGTAAAAATTATTAATAACTCTCTTTTTAAAAAAAAAAAAAATCAGTTTGGAGGATATAGCAAACTCTGATGCTCTATGAGGCATTTCTCTTTATTTGGATGTGAGAAAACCAATTTCAAAGAATCACATGAACACACCCATGCACACATCCATGCACACAAACATGCATACACACATCTATACCACGAATGTGTTATCACAAGGAGCAGCTCCTCTTGGTTCTGTGCCTCCTGTGATCATGTTCTCACTTAACATTTGCAATATTCTAGCGAAGTGTATAGGCGGCACAGAGGACCTTCCTCGCCTCTCTCAGAGTGAATGGACCTGATGCTCATCAACCCTTACACCCTCTGAGTACCCCAACAAAGACACGCATCACCACAAGGAAATCATCTAAGTCAGGAAAGCAGCATGGCTGTCTTTCCACTCATGGTCCTTGGATGCTGTAATGGTGTGAATGAGATGTAATGGTGTGAATGAGAATGGCCACCATAGGCTCGTATTTGAATGCTTGGTCCCCAGTTATGTTTGGGAAGGATTAGGAGGTGTGGCCTTGTTGGAGATGTGTCACTGGGGATGATGGGCTTTGAGGTTTTAAAACCCTGCATGAGGACCAGTCTCACTCTGTCTATGGCCTGCAGATCCTGTAGATCAAGACATAAAGCTCTCAACTACTGCTCCAGGACCATGCCTGTCTGCTTCCCACCATGATGATAATGGACTAACCCTCTAAAACTGTAAGCCAACCCTCAAATAAAGGCTTTCTTTTTATAAGAGTGGCCTTGGCCAGGATGTCTCTTCACAGCAATAGAACAGTGGCTAAGGCAGACACCACTCAAGCCTTCCCAATTGCCCTAACTGTCCTGAGGGCCCCAATTAGATTTTCACTCCGTCTTCACTTCTGTTTGTTTGGAGTTATTTATCTGTCTTGTTTTTCTTTTCATGACCTGGGTGTTTGCAGCACAGGGTAATTATTTTATAGAGCAGTCCTCAGCTGGGTGTTGTTCAATGTTTCTTTGAGATCAGGTTCAAGTTACACTTTCATTGGACTCTCAAGGGAGCTCATTGAGTTTTATTTTCTTGTGTCTTATTTATCCCACTTGATTTCTGAGAGATGAATTTTTTGTAACCCTAATGCATTTGCCAATTGATCAATTTCCTGCCAGTTCTGCCACTGCCCACTGTGCTTAGGATGTCCTTCCCATCAAAGGCTCCAACTCTAATTTCTGCATTTCCGCCCTCACTTCCTCCATGTGGAGTCTCTGCTCACTAACTGTGTAGGACAGACCCATCGGGTGGAGGAAATGGGCTCAGACCAGTTGCCAAGGCATGCACATAACATCCTTCCTTATGAACCACCCTGGAGTCTGCCTGAGGGCCTAGCAACAGGTGCTGTCAGAGTTCCTGGTCCTGTCCAGCCAATGAGGAACAACCATGCAATGCCACCAGATTATGACACAGACTGGGTGCTGGGAGGAGGGTATATAAGGCCTGCCTCCTTACAAAATAAACAAGTGTGTTGTTTGCCTTCAACTGACTCCTGGTGTCTGTGCCGTTAATGCTGTGCCTTCTCATCTCCTCCCCCGATTCAGCAACAACTAACTTTGGGCTCTAACACCTCACACCCTGTGGCCCCTCTATGTGGAACTATTTGGCATGCACAGATACACACATACACATTGCTATGTGGTGTCCTTCTCACCCATTCAAGTTGACATTGTGGGCAAGGGTAGCTCTCTCTGGGGCACTGCCTCCTCCCTAGGATGGGCCTCCCAAACCCTCTCTGGACCTCCACATATTCCTACTCACACTTTCATAATGCCTGCTTTGTCTTCAGGATGGAACTGTTTGGGAAGAGCATGAAGATAGGAGGTTGATGGGAGTAAGTCAGGAATCCTGCTTTCCATGGGAGTTTCAATGTGCAGAGCCATCTAGATCTGGCATATCGTTCATAGTTTTGTAGCATCTCTGTGTCAGTCATTCATCAAGACACCAGTAGTTTGGAAACAATTCAGAAGGAAGCACTCTTACCCCAGAGGTGGTTCTTGTCACGGTCAATTAAAGGTGTGCTGGCCATCTTTGGTCTATGCTTGCAGCTAATCTTCCCACTTCCTATGACTGCTTCACTTCTCCAGATCCAGTATCAGGAACCAAGTGAATGTGCCAATGATTCAGCAACATGCAGAGTGGAGGAGAGGACTTAGCCAACTGTCAGAACCCCTAAGATGGGGATCCCCAGTTCATTCCCAGTGGCTGGTGTCAGGAGACTTGGGGTAGGGTTTTGGAATCAGTATTTTGTAAAGACACTACTGCAACCTGGCAGAGGAACAGTAGTGGAGCACAAAGAAAACATTTTCAAAGCAGAGATGAACTGTCAACACCATGGTTGAGGTGATCACAGCATCCTAATCATCACTTTAAAGCATTCATGCAAAGATTGCATAAACTAAGGGTAGCACCTAGATGCCAGTCCAAGCCTATCTGGCCTCAGGACCATGCCCTCTTTATTGCTGTAGTAAGATGACTTTTGGGGGACATTTAAAATGGAATGAGATGTTGGGAGCTGTGTTCAGTATCTTTCATTTGCCCTAGGAGGCTGATGATTTGGGCTACATCAGTGGTACCCCTTTCCATCTCTCTGGAGATAATGTGAAGTATCAACAGGTAAGGAGAGCACAGGTGTCCAGGGTTGGTGGGACTGAGCACATTCTTTAACTAGAATGCCTCTCTGGTCAGGTGTTTTGTTTCTCTGGAATCTACCTGCTTTTTTCTTCACACTAAGTGGGCACTGGAGGATCCTGTGCAACCTTTATTTCCCCTCAAGCTTTGAATTTAGTTCATTAAATCCCTTATATAATCCAATTTGAGTGTATCATCCACATGTTACAGAGAAACTTACCAATAAAATTGTTATATTTATAGATTTCTCACATCCCAGTAATTTCTGGACTAGTTTCATAGATAGAATATTCAAATTAGGAAGGAATTTATATCAGGCATTAAAATGTATGTTGAGGAAAACTAATGTCCTAGAAATATTAGTAAAAGTTTTGTGGGGGAAGAAAATGTCCCTGGGGTGGTGAGATGGTTTACAGGTAAATGCTGCAAGTCCTAAAAATCCGATTTTAATGTCTGGGACCCACATGGTGGCAAGAGAGAATGGAGGGGGGGGGCTGGAGAGATGGCTCAGCGGTTAAGAGCACTGACAGTTCTTCCAAAGGTCCTGAGTTCAAGTCCCAGCAACCACATGGTGGCTCACAACCACCTATAATGAGATCTGGTGCCCTCTTCTGGCCTGCAGAGAGACATATGCAGACAGAACACTGTATATATAATAAATAAATCTTTAAAAAGGGGGGGGGCTATAAGAGATGGCTCAGTGGTTAAGAGCACTGACTGCTCTTCCAAAGGTCCTGAGTTCAATTCCCAGCAACCACATGGTGGCTCACAACCATCTGTAATGAGATCTTGTGCCCTCTGCTGGTGTGCAGACAGAACACTGTATATGTAATAAATAAATATTTTTAAAAAGTTACACAAAAAAAGAGAGAACAGATTCTTGAAAGTTGTCTTCTGACCTCCACAAGTGTGCCATGACACAGTCATCCATATGAATACATGAAAAAAGAATGAATAAATAAATGTAATTATTTTTTAAAAAGAAGTTTCCTAGGGTCATATAAGTTTGAGAACTCTCAAACATTATAACTTCAATATACAGGATCTAAAAGCTGTCATAGAGAATTCTGTGTAGCTTGATTTGACAATTTTGTTCAGATGTACCTTACCCACAAACAGTGACCTTTGGTGTCTATGGGGGATAGTTTCAGGACCTCCCTGCTACCATCTCCCAAAACACCAAAATCTGAATATTTTTCAGGTCCCTTGTATAAAAAAGTGTGATATTCATTTATACACTATATACATCCTTCTGAAAGTGAAAATCACTTCTAGATTATGAATGATACTTAGTGCAATGTAAATGATACATGGATAGCAATTGTAGTTTATTGTTTTGGAAATAATGACAAGAACTGAACTTACCCAAGGCAGAACAACCTGTTTTAATACCTAAGATTTGTTGCATACATGGATGTAGATATTACAATATTATTATTGTAATAATAAATATTACAATAAATGCAATAACTTAGAACAGCACTAGTCATTGAGACATAAGTGAGTTCTTTATAGGTTTCTAGAAAAGATGTTTATTTACATATTTTGAGACAGGATCTTGTCATGTGGGCCAAGATGTCCTCAAATGTACAAATTTCCTGTCTTGTGCCTGGTATAGAAAAGACTTTTCTCAATGATAAAAGGAGGCCTTCATAATCAAAACATCCTTCTCTGAAAATGTAACTGAAGCCACCATTACTCCTTCATGGGGCGGGCTCTTGTGCTGAGGAGAGGGAAAACATGTGTCCTTACTGGTCTTGAGCTGCTGTGTCAGAATTATCGTGGACTGGAAAGCTGACAGTTATTCAAGCCGGACAGGCTGGAGCTACAGTTACCTTCACCTCCCCAAAGGGGCAGTTTGGCATCCTAGAGCAGGCTGTTTTGTATGTAGTCATTACCCTGGAAAACATGGAACTGGTGTTGTTTACTGATGGAAGTACAGTGACCCAGACACAGTCAAGCAGCTACCAAAGATGCAACTAGTGGGTAAAACAGCTGAGATCAGGGCCTTAGCCTCTGGGCTGCTGAAGGGCCCAGGGTAAGATCCTGCCTTTTTCCCCACACACAAGAAATGGTTTCATGCTCTTGTCCTCTCGCTCACAGCAAGATGGAGCCAGAGAAGAGTGGGCAGAGCCTGCTCAATGCTGCCTTCTAGGAAGTAAGTCAAAAGAATGCTTATCATGCTAGCCCCACTACAATCAATCAATCAAATTAAATAACTAAATGAATGAATGATTGAATGAATGAATGAATGAATGAATAAATAAATAAATAAATAAATAAATAAATAAATAAATAAATAAATATCCTGGCTCTGAACATCACCCACACTACCTATCATTAGGTGGAAATAGAGAAAATGACAACCACCCAACAGTCTGAGCACCCTGAAGTCACAAGGCTCCCTGTAGATGAAGAAGGTGGTTTGAACTGCTGACCGTTAATGAGCCCACTAATTTAGCCCAACAACATAATCTCCCATCACTCCCTCCTGGCTGAAGTCATGGTAATTTGCTATATTCATAAGGGGGTTTGATCTAGATGAAACGCGGTTGTATTTTTTTTTTTAACCATCCTGAACCTTCTGAGGGAGAAGAAGCCCTCTGCCTTCCTGTAATGCACTCATGAGCAGATCTGTCATCACGGTTGAAATATGTTAATTTCCCCCATCTTGTCTCCTCTGCTCCTTGTTTTCAGATACAAGTAAACCTAGTCCCAGGAAGGAAAAATGTCTTGTAGTCTCCCCAAATGTATCACCAATTTATGGTTTTGGTTTTGGTTTTTAAAGTCATCCTACTTAATTTCTAAAAAAGCCTAAATTTGGGGAAGCAACTGTATTGATATTTAAAGAGGGAAAAATTTTTGCCAGGGTGTCTTGGGCCTCATGAAACAACAGGTCATTTTTTTTTTTTTATTAACATAGGAAAGCCTAGGTCTAGAGAGATGGCTCAGCAGTTAGGGACACATGTTGCTTTCATAGAGGACTGGATTTCAGTTGCCAGCACCTACATCCAGGAACTCACAACCACCTGTAAATCCCATTCCAGGGGGATGTGTTGCCTCTCTCCTTCTCAGGTACCTGCAGTCACAATCTCCTCTCTCTCTCTCTCTCTCTCTCTCTCTCTCTCTCTCTCTCTCTCACACACACACACACACACACACACACACACACACACACACACACACACGTGATTACCAGGCAGACACAAGTCTTGCAAACCATATTTCTCCTTTCTCAACAGGCTTCTTGCTGGCTCCCCTGATAATGCAAAGGAGAAGGTGGCCAGGCTGAAGGAGGAAAAGGAACTGACATTCCTTCACTCTCTTCCTGTTTCCTCCAAGTCCCCTTGGCAGAATCTTTTAATCCCCAGAGCTCAGTGGGCTTCAGTAGCAGCATCTGAGCCCCCAGAGCCAACTCTGTTAGTCCTTCCTCATCCCCCTCAGAGGCCTGGATCCTGGCCCCAAGTGGCCCTGCTCCGGATAATGAGTTCAGGTTCACCCTTGGGCTTCCCTAGCCATAAAGGTCAGACCTGCTTTCTGGGATCACAATACCCATGACAAGTGTGTCCCCTTTCCAACTCTTTATAATATTTCTTCAGATCAAATTATCTCCATCAAAACAGCTGACATGCTCTGTTGTGTGTGCTTGTTATCCCAACCTGTAATTACACCAGAGCATCGCAGGACAGCTGCTGCAGAGGAGGAAGGTGGGCCAGACTCGGGGAGTTCTGTGCTGAGAAGGTGGTGTGTCTCTACCAGGAGCTGTTGGACCACAACACTTGTGAATCACACAAGGTCCCTGAATTGCAGAAAGCCAGAAGACATGTTCTCCAGAGGATGGAGAAAGCAGTTGATGGGCCTCAGCAATGATTCATACTGACTAGTGGCTGAGAAACCAGTAGGGTGTGAGTGGTCCTCTCTTGACTCCTCAGAACATACCCAGGAAGCTGCTACAAAGAAAGAATGTAGTTAGAGTTTTCCTGCCTGGCCCAGTCAGGACAAGTCTCTCTTACCCGCCAGTCCCACAGTCTCTCAGACCCAACCAAGTAAACACACAGAGACTTATATTGCTTATAAACTGTATGGCTGTGGCAGGCTTCTTGTTATCTACTTCTTCTATCTTAAATTAACCCATTTCTGTTAGTCTATACTTTGCCACATGGCTTGTGGCTTACCGGTGTCTTTACATGTTGCTTCTCATGGCAGTGGCTGGCAGTGTCTCTCCCCCAGCTTTCCACTTCCCAGAATTCTCTTCTCTCTTGTCCCACCTATACTTCCTGCCTGGCCACTAGCCAATCAGAATTTTATTTACACAGAGCGATATCCACAGCAAAGGAATGCTTTTGCGTGGGTTTCCTCTGCACGTTTGAAGATGCTGTCATGATAATTCATGCAATGGACTGGACAGAATAACACATGTTTTAGATAACTCATTTTTATTTGGTCAGTGAACACTGGGGTCTTACTGTGCATGTATAGGAAAGGTTCCTGCTGTCAAAGCAAGTGAAAACATAATCGGCTATACTAAGAGTCAGATTGAAACGTGGTAAAACTAGTAGTAAGGTTATTTCCTGAATCCCTGTTTCCTATTATTAGTGACACAATTGGTCTATAGACATTCTTGCTTCTCGAAGGCAGTTATTCAGACCTACTTGTGTTGTGTCTTTAATGTGAATAAAATTTCCAGCATTTCCCTTCTTCAGATTTGAAAAAAATTTGACAGTAAGCACTCTACACACCATAAATCAATCTCTCTTCCCCCAACCCCCTTCTGAGGCAAGGTTTCCCTGTGTAGCCCTGACTGTCCTGGGACTCACTCTGGTAGCCCAGGCTGGCCTCCAACTCAGAGACCCACCTGCCTCTGCCTCCTGAGTGCTGGGATTAAATTCCTACTTGGGCCTTATTTATTATTTATTTGTTTGTTTAAAGTTGTTGCCTTTGCTGTATGTGCACCTACAAACCCTGCAGAGTTTGATTTAGCTGGTCTTTAATGTTATGTCCCCCTAACTCTCCAGTTTGGATGCTATATGAGGTATTTTCATCATAGCTGTGACTAAATGATCATTATTTTGGCTTATAGTTCCAGCACGTCAAGGTGGAGAAGGCATGGCCTATCTAAGGGGCCGGCATGGCACATGCACGTCACATCCTGGGGTAACTGGAAAGCAGAGAACTCAGCAATAGGTTCTAACCCTCAAAGGCCAGCCCCAGTGACCCACCTCCACCAATCAGACCCCCCAGCCACAAACACACCACCAGCAGCCGGGAACCAGGTGTTCAAACCCATGAACCCGAGTGGGACGGTTCGGATTGAAGCTGTCACAGATGGGTAATAACGCATGCTTCCTTCAGGTGAATGTCTAAAGGTGAGGCTGCTGGGAACTACAGTGTGCCTGCATATCTCAGATAATGCCAAACCGTTTCCCAAAGTGCTAGCTACCCAGTTCACACTCCTGAGAGTCCTTCATCTGTGAAATTCCCTGGACCCTTGGAACTGGTGTGTGTTTGTCTGGCTGTTCCTTTGGGTATTCAGGCTTTTTGAGGCTCTCACACTCCTTATCCTCCAACCACTCCCTCTGACTGTCGTTATTCCCAGGGGGCATCATCAACGCGTGGCCAACCTTTCACCTTAAGATGCTGGAGTGGTGAGTGTGCTGTCCTGGGTGGCTTTCATTTTCCCTCTTCTGAATATTAGTGAATGAAGTTCCTTTCCCGATGAAGGTCAAATGCGTATTGGCCACTTGCTCTCTCCTTCCCTCCCTCCTCTCTTCTCTTCTTACCTCCCCTCTCCAGTCACTAACTGGGTGCCTTTCTCCCTGGTGTGTGGGTATTGCCTCCCCCAGCAGCATCACTGACGCAGGGCTGTGCCCTCCCTGCTTTTCCTCCTAGCCAGGGTCGGGGTGGCTGGACCTGAGCGTCCCGAGCCGAGGGTTTCCCCGCGCTGCGGGGCAGCAGGAGCGCTGGGCCCCGAGGCTCGGAGCGAGCGAGCGGCGTGGTGTTGGCCCCGGTCTCCAGGCAGCGGCGGGCGGGCGGGGCGGGAGCCGCAGCGGGAGCCCGGGCTGCGGAGGTTGCGGGGCCGGGGGCGCGGCCGCCCAGCAGCGCCGGCAGGTGACGGGCGGTTCCCGGCGGGTGGGAAGGGGCCGCGCGGGGCGGGCTGGACCGAGAACTCCGGGGCGGGCGCGAGGAGCCGCAGAGCCTGTGGTCCCGGAGGGAGGACCGCGCCCAGGCAGGACCGCGACCCCCAGGCCGGGCCGCCAGATCCCCAGCCCCGTGTCCGGGCCTCCTACCCGCCGCCTCCGAACCTTCAAACGTCCGCAGTAGCCGGTCCTGACCCTTAGATAGAGGCAACGGCGGACACCCCTGAGATTCCCCATGGGACAGCACCCAGCCCGTTCCAAACAGGGCAACTTTGGATCCGCTGTTCATCCTAAGCGGGCCTCCTTGTCCCCCTGCCCTAGCGGATGTGTCCCCAAGTAGTGGCCTGACAGAAGGCCTTCACGAGATCCCGGAGAGATGCTGGTTTCGTAGTCCCTAGATACTAGGGCTATGCCCAAGCCTTTCTTGTTTACTAAGAAGTGGATTATCGGTCAGGAATGGCAGAGGCCCAACCGTTTTTGTTTTGGTTTTTTTTTTTTTTTTCTTGAAATGTAGCCACTTACTACATTTATTCCAGGGATCAGCTCTTTTTATTTAATTCATTCATTCTCCCTCTCTCTCTCTCTCTCTCTCTCTCTCTCTCTCTCTCTCTCTCTCTCCCTCTCTCTCTCTCTGCCTGTTCACATTCTTCCCAAATTTTACCACTCGGTCAACAACTAAATTATTATCATATATGGCCATTACTTATTTATTACTATCAAGAAACCCTGGGTTCTCATTTAAGAAAAGACAGAATGAAGGGTCTATATCATTGTATGAAAAACAATTCTGAAATGAACTGTGATTTTTTTTTTCTTGCTGGAGTTACAGATTAAACTCTGGGTGTCATGTATGTTCTATCTGTGAGCTACACCCCCTAGCCCTGACTTTTTAAGCTTGTTTTTCAAGATTTCAAATACAGTGACCTTTTAAACAATCAAAACTGGTGTTTATAGGGACTTAGATTTTTAAATGTTTTCATGCTCAGTGCTTTCTAAAAGATACCCTGAAAAGCAAATGGTATTAAAATATGGCAGAATGCGATCGTACATATTAAATAAGAGACTGCAGGCAAACTTATCTAAAATTGGGCGATAATATATATATATATATTAGTCTACCAAGAAGAAATGTGGCGTTAAGCAGAGAATCGTTGCATGTTTGTTTAAGTACGAACACTACCTTTTGTCTGTTGTGTTTGTCAAGGTGCTGTCATCCAAGGACAGGACTGTGTCCTTGGAAACCCTAGCAACAAGGTCAATATAATAGTAATTCAAGGAACAGAAATCAGGTCAAGGTATTTAATTAAAAATTGGGTTTGCCAAAAGATCATGAGCAAGCCAGTCAAAACAAATTTGAGCATAGCTCCAATGATGAAGGTTTCTCACAAATTCTCTCTCTCTGACACACACACACACACACACACACACACACACACACACACAGAGCGTGAAGGCAGTGAGAGAAGATAAACCAAAAGAGAAACACTATGTAGAGATGAAAGGAAATCCAACCCCAACCATCATCTTCTAACTCTGTGTGAACTCAAAGCATTATTCTGTAAACTGTCTCATGGGTCACTATTGTAGCCTGTGGAGACTGAGGGTTCACTTGGAATCACACTCTTAAGTAAGTTAGAAGGAATGGACAGACTCCACTAACTCCTAGCTGTAATATAATGTAGGCCAGTCTCCTACCTACCCAGCTCTGCTCAAGGACAGCATCTATTCCAGGTAGGTGGATGTCTAGCCTGTGTTGTGAGTCACTCACTGACAGGATTCACAAACCTTTTGTTGAACAGTTTGGATTTGTTGTTGTTGTTTGTTTGTTTGTTTTTAGATAGGGTCTCATGCAGCCCAAACTGGCCTCCCTCCAGCGCCTGACCTTCCTCCTCTCCTCTCCAAAGTGCTACCATCATGCACCAACACACCTTGGTTATTGAACATTTTTAACCATTATTATTATTACACTGCTGTTATTGTTTAATACTGAGCTGAGATTGATCTCCATATAATGGCCACCAAATTATACACTCCTCTCTAGCAGCATCCTGGGTAGCAAAAGCCTTTTCTAAATGATGGAGCCATCTATGGCTGCTACTGAACAGGATGTGTACACACACACACACACACACACACACACACACACACACTTGTCCTGGGCATTTGAAATAAAGCCACCAAAAGCACTGCTCACAATTAACCATTTGGCTTTGTTCCGGCTTGTTTGTAAGAAGCCCTTGGAAGCTGGAAACAGAATCTGCTTTCAAGCAGCCATTTGATTTCCTCAATAAAAACTCATTCGATTACTCAGGCTGCTTACGGGCCCTAAATCAGATGTGTTTCTGCAGAGAGAAAAACAATCATTTTTCCAATAGGCCTTCCTTGCTCACATACTCAAAAGGGTGCATTCAAAATCCTGCAGATAATATAACAAGGTTCTCTTTTTGACAAACATTGCCATTATGATTTCAGTAGCCACTGAGTAACATAAATATAATTTTTAAGCAATGCTTTTGACAGCCACAATTATAAATGTTAGCTAACTGCTTCTGTTAACAAGTGCGTTTCTGCTCATGTTTCTATTTTTCAGGATGAGTAAATATAAACCAGTTCCCAAGCTCTCCAGTCAGTCTCCTGTCCATCATACCAATCTGAGGACCCAGCCTTCAGGCAGAGCCTTTAAGAAAGAAGACTTAAGTCAGATTTCAAAAGACTCCTTAGAATCAGATTCGGAAAGCCTCCCCCAAGAGATTAAGGCCCAGTCCAAAGTTGAGGACCAAATCCAGGACAAAAATATGGAGCCTGACAGCTTAGAAGAGGACAGCCCTGACCAGGAAAGCCTGAGTGAGCCAGAAGAGGAAGTAAACAGAAAAACAGCTCACAGGGCCAACAAGGAAGACCTGGGAGCCCAGGGTGGTATGAATCACAGGTAAGGAACTGGCCTGTGAAAGGAGTAATGTTGATTCATCTCTGGTACCTTACCAGGTGAGAAAGGATGGGCTGTCCTAGTGAGTAATGTGAAGAAGCAGGTCTCCAAGCAATTAAGGGCAGCATGGCTCTTGGTTTCACCACATTCTCCCCCACCTCTTCTTCCTCCTCCTTCTCCTCCTCTTCCTCCTCTTTTTTTTTTTTTTTTTCGAAGACTGGGTTCCTCTGTGTTATAGTCCTGACTGTCCTGGAACTCTAATAATGTCCTGCTATTAATGATTATTACAACAGTATCAATACTGTAGAATTTTTTAAAGACCGTTTTCACTCGGTTTTTTCACTGTAATTATGTAGGGAAGGGACTGTGGTTCCTACATTAAAACTGGGGGAAATGAGGTTAACGAGAAGAAATAATTTGTCTAAGCTCATAGTGATTCGAAGGCATGTTTTTTCTTTTGTTATTAACGGCACGTTTTACTGTTTTTCTTTGTTTTCTGGTTCTATGGACCAAACACAGAGCCTTGGGCATAGTAGGCAAGGACTCTGCCACTGAGCCAGACCCACACCTGTAAGCCTTTTGACTGTGAAAAATATATATCGTTAAAAAAAATACAGGAGAAAAGATGTCACAATCCTTAATGTCATATTTATATTAGATTATTTTAGAGTCATAATCATAAATATCATTCACTCATTTCCTTGCTGGGGCTAGAGAGAAGGTTCGGTGATGAAGAATCCAAACTGCTTTTAGAGTTCGGTTCGCAGCACCCACAACAGCAGCTCGCTGCTGCCTATAACTCTAGCTCCAGAGGAGCTGACACCTCAGGCCTCCGAAGATGCCTGTATTTAACTACACATTCCTGTACACAGATTCACAGAGATACACGTGTCTGAAAAAGGAAAGGACTAGTTTCCTCCTATCCTTTCTCCGTCTTCCTCCACGGAAGTGATCAAAACTATACTGATGTGGCTGCACATCCTTTTTATCACCTCTTTACTTGTTCACTGCTTTCATGGGTGCCTAGAATTAGTGACGATGTACATATACATATACATATACATATACATATACATATACAATATCTCTATTCTCCTTGGTCAACATTGTGTCTTTGACATTTCCCTGCTATGCTTTGGTTTACCTTATAAGTGAGGTGTGCTGTACGGAAGAACAGCTTACTCACTTCCTACCGTGAGTCAGTCCTCTCACTGCTGAGATCAAACGCGTGACAAGAAGCTCCTTACAGTATGAAGAGTTGGTTTCGGCTTACATCTCCAGGGATGCAGTCCATCATGGCAGGAAGTCACCGTTGCAGGAGCTTGAGGCCGCTGGTCTCATGGCATCTACAGTCAGGAAGCAGGGAGGGGTGAAGGCTGCTGCTCAGCTCCTCCTTTTTAGTTGCCCAGAGGCTAGGATGGGTCTCCTCAGGTCATTTAACTTAGGAATCCCTCGCAACTACGCTTTATTCTGGTTCCCTGCTTGATTCTAGTTCCTGCCAAGCTGACAGCCGACACTAACCATCCATCATATCTACTGATGAATAGATTTAGGTTGCTCCAATTCTTATTTCACACGAGTGTCTTTGTGCATCTTTCTGTGGCTTGCTGGATGCGTGAACTCCGTCAGGGTACGTGTATGCAGAAATGCAATCATAGACTCTTAGGAGAAGGAATGTGTGCCCACAGTGTCTGTGGTGGCCCAGACATCTTAAACCTCTGCATTCTGAGAGGGTATAACGTTCTCCTTTTGTTAAATTTCAATTGCTTTCCCTTCAATGACTGATTCATTTCATTTAACAAAATAGCATATTTTTCTGTACCTGTAATTATGAACTTGCCTTATGCTACACTGTAGTCCAGTGTCTAGAGATTGCTACAGTGTGATTATCTAAGACTATGGGTAGACACCAGCATCCTGGGTGATTTGTTTTTATAATCAATGTTTTAACTGATATAAATAAATATATATGAAAGAATTGACAGAGCTCAGTGACAGATTAGCTATAGGGGTTCAAGGAACAAAGGAAGGCACTGATAAAGTGTAATAACAGTTATCTCACATAGAACTTTTCTCATGGACTACATACTTTACATATGTTACCTCGTCTAATCCTGTGGAGTCCAAGAAGGTAGATATTATAGTCAGCCTACCATGAAGGTTGTCAGTGAGGCTTCAGGATGTTGCCTTATGTCCACTCGTTGTACCTAGTGAGTACTTGAGCAGAACACCCAGGCAGTCTGATTTGGTGCTCTATATTTTCATCCTGGCTCTGATGTGGAAGATCTATCATCTTCCTGATAGGAAATGGTAATAGTTTTAATTATAGAAATGAGGACATCAGGCTGGGCATGTGGCCTTTAATTCCAGCACTCAGGAGGCAGAGCCAGGTTGATCTCTGTTAATTTGAGGCCAGCCTGGCTACAGATCGAGATCCAGGTCAGGCACCAAAACTACACAGAAAAATACTGTCTCGAAAAACCAAAAAAAAAAAAAAAAAAACCAAAAAACTGAAGACATCAGAAAGGAATTCCTTGCTGTTGCTTCTCATGCTTTTTTAATGTGTATGAGTGTTTTGCCTGCGTGTGTGTATGTACACCAATGTATGCAGTGTCCACAGAGTCCAGAAGAGGATGTCAGCTCCCCTGGACTGGAGTTAGAGATGGTTGTAAGCCGCCATGTGGGTGCTGGGCATCTTGCCTGGGTCCTCTGTAAGATCAGCGAGTGCTCTTAACCACGGAGGCATCTCTCCAGCCCAAGTCTTCTGCAGTGTACCAAGTTCCCTTGCCCGACTCCTAAGGTGAGGAAACCAAGACAAGAGTCCACCGAATGACCTCACTTCCACAGCCGTTGACGGCTGCTTCTTTTTGTACCATGCTTAGCAGGTGCCAGGCTTTAACCTTCTTTAAATTTCCCAGGAATAATTTGATTACTACAGAAGCCATCTCAAAATAAAGGTTATACTTCCAAAAAGTCAAAATTATGCTTGGATTCCTCTTCGGGTTCAGAGGCTCTTAGACAATTCTGTTTTCCTCTGACTGCCCTGCCTGGTCATGTTCAATGAGAGACTATAAACTGCAGGCAGGCTTAGAATGGACTCCATTTAGTTAGAATGTAGTGCTCCATTGACTGGATGAAAAAGGACCAGTTCTACACTACAAAGGAAAACAGAACTGAAGGATTTGTCCAAATAATGTCTCAAGAATGTGATTCAAGTGTGGTTGGGTATCGATTCTTTCTCTGCTTCATATTAGTTATATGGTTCTTTCATAGGTGTTCTGTCACTCAAATCTAAGTAGTTATGAGCCATGATACAAATAAATTGACCTTGGGCTTCAACATAAAATTGAAGCAGGCTTTCATTTCTGCAAGGTAGATGGCATTCTGGGGATTGTAGTTCAAAAAAAAATTAGTCCAGGCCTGGCCTTAAACCAAGACAAACCTTTCTTCTTGCTTTTATAAGCAATAGTTTTAAAAGCTACCTGACAAATCACTTAGCCCCACACTTAGGTTTTGATGTGACTAGAACCTCAAGAAGTCAAAGCCACAGTTCAGGGTCTATGGATTAGAGAAAACCCTTTACTTAATGGAAATTGGAGCAGCATTGACAGGGGTGAATGAATCAAGAGTGGAGAGAGGATCATCGTGTGGTAATCCTTAAGCCCCACTCCAGAATGAGCCTTGTGACACTCAGCACTCACGAAGAAGAAGATCAATGTAATGCCCAGGGCATCAGAAATAACCTCTTTAGTTTGAAGCCTTCTAAAGTCTCCTGCATTTAAAAAACGAAAGAAAGAAGATCAGAAAGTTGCCATCCAGTATCTAGCATATGTGCTTAATACCGTCTTGTTTGTAGGAAAATTTATATAATTCTTTCAATTGGAGAGCTATTTGCTTCCTGTGTTACTTCTTTTATCTTAGTTGGAGCCTCTAGATAGGCTTAATTTAATTTTAAAAACTTAGTCCTTAATATGGTGCTAGGGAGTGAACTCAAGACTAGAGCCTCTGCCTTGGGCATTACCATGACTTTGCCGATAAGAAATCGAAGCTCTCAGGCATGTGCTGAGCCGGTAAGCTTCTCGATGACTCAGCCCAAGGCTCCCACTGTGAACATGTAATCATGGATCTAAGCATCTTACAAACATCAAGTGTTTACGTAGCACCAAGCCTGGTGACCTGAGTTTGATCCCTGAGACCCATAGAGGAGAAGGAAAGCACCCACCCCATACGTTGTTCTCTGACCTCCACATGTGCAGTGGTGTGCACCCACACACACATAAAACGAATAAGTCAACGTAGTAAAATGAAATATGCAATCATGGATTCCACTTTACTAACTAGTAGAACATTGGATATAGGACTGTTGAGATGGTTCAGCAGGTAAAGACACCTGCTACCAAGCCTGAGGACCTAAGTTTGATTCCTCTGGATGCACATCGGGGAAGGAGAGGACCAACTCACACAAGCTGTCCTCTGACCTCCACACCCGCACTGATTGACATGTGCACACGCACACACACACAAAGGTAATAATAATAGAAGATAGAACCATCTCCGGATGGACTAAGCTGAAGCCAGAGTAAATGAAGCCAAAGTAGATGTGCATGTGGAATTATGCATTTTTATAAAGCAACAAAGTTGTCTAAAGGATATTGAGTCCTCGGAATAAGTAGACATGTACTGTGTTTCTCCTTGGACAATGAGGTCAGGGATCACAGTGGCCTCTATTCTTTTCTGTCTGAATGTATGCCTGCACACCAGAAGAGGAAATCAGATCTCGTTATAGATGGTTGTAAGTTGCCATGTGATTGCTGGGAATTGAACTCATGAACCCTGGAAGAACAGCCTGTCCTCTCAACCTATGAGCCATCCCTCCAGCCCTTAGCTTCTATTCTTAAGCAATTGCCCTGGGACACAGCCATGTGTACATTAGAGTGCTCAGTGGCTGTTTCCTCTCATATCACCTGGAAACCACAGTATCCGTATTCAAAGGGTTGTGTCCTATCTAAGGACAGGTAGGTACTAACAGGAGGCAGGTAGCACGGTGGGCCATTACCAGTTCAGTTAAGTATTCAAGAACTATTGGAAAGGGGTGGGGGACTGACTTGGTAATAATCAAACTTTTAAAAACTGTGTTATAGGATACATTCCCCGCCCCCTTGGGTGCTTTAAAGTACGTTGCTCCTAGTAATAATACAAGAATCAGGAAAAGTGTTGCATGATGAATGTTAGGGCTTGAAGGGGAGTGTTGAAGAGTTGAAACAAACAGAGAGGATCAAGACAGCCTTAGTGATGATCAAATATCTCGAGTTCCATTCCTCCCAAATTTCTCCAGCTCTTTTCCTTTCTTTTTTTCCTTCCAGCTGTTTTCTAGAACTTGGGAAATATTCAAGCTGAGATTAGACTCATGTCCCTTATAAGGGTTGTGTGGTTTTTTTCCTTCAGCAACTGGGAATGTAAGAAAAACATTTAAGACTGGTTCTAATGTTCTAGGATTATGAAGACCATTCCAGAAAGTTATGGGAATTGCCTTTCATTCTTGCTCATTTCTAATGTCTATGTTAATAGCTATTTCTGTTGATAGGTAAACTTTCCATTTAAGGCCGTTGGTTGGTCAATCTCTTTAAATGTATCACCCTGTATACCACATTCTAGGAGTCCTAAATGATTTGGAGTGGGGGGAATAGCAGCTAAAACCTTAGTTATTTCAAACCATGTGGGGAATAGTTACATCAGAGTGGTGTTTTTGTTGTAGGTATTAGCTGTTTCTGCTTTACATTCATTCACGGGCTCACTAACTTCTTCTTAGTTAAACCCTCAGAGGAGGTGTGAGGCTATCATGACAGGTGGACTGTCATAGAGGAAGTAAAGAGTGTGTGGAAGCATGGATTATGTCTATTAAAGGCCAAGCTCCTGCCAGAAATGCTAAAGCCATAGAGACTCATGGGGACTCTCCATTATTGCCCCCAGAGGTATCTGCTAGTTCCTTACTTGTTTATTTCCAAACTAGGGTATGTTTTTGTGCTCAAGTAAGTAAGCAACCAGTTTAAAAAAAAAAAAAACCCTAGAAAGTACAATTTATTACCCACAATCCTGTGAGTTTATCAAGAATATTATAGCTTTAAAGGGATAGGTCAGTTTATGATCTGCTTCCACCTCCTCACAAGTTGAAAAAAATAGAAAACTTTGATTGGTATAGTTTTCAACCTCCTTTCTTAAAAATTTTATTTATGTGGGGGAACACATGTATCATGGTGCAGTCACAGAAATCAAAAGACACCTTTTGGGGTGGGTCACGTGGGTCAGGAGGAAAGAATGCCTTTATTTGTGGATCCATTTGGTCATTTGAGGCAGAGTTTCACTGTGTGGCTTAAGCTGGGCTTGAACTCATGGAAGTCTTTCCTAAGGGCTGAGATTCCCACTGTGAGTCATCAAACCCAGTTTAATAATTTTTAGTTCTAGTTTTTATAATCTTGTTAGTAAAAATGTATTACATTTAAATGAAGTGATTTCCCCAGTACTTACTAGCATTGAGAAGTTTTATACAATAAGCCCACCCTAGCTCATACAGTGATAGATTCTCAGAACTTTCAGAGTCTGGAAGGTCAACCAGTTTTCCTGTTAAACAAAAGGTGGAGCCATGGCCTAGAGAACTAGAGAGAGTTGCTCAAGCTTACACCATTGATCAGTCAGTGACAGAACCTGGTCACAGGGTGTCTTAGTTTCTTTTCTATTGCTGAGAAGAGACACTGTGGCTGAGGGAACTTATTGAAAAAAAATCATTTAATTGGGGTTTTCCTTACAGTTTCAGAAGTTGAGTCCATGGTCATCATGGCAGGAAGCATGGTGTCGGGCAGGCTTGGCACTGGAGCAGTAGGTGAGAGCTTACATTTGATCCACAAGTTTGTAGCAGAAAGAGGCTAAGCCTAGCATGAGTATTTGAAACCTCAAGCCCCACCTCTTCCAACAAGGCTACACTTCCTAATCTTTCCCAAGGCAGTTCCACCAACTAGGGAGTAAGTATACAAATATATGAGCCCACAGTGGCCATGAGCATCCAAACCACCACACAAGGGAAGACCTGTCCAGTGTTTTTCCCCTGTTGTCAAATACAAATGTCAATACCACTAATCTGATATTTAAAGCATAAAATGTGCGCTGTCTAAAGAAGGTATGAATACCCCCAAAGTCTTAAAAGTGGAGGCCGTGGGCTAGGGATGTGGTTCAGTTGCTAACATGCTTGCCAACATGCACAAAGCTCTGGGTTCAATCCGCAGCCCTGAAGAAACTGGGCATGGTGGTGTATATTGTAATCCCAGGACTAAGGAGTGTGAGTCAGAATGGTCCAAAGTTCATTCTGAGCTAATAAGAAGTTCAAGGCTAGACAGCCACCTCAAAAGAAAAATCTCTACTCTTAAGCATTGTTTTGGTGAGTAAAAGGAACACTCAAACTTTTCATAGACAATGTCCACAAGTCATGTCATAAACCCTCACTTGGAGAGAGAAAATGTAGCTGCAAATGCTGTGCCACAATTACCAAAAATTTTGAGGAGCCCCACCTTACTCATGAAGAAGGAGGAGGAAGAAGATGAAGAAGAGAAAGAAGAGGAAGAGGAAGAAGGAGGAGAAAGGAGAAGAAGAAGGAAGAAGGAGGAAGGGAGGGGCTGGAGAGATAGCTGGGCAATTAAGAGCACTTGCTCTTTCGAGGCCCTGAGGTTTGGTTCCCAGAACACACATGGTGCCGCGCAAGCCTCTGTAACTCCAGTTCCAAGGGATCTGATGCCCTCTTCTGGCCTCTTTAGGCATTGATGCAAGTGGTGCATACATATACATACACCCACACACGTAAAATAAAAAAAATAAAAATTAATAAGAGGAAAAGGCTACACCTTTTTGAGTTAGGCATAGAGGTCCAGGAAGCAGCTACAGAGCTAAAGGGAAAGAGCTTCAGAGAGAACATTTTTTAAAAAAGTTCAAAGTACTAGAGAAAGAATACTTATGCTCTGGCCACCATGTAAAAGAAATAGATAGGAAAAAGAAAAGGGGGAAATACACCTTTCTGAGTCAGGGTCTCAACTTTTAAGACATTTGGGTATTTAGGTTTTCTTTAGACAGTGTATTTTACATTTTAAATATTAGATTAATGGTGTTGGAATTTATATTTAACATCATGGGAAAATCAATAGACCTACTTAACAGAGTCTCGTGTCAGGCCTGTAGTTACTACATGAAAACCAAGGTTTCTGGGAAAGAAAGGTACATTATCTCCTTAAAGGGATAATTGTTCTTCTTAACATGGCATTAAGGGAATCCACCTTCCTGAGGGGTTGCTCCTTAGCCAGATGACTGATCGACTCAACTGGATTGACTTTTATGTTTTGAGTAGCTTGGAATGTTAGGTTCATACCCAGACTAGAGATAGACTCCATTGACCAGGAGAAGCTTTTCCTTAACGGGATTCAGCAGAACCCTGGTCCAGACCACTATAACAATACAGCATTTCTCGGGACGGTGGAGCCTTCCTCCTGCTTAACTGTCATCTCAGTAGAGTGAGGTGCTAGGATTGTACATTGAGATCACTAGCACGTGCTGTCTAGATCATTTATTCCCCCTTTATTCACCGACCACCCTGAGTTGAAATTGGTCCTAGCAATAACTTGGCACAAATGTCTGGTTATAACAATCACAAATATTTTGTTGAAGCCCAGTGTGGTGGAGCTTTAATCCCAGCACTTGGGAGGCAGAGGCAGGTGGATCTCTGTGAGTTTGAGGCCAGCCTGGGCTACAGAGCGAGGATGACAGCCGGGACTATGTGGAGAGGCCCTGACAAAAAACAAACAAATAAACAAAACAACAACAAAAGAACACAAATCTGTTGCTGAAAAAAAAGGGATTTGGGTCAAAATTATCTAAATAATGTAATTGCTATAAGCAAAGTTCACTAAATAACAATTAGCCCCCTTCCCTTGAGTGTGTGTTATAGACAGGCTTTGCTTTCAGTTCATTGAACTATTATTTTTCCTATTAAAATGTTTAATTATTTAAGTAAAATAAATGCCTCCATTAAATGAAAATTTATGGGTTACAAATAATCTTCACAAAGTGTGTCTGTGGAAACACTTTATTTCATACCTGCAAAAGTGACTTTTTAATCTTTTAGATTTATTGCATTTTATTTCCCTAAACGCCATCGATGCGGAGAGCGAGATGAGGCAAGACTTAGCAATCTCAGAAACAATGGTGTTTTGTGGCTCCTTTAAAGAACATCACAAACTCTACACTTAAACAAAAATTGAATTTGCTGCTCGTGTGCATAAAAGATTTAATGGCATATAAATTGGGAATAATTATTCTGTTTCAAAGGATTAAATGAAATCTAAATCAGTAATAACATGTGCAGTTTTCTTCTAACTGCCTGCTTAACGTAGAGTGGTAAATAGGCAACAGCTACCTGACGGTGGGCTTTGCTTTTATTCTGCCCCTCAACAGGCAAAATGGCCAGTTATTGAATATTTTATTGTGAGTGCAAAGGATGTTAATTGAACTAGAAACATGCTCTAATTTTAGTAATTTTTTGATTGAATACAAACTGAGTATGAGGCTCTTCATTAAATGGAGATTTGATTTTATTTTGTTTGAAGTTATCACAGCACGGACTCAAACAGGGTCCATTAAAGGCAGCAAAGACCCCACTGAAATGCATATGAGATGCCCCCCCCCTCCCTCGCCTCTCTGCATCCGTTTCTAACCCAAGCCTCTGAAGAGGAGCCCCGACATCTGTTGTCTGAAGGGTAACAAAAGAGTTGTATTCTCATTGTCTGTGTGACCTTCCTGTTGGATGAGGAGGGGAAGAGGTGCATGTTTTGTGTGCAGATGATTGCCCGGGAAAGAGCACTTCACACTCATTTTGTCCCTGTGTGTTGACCCAGACTGCACAACACAATTGGGCTTCTTACCACACAAGCTTGGTACAATGGGCTCTTTTAGTATCATGTTCTGTTTCAACAATTCTATTTATTTCTGGGAAGCGTTACAGTTTTCCATGCACATGAATTTGAAAAAAAAAAAAAAAACAGCCTCCCATTAGTTTCAACACGGCTTCCATTTGAAACGGTGAGGGGTGTTTGGAGACAGCCATTGCCGGTGTCGATGGCCCTGAGTCATTAAAGCTTTCGTGGGAACCATGGTAGTTTTGGTTTTATTTCTATATAGTACTTGTTTCCCTTCTGACAATTGGTTCAGAAACATGTTTCTTGGCTGCTCATCTCTTCTTGTTTCCTCCCAGCCCCTTTCATATTGTTTAGTTTCAGCTTAAAACATCAAGCTCTGTAGGCGTGATGGTCTTCCAAGCTGCCTTTTCTTTTCTTTTCTTTTTTTTTTTTTTTTTAAGATTTATTTATTTATTACATACACAGTGTTCTGCCTGCATGTGTCCTTGCAAGCCAGCAGAGGGCACCAGATCTCATTACAGATGCTTGTCAGCCACCATGTGGTTGCTGGGAATTGAACTCAGGACCTCTGGAAGAGCAGTCAGTGCTCTTAACCTCTGAGCCATCTCTCCAGCCCCACCATTTCTTAAAGAAAGGCGATCTGTCAGGGCCTCAAAGTTACTGGTTTTCTGAAAGGTACAAAACAATTTAATTTTCTTACTTGTATCTCTCTTACCAAGTTTTAGTGATTGTTAAAATAGTTCATCATGTGGATTCACTGATATTTCTTAATCCCATTTCTAAATTTATGGTTCAGACATTTCCCATAGAACCTAAATTGTAACTAAAAACTGAATTTTTTTAAATGGGTGTTATATCTTTCAGGCCACTAGGGCACCATTTAGAGCCTTGAGCTCTTAAAATAGCTTAAGCCCTGGAGGGAGAAGGATCCCTTGAGCTCCATCATGAGGAAGCATAGTACACAACAACTGTGTTAGGTCCTGGAGACCGAGTGCAGTTGGCAGTGAGCAAAACCCAGCGACAGAACTCTTTGCTGTGTTCTCCGGGCTGCTCTTTACTCCGTCCTTACCCTGTGCCAGGTAAAGAGTCATTCACAGAGTATTCAGTGGCACCAGAAGTTGAGGGCAGGCAGTTCTGTCTTAGAGCTGCTGTCCTTGTACACTCCCCTGGAGCATCTCCCGGAGCCAGAAAACTCCGTGCCGTTGTGCAGAGAAAGAAGGTATCGTGTGCATCTAGGTGGCTGTCATTGTTTGATGCTGGTTCAATGCTGTGAGAAGTCCGAGTGCTCCAGTGTTTCTGATGTGGTCACCAGTGTAAAAAGAGGGGGAATACCTTCCCTTCAAACATTGAAGGCCCCTTGTGTTATCTTTCTGTGATTGTGACGAGATGCTTGAAACAGACACCTTAAAAAGAGACCCACTCAGGGGCTGGAGAGGTGGCTCAGAGGTTAAGAGCACTGGCTGCTCTTTCAGAGGACCCAGGTTCAATCCCAAGCAACCACATGGTGGTTCACAACCATCTATAATGAGATCTGGTGCCCCCTTCTGGCATGTAGACATACATGTAGGTGGTACACTGTGTACATAATAAATAAATAAACTGTAGGGAGGAAAAAAATGAGGTGCACTCTCTGGGCCTACTCTTGCATGGCACTCGACCCTGTTTCTTTAGGCCTGTGCCAATATGGAGGCAGGGGCTCCTGTGAGGGGCAGTCTGTTCACCCCCTGGAGCCTACGAAATGGAGAACCAAGTTCCAGCAGCCCAAAGGGTGTGGCTCCAGTGACTTAGTTTTCCCATGAGGCACTGTCTCCTAAAGGTTCAACCACTTCTTAGTGCTGTCACAAGTGGAGAACAAACCTTCAACACATGGACCTCTCTGGGGCATTTAAAATCCTCACTATAGCAACTACCTTAAAAGAAAAAACACCAGCTATACCAGTACATGAGTTATCTTAGGCTCACAGGATGACAAGGTTGGAGTGGGTTTTGAGATATTATTTAACAATTGAATATGGATCCCCTGGAACTGGAGTTACTGGTGGTTATGAGCCATCATGTGGGTCCTGGGAACTGAACACCAGGTCCTCTGTAAGAGCAACAAGTGCTCTTAGCCACTGACTCATCCCTCCAGCCCAGTGATGCCTCATCTGATCACCAAGAAGACCATTCTAAATGTCTTCAAAATAATGTGTGTGTAAGGCTGACCTGAAGCTCATCCCTTTGGCTGTCCTTAATTGATTACCAGTCTCTCTATAATTAAAATATAGCTAAGCCCAAACTCTTCCAGAGTTATGAGGTCCTTGCAGATGTGACCTCTGAGCCCCAGCCTTCCTCCTCCCTGCCTCCCTTTATCTGCAAAGCATCTGGTCTTGAGAAGCAAGGCTGCTCTCTCCCTCCATTCCTCTTTGCTGCTGTTCTCTCAGCCTGGTACACATTTCCTTAGCCAGAGGTCCAGGCCATGACTTCCTACCCAAAGCTCTCCCCAACCTCCTGAGAAACAAGCAAGGTCCCTCCTGAATCCAGGTCCTGTGGTCCCCACCAGAACAGGCATGGTTCCGCAGTGTTAATTGTTGAGTTTCTTTGTTTCCCCGACACTGTGCTACCTAACCACTGTATCTCCCCACCTCAGAAAGTGCTCAGGAAACACTTGTCAAACCAGTGAGTGACCTAATGAATAAAAGAATAAAGCTGAGTTTTTCCTTCCGGTAAACCATGGAAATGGAAATACAGCTTTTGTTTGTTTGAAGTTGGATTTGCTTGAAGATAATAATTGAGTTTTCTTCTCCAGGTAAACAACTGCAATTGAACCTTAGGTTACTTAGTAGAAGATAAACCCTATAATCATTCACTAATTTGCCCAGTGCAAGAAGCATCTTCATGTTCAGATTTTAATTATGTTGCTAATTTTTAAAATAAGTATCAACTGCTGTAATTGTGTCGGAATATTTATAGAGATCCAGTTATTCATTCTAGAAGCATTTAACTTGTATGCCCTAGAGCACTGCCCTGTACTGAGGCAGAGATTTGGGCAGGAAGACATACCAAAGTCCCTGCTGCCCAGGACTTAGTTAGGCAAGAATAGCATCATAGTGAAAAGTTAATGAACACGTGTGTGGAGCACAGAGCACTCTAAGATACACAGCTTCCTGTCGATCTTTAGTCAGCTGTGAGAAGTTGAAGAAATACCACAGCCCCATCTGACACACACTACCTTGAAAATGAAAGGTGAAAGGCCCAGTGTCCAATATGGAAGTTTGAAGGACAGACAACCCACAGAAAGGACCTACCCATCAGTGCCCTGAAGAGGGGCCATCTTGTGGTATTGGTGTGGGAGAAACAGTGAAGTCTGTTTTTTCCTGACAGACAGATCATTCTCCCTCTGGAATTCTGCTGGGGAAGAGCCCATCTAGGAAAAGGAAACATGCATCCCAAGGTTTTCCACCTTCTTAGGACAGCTGGAAAACTCTCAATGACAATTTAGTAAAGCCGACGAGTATCGGCTTCTTGTCCAGTTTTTGCTTTACATTGAATCAAAGAAATCTAGGTCCACATTAAGATGGGTAAATTAGCACTATAGAGACCATTAGTTTGTTTACCCAGCATAAAATTATGTCTTCTGTAAACGGGAATATCAAATAGCATAAAAAGCTGGGTGATTTACATTTTCTTTTTGATTAGAGGATTGCATCCACTGTCCTCAGCAAGGAAAAAATCTCTCCCATTTAGCTTCTGAAGATCAAAGAGGCCATTAAATATGTCATATTACCAGCTTTCTTCATTTTTTTTTTCTTTTTCGGTTAAGACTAGAGGGCTACTTTACAAATTGAGACTGTCATGGGCAGGAGGAAGGACTTTATTTGGGGTCTAGTTTACTTCCCTCAGACAGGACCATGTGCTTAACCTTAATTAAGTGAGACTGACCTAGAACTTGAGGCTCATGCTGACCTGTCCCCTGAGGCGCCTGCGCATGGCCCAAGACTGTGAGCCACAGTCTGAGTCTAAGCCTTGTGGGGTTTTCTGTGGAACATTGGATAAAACTCTATGGGCAAGAAGAAGGGAAAACCAAAATTCTTGGAAAGAAAGATGAGCCTGTGTAGACATTCAATTGGGATTAAAAACCTGGCTTTCATCCCGCCCGAGAGGAGAAATTCAAAGCGACATTAGGTACTTCCCTTCTTAGAGAGAAATAACCAAATATGCCTATAACCAGCTAAGGCGTGAATTGCTACGTTTTCTCTTCTTTCTTTTCCTTCCCCTGGCCCCTCTCTCTTCCTTCCTTTTTGAGACAGGGATTCATGTAGCCCAGGCTGACCTTCAATGCGCCTTTTAGTCAAGGATGACCTTTAACTTCTGAGTCTCCCACCACCTCCCCAGTGCTGGGACCTAAGGGTGCGCCACCGTGCCTAATGCCAGGGCTAGAACATTAGGCAAGCACTCTGTCAACTGAGCTAGGAGCCCCGCTGGCCTGTGTGAACTGTCCTTTTATCTTCAACAGGAGACACACCGGATCATCGTTGGTATGCCTAAGTGGTAGGACTCTTGGAACCATAGAGACCTGCTGGTTTAACGTTGCAGATTTCAGCAAACTTAGGGAGTTAGACCTTCTCTGTGGTTCTAATTTGAGTCTTCAATGCACCATCACCATCTAGATAGTGAAAGGGAAATCAGAGGGCAGAATCCGAGATTGAGTTTGAATAAAATGATGAAGTGAATAGAATGAGTTTTTTATTATTATTATTATTATTATTATTATTATTATTATTATAGTGAACTTTTTAGTGGATCTGTCTCAGTTGGGGACTGTCCCTTTAGGGAAAACCCCTGGGGATTTACCTTATTTAAGGACTTCTCATTTCTTTTCTGCTTTGGACAGCCATCATCATGCAGAAGACAAATACTCAGACCTCCGATATGATCCCAACTGGAAGAATAAGAAAGAGGAGGAGGCGCCATTGCCTGGGTCTGCTGATAGCTCTTCAGAAAGCCTGCCTCTGGCTCCACTCTACCCTTCCAGGGAACCGTCAATGGGACTCTCAGCAGGGAAAGGCCAAGAGAAGAGGAGTCCTCAGAGTGAAGTCTCCTTGCTTGGAAGTGAGTTCCTAAGCCCCAACTATGAGCGTGGCACCCGTCAAAATGAGTCCTTTTCAGAATTAAGCGACAGTGACCAGGAGGAGAAGTCCAGCAACCTCTCCCAGTACCTGAAGAGCTCAAGTTCACACAATGACGTGTTCCTGCCAGGATCACGAGGGCCCCGGAGAAGGAAGTCCAAACAATATTTTGTGGAGAAAAACAAGCTGACTCTGGGATTACCTACGCCTAAAACAGACTCTTACCTTCAACTTCACAATAAAAAAAGAGGAGAGACTCGCCTCGAACAGGTGCGTAGCTGCTCCTTAAGCATCCCTTCTGAGTTGCCCTGGGATTTGTATTCGTTTGAGATGGCTTGGATGTCTCTTCCTTCTGGGTGATGATGCCATAGTAACCACTTGCCTGGGTAGAGCAAATGCTTCCATACCAGCGCGAGCACGTGTGTGTGTGTGTGTGTGTGTGTGTGTGTGTGTGTGTGTGTGGAGGGTATGGGTGTGGGTGTACCTATGTGTGTATGTGGTTGTGGGTGAGGTCAGCTCGTGGCAATCACTTCTTTCCTCCTACCTTGCGGATCCTGAGGACCCACCTCAGGTCACCACCTCAGGTCACCAGGCTTGGTGGTAAGTGCCTTTACCAGCTGCATCACCTGGCTAGCCCAGCTGCTTCCTGTAGAAGGAACGTTAGAACCCTCCAAGTCCTTAAGAGCAAACTAAAACACGCCTGTGGTTTACAGTGCTGTAACTGTGACCATTCAATTACTCTATCTAAAATGTCTCCATTCAAAGACCCGTGAAAGATTCTAAATGTTTATTTTCTGTGTATGAGTGTTTGCCTGCATGTATGTCTGTACCCCACGTGTGTGCCTTGGAATGTATTCCTTCCGTGTGTTCCAATAGATGGAATGCAGGGCTGAACATTTAATCCCCTGCGTGGCCTGTCTTTGTTCTCACCTTAACATTGGTTGCAACCTTGCCAAGTGACCCAGCACATTGAAAGCACTAACGTGATGCATTCACCCCTAGAACCACAGCTCGCATAGGAAACGATTCTACACCCAGATTCTGTGTAGGTGCTGGGTCCTGGGTGCTGAGCTAGGGTTGTGTGGGGGGTGTTGTGAAGCAGAGCACAGCATGGAAGATTTTTCTTTTTAGTTATTCAAATGACTCTATATCTTACCAGTTCCCATTGATAATCACTGCACTGCCCCTCACTGTCCTGTACAAGCAGTATGAAATGACTGTAGCTTGGACTCTGCATATGTAAAAGTAGAAAGATAATGAATGCCCTCTTTCCCTCATCTGATCATTTTGAGAAGTTATTTTCCGAATGATGGGCCTGTGAGGAGCCAGGCACAGTGGTGCACACTTGTAGTCTCATCACTAAAAACCCTGGGGCTGGAGGATGAGGCTAGCCTGGACTATGTAACAAGACCTTGTCTGAAACACACACACACACACACACACACACACACACACACACACCTTCATTCACCACACATACGTATACATATTTCATGGACACAAATAAGGACCCCTTCAGCTCACCTCCTAGTGAATGTGCCGTACATCCTATAGACTCAAGTAAAGAGCCTGCCTGATCAGCAATCCAATGCTCCTAATGGAGAACAGCTTGGAATCCATCACCTATGAAGGTGGAGTCCCTTTCAAGGATTAGGAATATGTGATATCTCTGCCTTTGTAACTAGCAATAAAACACAGGAATGGGCACAGAACATTTAACTCAACATTTTTTTTGACTATTTGAAATGTAAATATACTTTTTGTTTCATAAAACTTCAGTGAAGTTTCAAGTTTCACTTAACTGCTGACTTAAACATCCAAATGAATTCAAGAGTGAAAATGTCTGTTGCTGGTTGTCTCTCCCAGCCTCGGGAAATACTTGTCATTGCCATATTGTTTCCTGTTTTGAGTCGATGTCTTGCTCTGTAGCTCAGGCTGCTCCTGGCTGGCTTCAAACTGGAGGCCATCTCAGCCTCACAGCACTCATCCTGCCTCAGCCTCTGGTGCACTAGGACCGCATCCGGCTCTTTCGGCTACGTTCTAACGTGTTCCTAGACAAGCTCGTCATGGAACAGGAAAGGGTGAGGCCAGAAGAAAGAATTCTACTTCCAGTACACGAGGAAAACAGATTTACCATGAACTTCGTGGCTGACTCCTTAGCTGCTAATTTTGGTAGTGGCTACAAGTTACTGTGGCAATCAATCTGCTAATTTTGGTAGTGGTTACAAGTTACTGTGGCAATCAATCGCCTCATAGCCTGGTCTTTTTTCTTTCTTTCTTTCTTTTTTTTTTTTTTTTTTTTGCTTTGGGAGGAAACCTTGAATTCATAGATTTTCTGTCTCTGAGCTCTTGACTTGCTGTTTGAAGGAGATGTTGTTTGTCCATCTTTGCTATGGGTTCAAATACCTTAATGCTAAAAAAATCCAAGATGGATTTTTTTTTCTTCTTACTCTTCTCTTTTTAAAAGGGTAGAGAGGTGTTAATATTGTAGCGTATAATGATATGTCATTTGTTTTATTGAATATATTCAGTAATACAGAAATTTGCGTGTTCTTTCTGAACTGTCACATAGAAACACGTGACAGTTTCTTCCACTGATGCATGGTTGATTTCCTTTGTTTGTCTTTTTTTTGGTCTAGTTTTGGTTTTTGAGACACAGTGTTGTATAGCCAATGCTGTCCTGAACTCTAGGTAGCTGAAGATGGCCTTGAACTCCTGATCCTGTTTGGTTGGGTGGTTGTATTTTTAATAAAAGTTAAAAAGTTAATTACTGCCAGGCAGCAGGGGTGCAAGCCTTTGATCCAGGAGGGAGAGTCAGGCAGATCTCTGTGAGTTCAAGGCCAGCCTCGTCTATAGAGCAAGATCCAGGACAGGCACCAAAACTACACAAACAAACAAAACAAAACAAAACAAAAAAAAAACCTCATTACTAAGTTTATAATAAATGATCATAATAAAGAAAGTTGTGTAAAATAAGAGTTAATGCTGGATCTGGAAAGAGGGAAATGGCTCAGTGGTAAGAGTATATGCCTTGCAAGCTTAAGGACCTAAGTTCAAATCCCCAAGACCCATATAAAAAGCCTGGCATGGCTATTTGTCCCTGTGACCCCAGCATGTGGAACAGTAAGAACAGACAGATCCCAAGAGCTCACTGAAGAAGGCCAGCCAGCTTAGACAAGACAGCAAGCTCCAGTTCAAGGAAAGACCCTGTCTCAAGACAATAACGAGGAGAATAACACAGAAAAACAGGGTTTTTTAAAAAACTTTTTATTGATTCTTTGTGGATTTCAAATCATGAACCCTGATCCCTTTCATCTCCCCATCCCCTTGCTCCACCCTCTGCCCTTGCAACCTCCCCACAAACAAACAAACAAAAAACCCAAAATTTAAAAGTCAAACAAACAAAAAAGAAAATTCAACCAACCAACCAAAGAAACAAACAAACAAAAAACAAATAAGAAAAATCTAGGCATGGAAGCTGTAGTGTGGCCCAGGAGTCACACAGCATACCCTTTTGTCCATACATCTTTGTAAGTGTTCACTGCAGTGAGTCATTGGTCTGGTTCAAGGCCTCTGACACTCTTAAGTTATGTTCTGGTATACACCCCCACATGCACAACACACACATGAGCAATGAACGGTGAAGCCCTACTGGATGTTATAATGTATTATAAGGCTTCAAATACGAGGATAATATTTAATACATACATAGACAGAAAAATTGAACACAATAGAATGTGAAATCTAGAAACAGAACCTAATTGTGCATTGTGTGGTACAATGAGAAATGCTATTTCTCATTCAAACTATTCAAAAGAGCAGCCTGGGGAAGCCCAAGGGAAACAGTAAACTGGATTAATATACCCATCATACAAAATAATTCCAAATAGGCCAAATGTTTAATTATTAAAATTAAACCATCCAAACACTAGAAAAAAAAAGAACATGAGCAGATCCTCTTAAGACTCAGAAATATTTAAAAATCTAGATTACCTAAGAGATTAATAATTTGGCTGTGTGTGTATTAAAAACATCCATCATTGAAAACTATAAACAATGTGAGAATGTAAGACACAAACTAGGAGAAATTAGTATCCCTAATTCCTACCACAGGTAAAACTCTACATCTAATAGGTAAAGACATCCTCCTCCTTGTCAATAAGAGGGAGGCTGAAATCACTTCCAAACGTACCAAAAAGCTTTAGGATGGGCAAGTCCCAGAGACATTAACACACAAAGCTCTTGAGCACTTGTGAACATACTCAGTGTCTGTCCCTATAAGAGAAGAGCAAATTAATACTGCATTGAGATTCATTTCCACCTATAATTAATCCGTATTTTCACCTGTTGATGAAAATGTACAGTAATGCCAGGAAGAGAAGAAATCAGCATAACCAGAATAAAGGCCAATTTATGTCTATGTAAAATACAATTACCCTGCCAGAGAAACCCGAATATAGTATCTAAACGCAGCCACAGTTGCTTGGCTCTGCCCTGTGCTAGCTGAGTGACCTTGTGCAAGCTATTAAACCTCTTTGTGCCACACAGCTTTCTGGTCTATAAAGGAGATAATAACAGCATTTTCCTCATAGGGTTGCTAAGACTATCAAATGGTGTACAGAGCAGGCTTAGATTACAGCCTGGATCACAGTAAGTGCTGCATATGATTTTGTAATTAGTATTTTTATTTGGCCCCACATACTCCACTCCTGGGAATTTGTCCTAGATAGATGTGTGCAGTCTTGAAAAAGCAACTATACGAGATGATTCATTTCAGCCTTGTTTGTGATATCAAAAGATCAGAAGCCACCCAAATAGCTGTCATTTTGGAGGGGGGGGGGTTAAGGAAGTTATGGTAGAGCGGCACAGTAGAGCACACTGTGACGGCTTAAGAAACAAAGACCCACTCTGAAATGCTTTGGTCAGTTTAACAGGATTTATCAGGAAATTCAAGGAGTGGAACATGCAGAGACAGTAAAAAAAAAAAAAAAAAAAAGAGGAATAAAAACACATATCAAGTTGTTGAGTTGCACAAACCTGGGAAATTGAGGCAGGAAGATTGTAAGTTTTAGGTCTAGACAAGGCTATATAGTGAGACACTCTGGAACCCTGTGTAAGTGATTACTAGAAAAAATCTAGTAGGGGCAGGGGGCAGGCATAGCTTTCTACCTTGTGCCCTCTTATGCCTGTGGGGTTTTCTTTCTTTTTCTTTCTCTTGCTGTCTGTTTTGAGACAGGGTCTCACAACATAGCACTAGCTGGCCTGGAACTCGTACAGATCTGCCTCTCTCTGCCTCTGGAGGACTAGAATTAAAGTCATATGCCACCACACCTGGCTGTGTCTATGGTTTTTGAACCTTACTTAATATAATGTAATGATTCTAATTTTTAAAAAGCTAAATGGGAAAAATAACAACAAATACGGATCAGGGTGGGCTAGGGCAGTGGATCAGTTGATAAAGTGCTTGCCTAGCATGCACAAAACCCTGGCACCATGTTGACCAGCAGTGGTAACACACGCTCGTCATCCTAGCACATGGAAGGTGGAGGCCGAGGGAATATCAGAAGTTCAAGGTCATTGTTAGCTACATAGCAACTGGATGCCAACCTGGGATGTATATGATCCTATTCCAGAAAAGGGGTTGTGGAGTAAGGGTCATTTACAATATCAATTTTGTAATAACCCTGATTAAGTTCTCTCCTTGTAGCTGCATACAGTCAGTCACCAAAGTTGCTTTCTTTTCTTTCTTTTTTCCTTTCTTTCTTTCTTTCTTTCTCTCTCTCTCTTTCTTTCTTCCTTCCTTCCTTCCCTTCTCTCTCTCTTTCTGTTTCTTTCTTTCTTCCTTTCTTTAAAACTTCATTTTTCCCATAGAATTGTTGATTACACATTACCACACTCTCTTCTTCCTTCCTTTCTTTTTGGTTTTTTGAGACAGGGTTTCTCTATTATGAAGCCCTGGCTGTTCTGGAACTCTACCTACAGACCAGACTGGCCTTGAACTCAGAGATCCCCAGATGAGTGTTGGGATTAAAGGCAGGAGCACACCCTTTCATCAAGGACTCAAGCACAAGATGTGTGATCCCAGGAACTGACAGGAAAAGCAGCACACACTAGAGGGCACCTGAGCATCACCATCTGGCCATGCTCTGATGGTGACCGCTGGCTCTTATTCAACTTATTAGCATCTGAGTCAAATTTATGATCTACCATTAAAGGAAATTGTGTTCTGAAATGAACTGCCCTTCTATCTTGATTTCAACAGACTTTGAAGATGAAGGTGAGGTCTAGCCTGAGTTCAGAAGAGCTATAAGTGCCTTATAAGTGTGATTTGGCCCCTTCCTATTAATATCTTGAAAAGAAATTACAGGTATTTTACAATTGTAAATATAGAAGGGTTATTCAATTGTCTGCAGTCCTCAGGATCATGTAAAGCCATCAACAGAAGCCACTGCCCAGATCTGGGGACCAACCATGGGCCAAGCAGTCAACGGGTGTTTACTGAGCACCAACTGTGCCCTAGGTTCTCTCTCTCTGTACGAGGGAAGCAGCAGAAAAAAAGGCATGAAGAGCTCCTGCCTGTCCTGAAGCCTGCTTTCCATCCGTGTGGCAGACAAGACCTGGGTAACATCTCACAGAAAACCGAACAAGCTGTATTTACATTAGAGGCATCACTCGAGCTGAGCCCCAAAGGGATGAAGACAAACAGAAGAGAAATCCAGAAAGAGTGTTGGCTAGCCCTGGCCCTCACACAAGGAAAAGGATGATATAGGGGAGGGAAGAGAAATAAATACTGGTTAGAAAGTCAGAGAATCCTGAATCTAAGCACAGTACTTGCCAGGTGTTTGAACAAGTGGGTCCTTGAAACCTTATCTTGCTTATTTATATATGGAGTCAAGTTCTGGGTTGGAATACTATTTGAATGCTTTATATAAAGTTCTTGATATACGACAGACCAGCAATAATGGGGAGCTATTAGAGCTGGGGAGATGGTTCAGACAGCAAGCACAGGGAGCCAAGTTTGATTCCCAGAACCCCTGTGTGTATGGAGGCAGGGGTTACTGGTCATGGTAGTATATGTTGGGAAGGAGGAGATAGGTCCTTGGGCTCATTGGTCAGCCAGCTGAGTCTAATTGGTGACCCCCAAGCTATTGAGAGACCCTGTCTTTAAAAAAAACTAAAAATGGATAATGCCTGAGAAAAGACACACCCAAGGTTATTCTCTCTACATTCAGACCTGCACGAACATGTGCACAAATGTGGATACGTGCATGCACGTGCACATTTCTTTTCGACATACAAAAAGAAAAGAAACCACTTAGGGGATAGGCCCTTCTAAATGGTCTTCCCCTATCCCAAGTGACAGTGCCCAGAAGTAAGGAGATAGACTCGCATAAAGACACAACAGGACATGCCTGGTGTGCCTGAGTATGACGTGACATCATCGTCCAAGGTGTTGTTCTTCAAACGCCATCTATAAAGGGATCCATTTGAGTCAGAAGTTTTGCCATTGGTCGTGGTGTGACAAAATACCTGAGAGAAACTGAGCTGGGGGAAGAAAGGGTCGTAGGGAACCAAGGTTTCTGTCCATCGTGGTGGGCAGGGTGTGGCAGGGGTGTAGCAGAGGCTAACTTTCTGGTGGCCAGGAAGGCAGTACGCCCTCCCCCCATTTATTCTATCCAGACAACCAGCCTATGGGATCAAGACACCCGTACTCAGGGCAAGTGTGTCAGACTTAGTTGACTCTCTCCTGAATATCCGAAGTCAATTGGACGCCGCCGTGGATTATGGAACTCTTCTGTTTTTATTGCATTTATTTGTTTGTTTATTAGACATATTCATGTCACTGCCTCATGTGGAGGCCAGAGAACAACTTGTGGGGCTTGATTCTCTCCTTCTACCGTGTGGGTCTCAGGAAAAAGAACCCAGGTTGTTGGGCTTGGCCACAAGCACCTTTACCACTGAGGCATCTCACTAGCCTGTGAACCTTGCAATCTTATCAATCTTATACCCACCTAACTTCCTTTAATAATTGCTTTAAATACCTGAGCTTTGGCGTTAAGATAAGGAACTTATGAATAACTTTGGGTCATGTACACCATATTTGATGCTTTGATTTTAAATTATAATTTTGTGTTATAATCCTTTCAACATTTCCCCTCCTCAAATCTGACCTCTCTAGAGGTCTGCTTGGCTACAATTCTGATTATTTCCCTATTATCTTTTTGTTGGTTTGTTTGGGATTTCACTGTATAGACCAGGCTGGCCTCCAATTCAGAGATCCACCTGCCTCTGCCTCCCAAGTGCTGGGATTTAAGGTGGGCATCACTGTTGCTGGCCACTATAATATTGAAGATAAAATTCAGACTCTAGGGGTATGAGAAGCCCTTGCTGACCTGGCCGCTCCTGGCCCTTGGTCTCTTGGTCCCTGGCACACAGAAAGCAATAACTAAATATTTACTGAAGAAATGTAATTTTGTTTTGTTTTGTTTTGACAGGGTTTCTCTGTGTTCCTGGCTGTCCTGGAACTCACTTTATAGACTAGACTGGTCTTGAACTCACAGATCCGCCTGCCTCTGCCTCCCAAGTGCTGGGATTAAAGGCATGCACCACTGCCCTGTGAAGAAATGTAATTTTTAAATACTTTCTCTTTGTCTGAAGTTGGGGAGAAAGGTGGGAAGGGAAAGAGAGAATTAGGTGCCTACCAAGTTAAACAATGTAATTTGGAGACAAAAGGTGTGATTTGGGGCCTCTTATTTTTGCCTTGTTTATTTTTCATTTTGTGTGGTTTTGTGTGTAGGTGCAAGCATGCACATGATGGAGCACATAGTGTGGAGGTCAAAGGGCAACACTGAGGAGTCAATTCTCTCCTACCTGTGGGTTCTGGGAATAGAACTCCGATCATCACGGCGTGGCCGCAAGCACCTGTAACCCATTGAGCCACCCTGCCGGCCTAAACCCGTTTGCCTCTAGAGCCATTTGTTGACTTCGGCAAATCACAAAAGCGTGCTGAGCCTTGTTTTCCTGGTTTAGCGAGGTTACACATATGTGCTTCCTGGGACTGGGGCTGTAGCTCAGTTAGCAGCGTGCTCACTAGAATATACAAAGCGCAGGTTCTGATCCCCCAGTGCTGGATAAACCCAGCGTGGGGTGCACACTTGTCACTCCAGCACTGGGAGACAGAAGCAGTCAAGAGTTCAAGGCCATCCTCACAAACACTGAGATTTCATGTCCAGCCTGGACTACATGAGACTCTGTCTCAAAAGTACCAAGGTTTACTTTTCTTCTGCAGATTCAGGATTGTTGGGATTGAAGTGATATTCTGTATGTGGAAGTTCTGAGTGTCACAGAGGCCTGTGTGATGTATTTATTATTGAATGCCTGGTTTGACTTTAGTTTACTAGTGATGAGGCCACACTCCAGCTATGGCTGGTTCTCCTTCTCCATCACCTTGAATTAGCAGGAGCTTCGAGTTGTCTGTCAGACTTGGTTTTATCTTTAAGTCACAATCATCTCTATAACTGCATTTGGCTAGAAACATGGACGCCTCTCTTACAGAATGTTCCAGTCTAGCTCTGCTTCTGAGATCTGGCTCTGGAGCACTCGCAGAAATAAATTATTCTTCTACCCAGCTGGGACTCCAGGGCAGTTCCTGGATTGACTGATAGATTTTCTGATTTTGTCCTATACCAACACAAGAGCACTTACTTACAACTACGAAACTCCAATTGAACTTTATCGTTTTTCTCGATAGGAGGCATTTCTGAGGCACCCTTCTGATGGGCGGCGCTGCTCAGCACTACACAGTGACACTTCATTAAGTCCATGTGACTGAAGAGGGACCCATACGGAAGAGAACGTCCCTCGTAGCTCGTGCACGCCCTTTTGAAAACTGGAAATTTAACACAATTAATCATGTTTAAGGATCAGTCTCCTCTAAGCGTTCAAAAATGGACCCGCCACTTTGGGTAATTCCGGGCTGTCTTACCCAGGGCATATTGCAACAATAGGAACCCAAGTCAGAAGCCATGTGAATGACATTTTTGTCTTTTGTAGTAAATGACCCGGTCTGCCATGAATCTGTGGTCATGTCAGGCCACTGTCTGTGTGCCGCCTCCTGACCTCTCACGGGATGGGGGAGCGGGGCAGGAGGCAGGTAAACAGCTAGAACTTACTGGAAACTGGTCCACAGACTGAGAATCATGACTCCTGAGCCCCAAATCTGAAACGCCCCCAAGTCCAAAACTTCTGAGCCACCATCAAGGGGCCATGAGTAGAAAATTCTACACTATTCTCTTCCAGTGAGAAGAGCATAAAAGAGGGAAGGAGGGAGGGAGGGAGGGAGGGAAGGAGGGAGGGAAGGAGGGAGGGAGGGAGGGAGGGAGGGAAGGAGGGAGGGAGGGAGGGAGGGAAGGAGGGAGGGAGGGAGGTTGGTTCATTATGTGTATAGGAGGGTGGACAGTAAACATAATACATAGGAACAAGGGAGAGATGCAGTGGAGCAGATATCAAAAGCTCTGTCACGCTGTGGGGAAATCGCAGTTTAAACCAGGTTGTACAACAGTGTCTCTCTGAGGATATGGAGGCCGTGAGAAAACACACCACACAAATATTTGGGGAAGATGATTCATTGGAGAAGGGATAACAATGAGAAGCTGGGGCTGAAGGACCAGTGGCCCTGGGCACAGTAAGCAAGAGTGGGATGGAAGATGAGGCCCTGGTTTCCACCGCCATTGTATTGGCAGTTCAGGGCCTGGATCTGATAGAAACCACAAACATGCCTGGATAATTAAGTAGATTTAACTGCCCATCGATATCCGTGCTGGCCCTTCTCAGACACTACAATCTGATGAGTTCAAGAGCCTTTATTAAATGGTATGGTGTTTGTGTGAACCCTGTGCACATCCTCATGTGTGCTCTCAGACGGCTTTAGCTTCTGCTAACATCTCAGAGTTATGCCAACAGCTGTTACACCGTACTGTTCTGGGAGTGATGAGGTTGGGGTCCGCACATGCTCACTACCGGCGCAGTACTTGTTAGGTTTTGTTTGTTGTTCGGCTTTGGTTTTTTTCTTTGCAGTACTGGGGATTGAACTCAGGTCTTCATGCATGCTAGGAAAGTACTCTACAACTAAGCCATTCCCCAGGCCCTGGCTGAACCCATGGCTATGGAGTCTGTGTAAACAGAGATGATCCTATCCATTCTGATGAAGAAGGGAGAGCTCAGGAACAACAGGGGTTGAATTCATCATCTAGTTGTATTTGTTGAACATCTGTATGCCAGGCACATTCAGAGCCACTAGGAGGTACAAACGCACAGTGCTCTGTTCTGTACAGCACAGCAGTCCTGCACACAGCCCCTCCGTTCTGCCATCACGGAACCTCAGTAAAGAAGGGTGTGCTGACTAGTTTTTATGTCAACTTGACATAAACTAGAAGCATCTGAAAGAATGGGGCCTTGGCTGAGAAAATGCCCCCATACGATCCAGCTGTAGGGCATATTCTTAACGATTGATGGGGGAGGGCCCAGCCCACTGTGGGTGGGATGACCCCTGGACCGATGGTCCTGGGTTCTATAAGAAAGCCGGCTGAGCAAGCCATGGGGAGCAAACCAGTAAGCAGCACCCATCATGGCCTCTGTGTCAGCTCCTGCCTCCAGGATCCTGCCCTGCTTGAATTCCTGCCCTGGCTTTCCTCAAGTGATGGAGTGTTACCTAGAAGTGTAAGCAAAATGAACCCTTTCCTCCCCAAGTTGCCTTTGGCCATGGTATTCATCACAGCAATGACGACCCTGATTAAGACAAAGTGGGAAGAAACACAAGCCACAGGGTGGTGCTTGTTAGGAAAGGAGAAATACAAAGTGTGTCTATGGCTGCTTCCTTTGGGAATCAGGGGAGACTTCATGGAGGAAGTTACATTTGTACCGAGAATGATACTCTAAATAGGATGGCATAGGCCTGTAATCCCAGCTACTCCAGAAACTGAGGCAAGAGGATGGTGAGTTCAAAGCTAGCTTGGCTAACTTCATGAGAACCTGTCTCAAAACAAACAAACAAACAAACAAACAGAAAAACCTTTAAGGATAAGTTTCTAGTTTTTCTAGCATGCAAAAGGCCATAGGTTTAATCTTCAATAAAATAAATAAATATGGATAATGACATGAAGTGTAGTTTCTTAGCAAAGAATGATCTTCACACAGGCCCAGAGACAACTGTCCATGTAAACATCAGTGTTAGGAACACAGAAAGAATCCCAGGATGAAGAAGTGGCTGGCAGCCCAAGGTACAGGCCTTGCATGCTCCTCAAGATTAAAGGCAACAGAAAAGTAAGGAAGTGTTTTTAAGTAGGAGACAATGATCACTTTGGGAATCTTAACAGCTCCAGAATCTTCTACTGAAAAAGAACGTGTGTGTGTGTGTGTGTGTGTGTGTGTGTGTGTGTGTCCACAGGACTCAGCATCAAGTTCGTATTGAGCACACATATTCTCAGGTGTTCTATAGGAATGGAGATAGGCTGGCAACTGAGTCCAAATATTTCTCATGTGTTGTCTCTGACCGATGAAAACACAAAACCCCTTGATAATTTAAGCAACCAGGCTGAGTGTCAGGGAAGCCGCCTCACAGTAGTAGAATCTGAATCAGTCTCTTTTCGGTGGCCGAGGGGACAGCCCAGGGCAAAATGCGCCAGCAATACAATAGGAATGAATGCTTCCTAGCACTCATTAGCCAAATGAACAAAGAAACCCTCGCCACACCCAGTGACTGTGACAAAGTGGGAGTGTAAGTAGCTGATATAGCTGAGCCATGATGAGACATTAAAAAAAAAAAAAAAATCTGAAACAGGGCAGGATGGCTCAGCAGGTAAAGCTGCCCACAGCCAAGCCTGTCTACATGACTTTGATACCCAGGGCCTACAGGTTGTCCTCAAGTTGTTCTCTGACCTCCACGCATGCACCATTGCATGCACATCACACATGCGTGCATGCAGACATACATGCACACACACACACACACACACACACACACACCACACACCACACACACACACACACATTACATATTTACTTAATCTGACACTTTGGCTCATTTAATTTGGCCATGTGGCTAGTTGCCAGTGCATTGCCACTAGGCCTGAGCATAACAAAGCCTTCTCAGCCAATGTGCAGCTCGCCGTGGAAGATAACACACAGACAGTAGACAAGGCAGGATATAAGGGGAAACACGGGCACAGCCTGAGGTGATTACAGCCTAATACGAGCATGTTTATGAAGCGTGTGCGGTATGTAGATCTGCTGTGTCACACAGCTCTGGGTGAAGCCTCGGCTCTGTTTTCTGCAGCACTGTCTGATTCTCTAAGAACCCGGTGTGTTTCTTTGAGAGAGGAACAGCCGCGCAGTCTAGCTCAGCTGTACTCAATCTGAGTTGCTTTCCTCCCTACAAACCCTCACTTCAAAGCAAGGAACATAATGTACAATTTTTTAATGGCTCTAGACCCAGGCACTCAGACTCTCTGCTCTGCGTCTTACCTCAGTGTAAACACCTAATCAAGATTGCCTGCGCTCCGACAATAGCAGCCAAATGCAATTTGAGAACCACAAGCCTTTGAAGTCCTCCGTGCAAAGGCCGGTTTTCTAGTCTGGGATAATGACATGCCATGATTGCTGTCTTTGTTGTATCTTTTCAGTACAGAAGCAATTATAGGCCCCAATTTAACAGAATAGACATTACACAGCTTACGATGCTCAAAATGCAATTTCATTTGATCATTTTCTCGATTTGATTGGTATTAATAGAATGGTTCACAAAAAAAAAAAAAAAAGAAAGAAAGAAAAAGAAAAAATAGCTGGCAGAGGTTGTGTCCCACTCCACTTTCAAAGAGCTAATGTAGAAGTATGTCTTACCTGCCCAGCAAGCTCACTGGGGTGATGCAGCCAAGCTCCACCAGAACAGTGTGCACAGAAACAGTGTGTGTCCTCCGCGCCCGGCAAGGGAACCCACCAAGGCTCTGTCAGTAATATGTAAAGTTTTTGATGGAACAATGTAAGCGTGGCTGTCGATGGGAAATTAACGCCTCGGATGATCAACCCCATTATCTAATGCACATCCTATATTTCTCTTCGCATTTGCAAAAGCTGGAGTCTCTACATCCCACTGGCCAGCTCTCCTGTTCCCTCCAGAAGACATTTTCGGCCCCTTTGAGATTAAGAGAGTATCCTTGCCTGCGCCCTCAGCCTAGTTAGATTTTTTCCCTCTCTCGACCTGCGTTTCTCATTCAGAACAGGGTTGGTTTTTCCTTTAGCCCGCTGTGTTTCTGTGTAGCATCACAGTAATGAGAGCCATACAGTAGTCAGGCATGGACACGCCAGCCCTAGAGTCCCGGTGCTCAGGAGGCTGAGGCAGCAGATGAAAGCCAGCCTGGACTATGACATAGCAAGACTCGTCTCAGTAAATAAATAAATACACAGCACAACACAACACAAACCTTTGAAATGGTGCCAGTAATTGTTGTAAGTCGGGGTGCCTCTGGGAGTGGTTGTGGGGGAGCCCTGATGCAAATTTGGGGAGTGGCTCTTGGCCTTCGTTGAACATTCTAAACTTTAGACGACAGGTGCGCACAGAAAGTACTCTCCCACCAGGCGCCAGCGGCGCACGCCTCTGATCCCAGCACTCGGGAGGCAGAGCCAGGCGGATCTCTGTGAGTTCGAGGCCAGCCTGGTCTATAGAGTGAGATCCAGGACAGGCACCAAAATTACATAGAGAAACCCTGTCTCGAAAACCAAAACAAACAAACAAACAAAAAACAAAACAAACAAACAAACACTTTCCCTTTAAGCCATCTCGCCAGTCTCAGATCAACTTTCAATTATTTGAGCTTCCATATTGCCTACTTCCCTTTCCTGGTGTGCGTGCGTGCGTGCGTGCGTGCGTGCGTGCGTGTGTGTGTGTGTGTGTGTGAGTGTGTGTATGTGTGTGTGTGTGAGTGTGTGTGTGTGTGAGTGTGTGTGTGTGAGTGTGTGTGTGTGTGTGTGAGTGTGTGTGTGAGTGTGTGTGTGTGTGAGTGTGTGTGTGAGTGTGTGCGTGAGTGTGTGCGTGAGTGTGTGTGTGTGAGTGTGTGTGAGTGTGTGTGAGTGAGTGTGTGTGTATGTGTGTGTGGTGTGTGTGTGTGTGGTATGTGTGTGTGTGTGAGTGTGTGTGTGTGTGTGTGTGTGTGTGAGTGTGTGTGTGTGTGAGTGTGTATGTGTGTGTGGTGTGTGTGTGTGTGGTATGTGTGTGTGTGAGTGTGTGGTGTGTGTGAGTGTGTATGTGTGTGTGTGGTATGTGTGTGTGTGAGTGTGTGGTGTGTGTGTGAGTGTGTATGTGTGTGTGTGTGTGTGTGTGGTATGTGTGTGTGTGAGTGTGTGGTGTGTGTGTGTGTGTGTGTGTGGTATGTATGTGTGTGAGTGTGTGTGTGTGTGTGGTATGTATGTGTGTGAGTGTGTGGTGTGTGTGTGAGTGTGTATGTGTGTGTGTGTGTGTGTGGTATGTGTGTGTGTGAGTGTGTGGTGTGCGTGTGCGTGTGTGTGTGTGTGTGTGTGTGTGTGTGTGTGTGTGTAATTTCATGGACTTACTAGGGACAGATAAGGTTATACTCAAGCTAAAAGAAACACAGTGTTCCTTCTTGAGCTACAGATGACATACAGAGTGGAAAAGGTGGAGACTGTCATCATGATCAGATATTTACTTAGCATATAACAGTCAGCAAATACCTCTTAGAGTGAACACTAGACCCCACTGGTGAAGTGAGCAGCAGAGGGAGAATGTGAACTCAAGCCTGTCAGATCCGTTCTCTATGATCCTTTATTCTTGCATGTGATGACCCTGCACTCCACAACCCACCCCCAGAAAATTTAACAGGACAAGTGCAAAGCCCCCAAATGACATTTAAAAATGCATTGCATCCATTCAGAAGGGGAGAGACTTGACATTTTATAGGTGGGGAAGCAGACAGTAGCCACCGGAGCACAACCAGAGCAACAAGTCACAGTCAGAATGGTGAGGAATCTTGAGACAGAAACATTAAAAAAAATGTATAGGAGAGACTTCTGAGTCAGTTGGTACCAGTGTGGATGTGCCATCTGAAAAGTGGGGGTCACTTAATCTGTATTACTCCAAAAAGCAGAGGGATAGACAGTGTGAGAAAACTGTTGCTGTTCCTGTAAGAGATTTCTGACATGGAGGCTACTGGGTGATGGACACTCTGCTCATCATGCATGAAACAGATCGTTTTTCCTCCTCTTTAACCCGTGGAAGACTTTTAGATACTGACGAGCAGAAACAGCCGGTCAGGAGTTGCAGGCAGACTGGATGAGCATCTATTAGAGTTGGCATGGATGTCCCGGAGCTTGAAATGGCTTGTTTCCAGGTTCTCTCACTACATGGTAGTACTTTAAGTCTGCTTTCTGCGGGACATTCTAACAGCTACCTTTCTGTATAGCCCAGAGACATGTTTCTTGATAGAAACAATTAGTCAGTGGAGGGCTGTTATGTTTGCATAGCTGTGATCCAAATACTTGAGAAAACAGATCGGAAAAGACAGATCTGTTTGGGCACAGCTTCAGAGGTTCATTCTGCAGATTATTGGTTTCTGCTGGTCCTGGGCTCATCATCACGTAAGGCAGACTATTATGGCTGCAGCATATGGAGGAAAATGCTGTCTACATTGGGTAATCAGGAAGCAGACTCAGTGTGGCCGTCAAAGGCACACCCCCAGTAGTTTGTGTTCTCCAACTAGGACCTAAAGTACCCACCACCTCCCATCATCTCTTCATCCTCCTGCGTCAGCTTCCCAGGCAGGGAATGACCTGTGTGCACCACTGCACCTGCCTATTAAAAGGGGCCTTGTCAGATGATTTTGCTCAACTGTGTGGGCACGTTTAAAGTAGGCTGGGTTAAGCTGTGAGGTTCAGACAGTTAGGTATATGTCCTTGCTAGAGTTTAGGTTGCTATGTTAAAGCACCATGACCAAAAGCAACATGAGGAGGAAAGGGTTTATCTTACAACTCTGAGGTCCCACTCCATCACTGAGGAAAGTCAGGGCAGGAACTCAAAGCAGGAACCCGGAAGCAGGAACTGAAGCAGAGGCCACAGTGTAATCCTGCTTACCAGCTTGCTCAATTTGCTTTCTTATACAACCCAGGACCATCAGCCCAGTAGTGGCCCTCCCACATCAATCATCAATAATCATCAATCATCAATCAAGAAAATGCCCCACAGGTCAATCTGGTGGGGGCATTTTCTCAGTTGAGGTTCTCTCTTTCCAAAAGAACCTAGCTTGTATGGAGTTGAAAAAAAAAAAGCTAGTCAGCACCGTGAATTAAATGAATTTTTAAAAATTTATGATGGGTTTATCAGGACAAGTTCCCCATTGTAAGTAAAGGGCATGACATCATCCCATTTCTGTTGATGGGATCAATTGATACTTCCAGTATCAGACTGTCCTAAAGGTGAGTCTCCTGACCAGGCATGGAACACTTAAACCAGGAGTACTTGGGCCTCAGAGCACCCATTCTCTCTTCACACCTGCATAAGGGAATACTCTATTTCCATCTTCCTTAAGAGCAATCCAGGTCCCTCTAATGATTTTTACCTCGGATTTTCCCAAAATTCTCAGGTGTTGAAGGTTTGGTCCCCCCACCTGATGGTGCTATCAGGAGATAGCAGAAATTTTAGGAGCTAGGGACTAGTTGGAGCAAGTGGATCCTATGGTTGTGCCCTCGAAGAGTAATCCTAAGACACCAGCCCCTTCCTCCACATCTCCTGCTTCTAGGGTCCTGTAAGGTAAACCAGTTGTGGCATTGTATACTCCCCACCATGATATTCTACCTCACCCCAGGCCCCAAAGAAGCAGGCTAAGTACCGTGGACGGACCTTCCGCAACCACGCGTGGAAATAAATGCTTCCTCCTTGACATGGTTTGTCTTGTATTTTTTTTTTTTATCACACTGATGAAAGGCTGACCAACAGAAGTGCCTGAGAACTGAAACCACGGACCCTTGAAATAAACCAAACATACATCCTGTCTGTGCAGGACCATTCTCCAGAGTCCACAGACTCGACCCCCACGCTGTAGGACTGAAATGAACTCACTTAGGAGTCAGTATGTGCCACTTACTGTGCTCTGTGCTTTGTACTCTTAGATCTCCTACCCCATCAGAGACACTAGCAAGATGGCCGTCCAGAATGACAACGAGGTCGAAAAGGCTTCCGTGGATCCTGAGGATAAATGGCACCAGAGAGCAAAGCAACTCAAGGTCATCTGCTGGATTGTGTGAGGGGTGTGCTTCAAGTGATGCTGCTAGATATAAGTCATGTTTGTCCCTGGGTTCCTGTTACTTAAGGGTCTGTTTTATGCCTAGAATACTTACGTACCATGCTATGCTGAAGACTGCCTTCTGCCAAGGAGTGCCGTAGCTTGCATGCTTGCTCTGCCAGCAACCCTGCCTGCTTCTTAAAAGGTCCCCTGTCCCAGAACACCATCATGTCACACACTCCAAGCACACAGAGACAAAAATCTCTCACCAAAGGAAGGGATGAGGGATGTGCAGGGGGGAAATGGTATGTGGCCTCTGGGAGCCAGTAGCTACCCAGTAGACTCAGGTGACACCATCTCTAAAGCTGATGGAATACCTCAGAGCCTCGCCAAGCCTTGTTTCCAGAACATTCAAGCTTACCAGCTGGTAACTTAGTATGATGGCATCCTTCTTGTCCGTGGACACTCCTAAGTGATTTGGAGGCAGGGGTAATTGTCCCACCATTTCTAGAAGAAATAGGAAAATAATTAGGATCTCATCTTTTCCTGAGTCTGTCCATAGAATTATATGGAGCCATTCTTGGATGTGGTTCCACCCCTGTTTAAGAAAAGAGCATGGTGTCGTGCCTTTAATGCCAGCATTCCGTCACTCAGAGGCGGAGGCAGGCAGATCTCTGTTAGTCTGAGGTCAACCTGGTGCACATGGCAAGTACCACAGAGTGAGACCTTGTTTCAAGGGTGGGGGGAGGGGGAGGCGAGCCTTTTGAAATTGCCATTTAAGGTCACACATGAAGCAACTATAAAGTTAAAAACATTAAAGTCCATCCAAGCATCACAGAAGTTAGGAAAGACAGTCACCCTAAACTCTCTCTTGTCCTCACCAGGTCTCTTGGCTGCTGATAGAATTTGAAATAAGTAAATTAGTGAACAGTCACTCACCTAGAGCTTCCTGAAAGCTGATGTCAGGGAGGCCACATCAAAAAATAGAAAAGGTGGGGACTGAAGTGTCTCCTGCCAGTGGGGTGTGGAGGACAGGATCCAGGACTCCACCTGACAGTCTTGGTGTCATCATGAAGTTTATGTCGGATTCTTAGGCCTACTTAAGATCTTTGCTTCCTGCATAAGCCTTCTCTGTGGACCTTTCCCCAGACCATATTGTCCTACCAAAGTCTGTGCTCTCCCGTGGGTCTTCATGGGTGTCTTAAGTTCCACTTCACTGGTGTGCCCAAATTGAAGTCAGCAGTTGCTCAGAGGCCATGCAGGACAGTGTGTGGAAGTAAGTTCCTGGCCACCAGACCCTTCCAGGTGTCCTAGGATGAAATGAGGTCTTCCCAGATCCAAAACAAAACTACCAACGGTGACAGCACGAGAAGCCACGTGGCTTCACTCATCATGATCAAGTTCCTGCCATCAGCCCCTTCGCCCACCCTCTAAAGAGCTACACGTTTGGGCCGTTCAACACGAGCAGCAGATCTATATTGCTTCTGTTTGTCTGACCTCACTTCTTCCTTGCTGACAATGAGGGACTTAGTTAATACTTCATGCCAGATGTTCCTTAATAATATTAGATAAAATGTGAAACCTAAGCTCACATTTTGTTTATTTTTTAATTAATTAATTTTTTTAAAAGTTTTTTTTGCTTTACATACCAATCCCAGTTCCCCCTCTCTCCCCTTCTCCCACACTCCCCCTCCCCCCATCCCACACCCCCATCCACTCCTCAGAGAGGGTAAGCCCTCCCTTGGGGTGTCAATAAAGCCTAGCATACTAAGTTGAGGCAGGACCAAGCCCCCCCCCACCCCCCCACCCCCCCGTGTCAAGGCTGAGCAAAGTATCCCACCCTAGGGAATGTGTTCCAAAAATTCATTTCATGCTGAAATCCTAGACTTCAGTTGGAGAGAGGGAAGAGGGATCACAGAAGCAAGTGAGATCAAGATCATGATGTGGAAAACCACAGAGACAGCTGACCTAAGCTGATGGGAGCACATGGACTCCAGCTTGTCAGCTGGTGAATGTGCATGGGACCAAACTAGGCCTCTGAATGTGAGTGACAGTTATGTGGCTAGATCTTTTCAGGGAGCCCCTGGCAGTGGGACCAGGACCTATTCCAGGTGCATGAAACGGCCATTTGGAACACATTTTATTTTTAACAAGCACAGAAGATAAACAGAATAGTACAATGGAAAGTTCTCTGGGTCAGTGGTGATATTAGAACCTAGGTGCAACTCCCAGGACCCCAGGGCCCAATCAGGGCAGCTAAAAGCAACAGTGGCTTCTATGTTAGAGGAGATGAGCAGCTGGTTGGAGGAAGAGTGTGCTTTCTGCTTTTTGCTTATGACACCTGAGCCACAAGACAGAAGCAGCCAGACAGCGCCTTTCACAGAGCTCAAGTGATTGGTACAGGGTAGGTGGACACCGGTGACTAAAGTTGACTCTCTCTAACACTCCCATCTCAACTTCGGGCACTGATTTTTCCCAGCACTGACACTCCACATGTGATATGAAAACCTACTGCCATTAAGCCGTTAGTCTGAGTGCATGGAGGGTATTCCAATTGCCAGCGTGGGTAACAAAAGAATCCCAGTGAGAACAGAATGAAATCGCGGATTTCCGCTCTGATGGAGATTAAACAGCCTGAGAATGGCTTTGTATATTAACTTCAGGGAACTCGGGTCTCACCACCTGAAGAGTGACACCTGACGCCTCAATTGTAGGGTAATAAATCTCCAGCCAGCAACAGATCTCCAGTAGGCTGCTTGGGCGGTGAGAAGAATCATATCAAGCCCATAAATGTCTTCCTTTCTGAGGATTGAGATGCCATCTCCAGGCACTTATGTCTAGGTGAATGGAGGGTTTAACTCTTGAGACAATTCAAGTTTGCTAAAATGATGAGTCTTTGGCCTTTGTTGACAAAGCACCCTATGATGAGGGCTGTTGTGATCTGAATCAGCAGCAGCAAAGGTAACAACGTGGCTAGAATTAAGTGGTAACTGGAACTTCAGACATAGGTCCCCAGAAAAGGAATTTCTCCTGGACTTGTTCTTTCCCTTCTTGAAGGGAATAAAGAGAGGAAACTGGGGAAATAGAAGTCAGGTGAGAGCAGAAAGTATCTAGTTAGTCCTTTATTCCCCCAGAGAGCGAAAGGCTGAGCAAGTGCTGTAAAGAAAGCCGTGATTCGTCAGTATAAGGTAGAGCTTATAGGTCATGGCAAAGAGAGGGTGGTTTGACCTTAACTAACATAATGACAGCATGAAAAGAGCCATTGCACTTCAGAAACACACCTGTAAGTTTATAAAATAGCAACTTCCAAGCCAGCAAGATGGCTCAGAAAGCGAAGGTGTTTGCCACCAAGCCTAACGATGTGAGTTCTATCCCCGGGACCCTCACGGTGGAAGGTGAGAACTGACCCCTGCATGTTGTCCTCTGATGCCACAAATGCACTATAGTATGTGTGCAGCTACATGACTATGTGTGCACATGCGCACAAATTAATACATGTAATAAAAAGCTTGGACAATGGGGGGGGGGCACCAGAGAGAAGGATGGACTCGGGGCCATGTATTGAGTCTTTTTGCTCATGCTTTGCCCGTGCAACTTATAGACCACGTGGAAGGGAACATTTTTCTTACCTGGATGCATAAGGAAAGGCGTTTGCTTGTTTGCGATTTTTGTCAGTTTTTCAAGGTCAGAGAGAACTGCCAGTGAAAACTGAAGATTTGTAAGAGCCAATGAGAGCCTGGTCCACCCTCAAATGGCTCAAATGCCTAAGAAAACATGCCACATTTCAAATAGAAGTCATTCTTTATTTAACCAATCTGCTATTACAAGCGATGCTGTGTGTTACTGTTGAACACTTAATAACCTTGTAAATTTAACATCCTAATGTGGTTTTATTAGAAACGGGGACCATGATTATTATTTGGAAACATGCAGAAGCTCCTATTGTCAGCCTTCCAGGTTGTATCAGGGAAGTGAAATAAAACATAAAACCATATCATCATGATGCAATCTTTCTTCCCAACCAACTAAGACAAATCTGAACAAGAAAAGGCATGCTCTGCCCACTTTGGCTGTTTTCACTGGCCTCCAGTGAGCTGCCTAATGGTTGCATTTTTCAATTAACATTGCATAGATATGGGCCATGAAGGGTTCTTTTTTACATGTGTGTCCTGAAAGGGACAAAGACGTTGCAGTTATATAACACATCGATGCACATGGTCATCTTACTGTTTCAATAAGCAGTTAATCATTCTTTCCAAAAGCCTCTTAACCCTGCTCATTTTCCACAAAGTAATGAGTGCTCCATTCCTCGGGAAATACTCTTAAATGGCTGCACAGTACAATATAGTTACACAGTGTATCCATTGTCCCAGGAGTACATTTTGTTGTTACTGGACTGAGAAAAGCAAGGAGATGATTCTGAGATTGAAATCCCTGTCCCCAGATGTTTGATTGCCTAAGTGCAGGCTATATTAAGCAACAGAAAGCAAAACAACCCTTGTGGTTTCACGGACGCCCGATCACCGCCCGGGCTCGTTCATAATCCTCCGAATAAGATCTAATTTGTTTCATCTGGCAAAGAGGTCATTTCCAGCCACTGACCTGTGCAAGTACGCAAAGCTGAAGGTCTAAACTGTGCCTCACGTTGAACTTGGACTTGCTGGGCACAGGCAGACCTCTGGTGTCCTCTGCGTGGGGTTTTCTAAATACTGAGTTAACATAGGGCTGCACCTGTTGACGTAGATGTATACTCTTCCTCTGTGCATCTCTTTGGAAGTAAAGCTTCACTTTCTCCCATTCCCAATCTGGTGGCACCTTCCCAAATGGTTTGCCAGTCAGAAACCTAGCACAGAGGCTGTTTGAAGCTTTCAAGCTCTTTCTGGGCTCACAATTTAACATTTCCTCGGCTGCTCACCATCTAATCGCCTGCAATTAGGAAAGAGCTCTCTGTACTCTTTCCTTTTCAACCCATTCCCACTTTCCTAGAAATTTCAACTCCCATTAAAACAAAAAAGAATTATTTGAAAATTTATGAAGAGTACTCATCTTTTAATTTTGCCTTAACTATAATATCTTTTTTAGAATTACCAAGAACATTTGTCTCAATATGAAGATACAAAATCAGGCAATGTCCCAAGAGGTCACTCTTCCAATGCAGCCAATGGGCCACAACCTTCCAGAAGAACAGGCAAGGCCAGGGTTTGGAAACAGAAGAAACACCAGAATGGCCTGAAGTCTCTTGGAACCAAAGAGCTTCTTTTCAGTCAAAAAAGCCAGAATTACCCTGTCCAACAAGCACAAAACCAAAGGCAGCCTATGGATGCCTCAGCAAAGCATGGGATGGCCACATATATGAACTCTTCTAACACTGACTTACAGGACCCCAGAACACTCACCCACAATCCCAAAGTCACCTCTGACATATTCGTTCCACCCAAGCAGGCTTTCGACAGAGTATTGTATAAAAACTCTGTCTTGGGGTTGAATCCTACTAAAAAAAGAGGGCACAGACATGAAGAAAGAAAAAGCCCTTTGTATAAGCAGCAGCCCATCTACATGCTTTCTGATATGGATCTGCAAGACATAAATGAACTTTCTCACAGACACGTGTCCCTGAGCCAGAAAGACCCTCAGTCTGGTTATGACATGAACACACACAGGTCAACAAAGATCAAGAAGTCATCCAAACAACCGCAGGCAGAGACAAAATACAAAAACATAGAGATGCTATGGTGAGAACTCTCTCTTTTTTTTAATTTCAAAAAATTTACTTTCTTAATGTGAATATGCATGTGGTTTTCTGAGTGTGTGTGTGTGTGTGCATAATATTTCATATATATTTGCTTATAGGCATCCGTGTAAGCAAAACATCCAGACACATAAAAGTGGTGGGTGTGGTGGCGCATGACCTTAATTCTAGCACTCAAGAAGCAGAGGTAGGCATATCTCTATGAGTTCAAGTCCAGTTTGGTCTACGTAGCAGGTTCCAGGCCAGTAAAAGCTACATAGTAAGACTTGTCATAAAATAAATTAAAAAAAAAAAAACTTAAACTTAAAAGATATAGTAGCTATCTCTGGTAAGAGAAATCAAGGTTATTTTTCATTCTTTCTTTATCGTTAGACTTGTTCAAGTTCCCTACCGTGTAGATGCATTACTTCTATAAGAAAGAAAAAAAACTAGCTTTTAAAGTCACTACAAGAGACCGTCCCTGATGCTCCTTAACAAAATGTGTTTTCTGGACACCTGACATGTGATGACTTTGATGCTGAAGTGCACAGAAGGTTTGTGCAGTGTGACACACAGGGTGCCTTTCATGAGCTTGTTTTCCAAGAAGGATGGAGAGGCAACTTTACATATAAATGAGTAGGGAGACAGCTGCAATATCAGATGGTCCGGGATACACACTTGGTAAGGGTCTGAGTCCACCTTCCTAAAGTGACAGTGACAGCACCTTTGTTGTCTTTTCTCTGCCTTTAGGGGGATGACTTCCACCCTTTTGTAATTATAACGGATGTTTAAGTTGGGTGTGATTGTGTCCCCCTGTAATCTCACTACACAGGAAGCTAAGGAAGGAAGATACTGAATTCAAGGGCAGCCTAGACTGCATAGCAACAACCTGACTCCAAGCAAGTACACCGTGCAAACCTAGAGTTCCATCTCCAAACATTATCCTCTGACCTCCACACATGCACTGTAACACATGTATATGTCGTCCTTTACACAAGCATATATTCTCACAACACGCACACACATGTGTACTTGTGCACACACACAGCCACATGCACAAACACAATAATAAAAATATTATTACCCTTGCAAAGTACTTTTGTTGTAAGTGAGCTTGTGATTTTAAAAAATATGTCTCACCAATCCTAAAATGTCATGAAATGTATTCATAGCTTTCTACTGTGATACCATCCTTTCATCCCCCAAATTAACCCAAGTTGTCATATTGGACTTCTGTTTTGTGGTGCTGTTGAAGGAACCCAGAGGATAGCACGTTTTAGGCAGGGACTCTACCACATGCCCTGCTCCCCAGACTGGATTTTTAAAAGATTGCTCGGTTATCTTTGTTTAGGATTTAATGACATTCATATACATGAAGGAAGACAGGCCTATGTCTTTCCTATCTCCCACTGGCCTTGTCTAGTTGTGTTATCAATATGCTATCAAACTAGGTGTGGTGTGGTGGCACAGGTCCTAATTCTGGGAGATAGAGGAAGAAAAATCAGGAGTTCAAGGTCTTGTCAAGGTCAAGAGTTCAGTTATGTTTTGAGTTCCTGGTCAGTCCAGGCGATATGAGCAGGGGAGACCTGAGCACATTGGGAGAGTGTCAGCTTTGAGAATAAGTTGAAGACTTGGCTGTCTTCTACCCTTTTTTACCCTCTAGGGCAGTTTGTAGGCAATCAGAATTACATGTGACACAAAAGATCAATAGAATTTTCCCGTGAAACTGTTTGGATCAAGGTTGTTTTGTCTGGCCTTGTTTCTGTTACTGTCTGTGAGCAGATTTGAACCCCCTACTCATTATTATAATGACTTTTGTCTTTACAGTGTTCCTGTTTCACCTTTGGTCAGTCTGGCCAATTTCATTTTCTAGGGGAAAAAAAGTAACACTTTTCCTGTGTGAAGATGTACTACATTAAAGTTTTCATTTCATTTCTTCACATTATTTGAAATCTTTTCTATCTGTAGTCATGTCCTTATTTTCTTTTCTGTTATTACTTTTTCTCCTTTTGAGAGGCTAGGGGGACAGAATTTTACTGTGTCATCCTGGCTAGAGCCTAACAATCAGTGTGTTACCCAGGCTGTCCCCAAAGTCATGGCAATCCTCCTGGCTCGACTTCCCAAGTGCTGGGATTTGCAGGGCTGCACCATCATACCAGGCTGACATTTCTCAACAATTTTTCTGATTGTTCTAGAGACCTGCTGCACAGTTGTTCTGAGGACACTCTTGGTCTTTCTCCTGACTGGATTTCTATTTTTCTTTTCTTTTCTTTTCTTTTTCTTTCTTTTTTTTTTTTTTTAGAACCTCACTTTCCTTATTTTGCTAAACTCATTCTCTAGTATCTTTCTTTGAACAAGAAATGTGATGGCAGAGGACAGATGTCTCCCTGTGGTGTCTTGCATGCGCTTTCTCCATGACAGGGCCTATCATACGAGGATGGAGCTAAGGATGGAGCTAATGGATGCCCCTTGACTCCATCCCTCATACCATTTCCCCTTGCCTTTCTCCATCCCTCCTTGTCTCCCATACTTCCCACTCTTATTATGCTAGAGAGCTCCGTCTGCTGCCTAGAAGCTAAGCATTCTGGGACTTGCACCACTGACACCGTCTTCACTCTGCCCCTGTCTGAATGACAGCTGACAGAGTAGTGCAGAATTCTAAGTTAGAAACCATTTACCCTCAGACTCATCTTCTTGCTCCCAGTGTGACTTTCTCCACCCAGCGTGGAGAAGAAAATCCCAAGACTTGCCTGCTGGCCCATTTGTGCCGAGCATGTGCTCCACCACACAAGCCACGATCCCAGCCCACCAGCACTAACTCTTAAACCTCAGATCCTTTGCCCAAAAGTCCCATGAAGAAAGCCGCATCTTCAGCTAATCCAGAACCTGCTTTGCCCTTTATTTATTTTTTGTTTCCATCCCCAGAGAATCCCAGATTTTCTGGCTCATTCAACTATGTATTTAAAGAACGCTTCTTTAATTTAATCCATCATTTCTAGACACTGTGAAATGGGAAGGTCTTTGGATTTCAAAATGGTGCTTGGGGTTTTGTAGTTCTTTGCTTGCTTGCTATGCTTCAAGCACTAACTGAAAGTCCTTAACAAGCCTTACCTGTTGGGGCCAGAAGGATGGCTCAGCCGGTAAGAGTCGAATACTATTACAGAGGACCCAAGTTTGGTTCCCCCGAACTCACATAAGATGTCTGTCACTCCAGGTGTTAGGATCTGAAACCCTCTTTGGAACTCCAAGGGCACCTGTGCACACATGTGCACACACAGAGAAACACATAAATAAATAAATATTTTTGAGAGGGAGTTAGAATGTCCCAAGGAAAAAGAGGAGGATTTGAAGATGAGAAATCAATGTATTCATGAAATGATGAATGGTTCCTAAAGACATCTACACAGAAAGTGGTGTTAGGGACTCAAGTTTTATTTAAAACACGTGTGTTTTCTCCAAAGGAAATTCCACTCTTCCTCAGACATGGAACGCGTGAATGCCTCTCCAGACTCCCGGCTCGCCCAGATCATGGAACAGCACCAGCAAGCCTTGGTGCAGCTGGCGGAAGTGCAGCCCAGCGAGGGCTCCTTGTCCAGCACCACGCTCCCGCCCATCCTGTCCAGGGTGGAGAGTGAATCCCAACTAGATGCAGAGAGAAGTCACCGACACCAGATGAAGATGGCCCGAAGTAATTCGGAAGGCTACCTGCTTCAGCTGGAGAGAGGGAGAAGACACAGGAAGCGCAGCGGGACAAAGGTGATAAGAGCATGGTCGTTTAGCATAGTCACTTTGTAATTTTGATGACAAAGATGGGCCTGGACTAGGTCTGGTCATTATTTAGCCTCTCCCACAGCAAACTGGTCCAGGAACCAGGAACCTTCCCCTCAATCCCTTGCTATTCCCTGATTCCCCCTCCCTATCTTTCCAGAAGTTTCTGTTGTCGAGGATGCCTACCCCCTCTTTCTTTTCAGGTCATCTCAGGGAAGAGTCTACACTGCAGAAGGCAATAATAATTCTGCCTTTATCCTCAATTTAATCCCCACTTTCCCTCACCCCAGTCCCTCTCCTAAGCTGAGTCTCACACCTTCATATCTGAAAAGAGAGAGTAGGGCTGAGAGAGGAGAGTCCTGTTGCCAGAGCTCCCTCACCATCCATCACTGGTTCCTGGGCACCAGAAGATTCCTCTTGGTCTATATCTCACCTCAGCTTCTACAGGAAGTACCCGGGCAAGTGGACTGAGCTGCTCTCCAGAATGGCAGCTGGTCTTTATTGAGTTCTTCATCTAGACGTGGGGTCATCATGGTGAGCATTTTTGTGCAACCCAGTCTCTTCATGTCCTGCTTTAAACACAACTTTTTACTTTCTCAGGATGATCACTTGACCCCAGGGTGAAATAATGTGATTTTGTTTTTCATTATTATAAGATACCCAAGGCAGGTTATGTTATAAAGAAGTTTATTTAGCTCATGGTTCTGAGGCATAGAGAGCGCTGCTATTAACTTCCACTGTAAATAAGGAGGCCTGAGTTTCGGGAGTCACAGGTCGCTTCTTCTCCCAGAGAAACATGATTACGTGGTAGTTGGGTGATAAAGTAATGCCTATATCACTTTCAAGTGTTTCTCAGATAAGTCAACACTTATAGACCAGACTGGGAAGCAAGCATCATATGTATCATTTCCATGGGGGACATACGATCAGCCTTGGCAACCAACACTTCTGTCACCATGGAGAATGCCAGCTCACTCCAGACCTCATAGATCACCAGGGCCTAAGAATTAGACAAACACAGCCTCTCAGAAGAGAACTTTCCTGTAGTTGAAAAAACAAAAGCTTTTGAACTGGGTTCCCAGCTGCAGGGGTGGGAGGAAGTTGGTGGATTCAGTCATTCCAAAGTCCTTGGTCCAGTCCCATCTCCTAGTGTCTCTGGGACTCGAGGAGTGCTGCTCACTGGCTTGCTCCTCATGGCTTGCTCAGCTTGCTTTCTCATGGAACCCAGGACCACCAGCCTAAGACTGGCCCCACTCATAGTGGGCTGATCCCTCCCACATCAATCACTAATTACAGAAATGCCCTACAGTCTTGCCTACAGACCCATCTTATGGAGGCACTATTCTCAACTGAGGAGTTACTGACTTACCCCAGTCCCTGATTCTTCATAGGAACAATCAGAATTATTCTTTCTTTCTTTCTTTTTTTTTTTAGGTGTGGTATGATATTAAATGAAATCATGTACTGAAACCTCAGCTTATTCCCTAGCAAAGATTATACATCAATCGATGTCATTTTTCTTTCCTTCCTTTTCACAAATTGAATTCATGTTGTGCTGAGAAAGGATAGAGGCAAATGTCCTGGTGACAGTACATAGCACCATAATCTGAGGTAGTATGAAGGTGGGAAGAATGGGGACAACTTCTTGCCCCTGCCCACCCCTTCCCAATTTCTGTGAGGGTGGCTGCAATCCACACACATCCATTTTCTCAGCCCAGTACCTTCAATCTACATCTGACCAGCACACCAGAGCACCCTTTGTCTTTAAGCTGGTCCAGAAGCTGAAGTCACTAGAACTGAGTGATTTGTATAGGACAGCAGGTAGTCCGGGCACCAGACATAGGGAGTCATTATCCACGTCACGCCTATTTGCTGGCCAAGTCAAAGCTCTTGGTTTCCAAGGGAATCACCCCGAATCACGGTAAAAATTTTGAGGATTTGTAAAGATAATAGGCCTGAGGGCCCCTTCCTCTTCTGGCGGTGCCATTGAGAATGATTTCAGAATACAAGGCATTGTCCACGTCATTAAATCCAGGCTTAAGACTAAGAAATTAACACAGCACAAGGGATGCCAAACCTTCAAGATAGACTTCTGCTGTCTCCAGCCGCCACTTTACTGAGTACAGGCTCAGTAAAAAGTTCCCTGGCAGATGAGGGTTGAGCTTGTATAATTAACTGGTGTTTGTTGTCACAGACAATCTGGGGTTTGCTGCTTGGCTGCCCCTAAAAAGAGGTTTATTTGGATTAAGTTTAGTGACCACAGAGCACATATCCTTTGCCTGCTGCTCCCCGGCATCCAAAGCATTGTTTTTCTCTTGTTTTTCAGTAACTTTCTCAGTCTTACACATCTGAGGAATTTTTCTAGAGACTAGGTCTGCAGTGTGGTCTCCTTACCCCCCAGCAGGGTGTAACATTTCAGAACTGAAACAAGTCCTCAAAGATCAGCCAATGCTCTTTCAATTCAGGTGTACTCTTTATACAGCGACAGTCACACCTTGCCGGAGAGAATGATGAATGATTAGTAGAAACCTTGCTCCCAGGAAAATCCAATGTTTAAGGGGCCAAGGCCAGTAGATGTCAGTGTGTATGTGGCTTTTTTTTTTATTTGTTTGTTTTGTTTTTTGGTTTGGGGATTCTTTTAAACAGGGTCTCACTCATTCTGCAGCCCAAGTTGACCTCTAACTCATGGTGGTCCTCCTGTCTCCTACCATATGCTAGGATTACAGGTATAAACCACAAAGCCTGGGTTCATGTGAGCCTTACGCAAAGACAGGAAGTGCATGTTCTTAGGATTTGTCTAGACCATGCCTCTATATTCCAATGTTCAATCCCTGTGTTCAGAGACTTAATAAGACTGTCAGGGCTGATGTCTTATAGCTACCATTACCATCATCATCACCATCATCACTGTTTTGACATTGTGCTGCTTTTTTAGTCTTTAAAAAACAAGGAAGGGTAAATGAAAATAACATCTAAGGATTGTTTGACTGTAAAAGACTATTGAAGAAGCATTAAGTAGCTTAGCTGCCTAGGGCTAGACTGGACAAGGACAGTGAGGATTAATGGGTACTGGAGTTCTGTTTTGTTTTTTTCAGAGTGATGAAAATGTTGTACAATTGGATTGGGCAATGCTTACACAATTCGGTGACTATCCTAAAAACCACTGAATTGAACAGCTTTGAATGAGTAAATTTTGTGGTATGAGCATTACATCTCAACAGTGCTGTTAAGACTCTAGATGGAGAGAGATCAAACAGAATTACAGCGCTGAGCTCTTCCTCATCACTTGCGCCAAACTTAAGCAGATCCAGGATTCTCACCGCCAGTCACCCAGAACAAACTCCCCTAGGAGCCACCTCCATCCCCTGGGAAATGTCGTGGTGCTTATCCTGTAAAGGGATCAGCAGCCATGGGGATGGCCCATTTGGGCCACATGCTCTCTCACCGTGTCTGTATGGAATACTAGACCCTTGGCTCCGATTTTTTATTTACTTATTTGTATTTTTTTACAATAACCTTGATGCTTGCTAAAGTTGCTAGCAAGAATAGTGGCTGAAAATCAACACACAATTATCCATGCTTCCTGGCATGTCCTTTGTGAATTGGTAGCATGATTAAAAGTTAAGCTGCACCAGGGCTAAGGATGAGGTTTCTACCCACTGATCATTTCTTTCTCATCGTCTTCGGGCAAATTGGATTTATGGCTTGGATATGAGTGGTGGTTTGTTTGTTTGACTTCATTTTTCTTTTAACTTTTTTTTGTCATTTTTTTTTTACTTTGGCAAATAGACCATAATTTAGTGATTACAAAAACGTGACACAGATGGCACCTTTGAGAAGAATGGGTAACTTTTCTATGTTCACTCAACTATTAAAAATGACTGAAGTTTTTAAAGTGTGATAATACCCCACCTTGTAACCAAGGTTTGTAAAGGGGCCATCTTATTGTTCAGTGGTAGCAGAGATGCTAATTGGTGGCCTTAATGTCCATTAGATCTCAATAGTCATACTTCCACCAATTTATCTCCAAAAATAATCAAACTAACATACAGTGTTTATCTCCGTGGATCTTCAATGGACAACATTTAGAGAAATACAACATTTAATGACACTAAATGATAGAATATTTATCTAAAATTCACATTTTTGAAATCCACTTGATGTCAGAAAAGTAGAGTGAAATACCAAAAAAATTAAAATATTTGTAGTATATGAATAATTTTATAAACATATGAAGAAGGGCCAGCAAAGTGGCTCAGTGGATAAAGGTACTTGCTGCACAAGCCTAATGATGTGTGCGCACACATACTTTAGTATTATAAACAACAAGAGTATGAACAAGCCAAACATCACCACACAAGTGGCATGTGCCCGTAATCCCAACACTGGGCTGAAGAATCACAAGGACAACCAGACCCAGCCCTCCCCCGCAACAACAACAACAAAAAGATGTAAAAACACGGAGTGGACAGGAAGCAGACACGAGCAGGTGCAGTGCTCTTATCTTGGTAATGACTGTTTTCCTAAAGATATATTATTTTGGAATATCCTTCAATGAGCAATAATTCCTCTGTCCATTTTAATGTTATTTTTAATGATTTCAGACCAAAGACTTCCTTAAAATAGAATCTTAGCGTCTCTCTATTTTTCGACTTAGAAGCACTGAGAGAGCTTTGACCATAAATGTTTAACATCATAACGGGGCCAGCTCTGTTTACAGAGCCTTTAATCCCTGAAGTTCAGAAGTGTAGCACCTGCGTGGCACTTTATTTTGCTCCTTCTGAACAGCGACACTGAAGCCCTGGAGTGTTAGGAATATTGCCTTCCACAGCGGTGACAGACTGACGGGCAATTTCAAAACCATGGGTTCATTCTTCTTTCGTACAATTAACACAGGGGTAGGCAGTTGCTACCACCGGGGTTTCCACAGCTCAGAACATCAGAACCACGAACTGTGTGATCCTCCTGCTTCCCCCCTGCCTGAAAGAGTGCTGCTCCAGCTGCGGGAGCCGTCCACGCTGGGGACGGGGAAAAAACATAAAAAATGAGAGGGCAGTTGCCACGCCAACCCGAATAAAAAGACGTAACTGCTACCCACCAAACTCAATTATAGCCTACCAGCCAGAGCTCTGTGGTGGGGAGGCTGGGGGGAAAGAATTGGTCCCGTATCCGTGGGCTCTAGAAACAGTGTACCTCTACTGAATGCAACAGACTTTTTTCCAAGTCGTTGTGACAGCAGGGTGACTCTCTGAGTAGTGCTTACATCACGCCAGGTATAAACAATCCAGAGATGGCGAAAGCATATGGGTCATGTGCACAGGTTATAGGCTGATACTGCTCTTTATATAAGGGACTTGAGCATCTATCAACGGGATGTCCTGGAACCAAATGCCCACAGATGATAAAGGACAACTAACTGTAGTGGACTGGGGGCTTCTATGGTGGGAGGGGTCAAGGGAAAAGCCAGGGCAGCACCCGTCAGTAGCAACCATGTTGGGATGGTTGGTACAATGGGTGCATAGCTCATTCTTAGGGCCATGGACTCACACGAAGTAATTCTAACTAATTGGACAAAATGTTTTCGTTCATCTGATGATCATTGCCAAACTGTATCTCAGAAAAGGCTCACCAGATACATGGCCCATTAGGATGGCATGATGGCTCAGTGGTTAAGAGCACTTGCTGCTCTTACAGAGAACCCAGGTTTGGTTCCCAGCACCCACATGATGGCTCACAACCATCTGTATCTCCAGCTTTTGGAGCTCCAATACCCTTTTCTGACTTCTTCAAACACTGCACACATGTTGTATGCATACCTACATGTAAGCAAAATAACCATACACACACAAAAAAAATTAAAAAATTAATTTTAAAAGGTATATGGCCTGGGACTGGAGAGATGGCTCAGAGGTTAAGAGCACTGCCTTAGGTAATGAATACTGGACCTTTTGATTTAATGAGAATTTCGGCTCTTCCAGCCTGCACCTCTTTTTTGTGTACCTTTTATTTTGCCGGCTATAGAATTCAGTTAATTGAAGGGGTCTCTCACCATCACACATTAAGGAGTATAAATTAGCATCCCCATTCTGGCTGAAAAATGCAGGCGGACAGTTCTGCTTTGATCTGAGGATTGAGCTGAAGAAGGCAGCAGCCCCCTGAAAATGAGCTGATGGCCTTGTTATCAGAGCCAAATACAGATGCGTCCATGTGTCACAGAACACTTAATGTCTTAATTGGTCACCTTCCAATTCTGCCTGTCCTGTTCATCTCATTCTCCTGTGAGCCTGCATGTGCAAGTGTGTCAGTCTGTCGGTCTGTCTGTCTGCATCTCTGTCTGGCCTTCTCTTTTTTCTCCCATTTTGCCCCCTCTTCACTCGGTTACATACCTAGATTTTAAATTAATCTCAGTTCAAGAAAAAGACAACACAGACACCAGAGGTCCTGGGTTCAATTCCCAGCACCCACATGGTGGCTCACAGCCATCTGTAATGAGCATCCTCTTCTGTGTACATAATAAATAAATAAATCTTTTTTTTAAAGGTATATGGCCTATCTTAGAACTTAACATAATTTACAGGAACTTTAAAATATACACACACATACACAAAATTATTCTGAAAACTCTTGGAAAGCCCACTTACACCTCTTAACAGTTTGGGTTGTATTCTTGTGAATTTTTGTCTACACATACAAACAGACATTGAATTTTTATCTAAATGGTGGCATCAGTTTATACCAGTGTAAGATTTCAAAGCAATACGACTTACCAATGTTGTTATCAGTGTGGCCTGTAATCATTTCGTTTTAATCTTTGATGATTTTACACATAAAAGCACTCTGTCATTGTTTAAAGTGTGTCAGCGCTTTCCAGACATCAGCACAGGAGAGCTTCCAGTATGTGTATGAGCTCTCTCTACACAGAGAACTGGAATTCATTGTTCCTCAAATAAGACAATGGATTATTTATTATCAAGTTAGTAATGTTTTACTATATAGATTTGTTTGTTTGTTTTTAATCATTCAGTTTTGTGTTATATTTAGAGTCTGAGTCTCAATGGTTATTCTGAAAAAGATTAATTTTATAATCCAGCAAGACTCTTTAAAAGCAAGCCGAAATCATTATGTATTTGTTTGTCTATTTATTTATTTGTTCGTTTGTTTATTGTCTTATTGTTTTCGAGACAGAGTTTCTCTGTGTATCCCTGGCTGTCCTGGAACTCAAACTCACTCAGTATAGCAGGCTGGCCTCAAACTCACAGGTCCATCTGCTCTGCCCCTCCATCCCACCCCCAGTGTTAGGAGTAAAGGCGTGTGCTACCACACTCATGCAAGACACCGTAATTGAGGGTGATGCATAGTTAGGTGGCATGCATCCTTTCTTGCACTCTAGGCACAAACTTAACTGTGCCCTAACACTGTTGCCGCTGTTGTTCTGGTTAGTTTTTGACAATCAGACACAACCCTACACATCTGAGAAGAGCAACACTGGTTGAGAAAACTGCCTCCATCAGACTACCTGTAGGCAAGTCATAGGGCGTTTTCTTGATGGATAGATGATGGGGGAGGAGCCAGCTTACTGTGGGTGGTGCTCCCCTGGGCGGATGGTCCTGGGGCACAGAAGAAAACAACTGAGCAAGACCTGAAGAGTGAATCAGTAAGTAGCCTTCCTCCATGGCTTCTGCTTCAGTTCCTGCAGTGTGGAAATAAGATGAAACCAACCCGTTCCTCCCAGGTTGCTTTTGGTCATGGTGTTTTATCAAAACAATAGAAAGCCCTAAGACAAGTCATTGAAACCATTCTTTTGGTGGTGTCTCTCTTATACTTTCTAGAACGTGGGACTAAATTCGTTGAGGAGTTGAAAGAGGAAAGGATTTGGTTTCCCCACAAGGGCAAATGGCCAGTCCAAGCTTCGGTTTTTGTGTGTAAAGCTGCAGTTTGGGGTCTATCTGGGCTAGCCTCAGGTCATAGCCTCACTCTGAGGCCCTGTCTGCTCAGTATGTGATGCTAGAGTTACAATGTCAAATTCTTCCAAAATTCTTCAATTCTTCCAAAATCAAACTAACAGAACTAAATGAATGTCTCAGTGGGTCTTGCCGAGGCTCAAATGCTTTTGAGTATTGTGAATGAACAACAGTTGTTTTTCCATCCCTAAAATTATCTACTATTCCAACAATGAGCTGTAAAGATTTCCAGTTGCAGTTTCGTCCCTTTGATCTCATTGACTGGTCAAGCCCCTTGATTAAAATGGCTTGGTATTTGCATGCAACTTCTCTATATCCTCTCATGTCCTTTCAATCAGCTCTAAGTTACTTAGGAAACCTACCATAACACAATGCAAATGCTACAGAAACGGCTGTTTGGGGAATGGAAAAAGGGAATAGAGACTTCATGTGTTCACACAGAAAACATATCTTTTCAAATATTCTCAGTTGGTGGTTGGATCCACAGACTCCATCATCCAAATGCAGAGAACCAACTGTAGCAAAAATGCCTTCCCTTGAAAGGATTTTTTTAAGCATTTACTTATTTTGTGTGTGTATATATGTATATGAATCTGTTCTTTCCTTCCACCATGTGAAACCTGGGCTTGGAAGTTAGTTTCATCATGCTTGGCCACAAGCGTCCTTACTCACTGAGTTATGTTGCTGGCCCGTACCTTGTCATTTCTACAAACATCTGGAGCTGTTCAGAGCCTTCCACAGACAGAATGCTTAGGTTCTGTGTTCTCATCCTCATATATCCCATGTCATGGGTGTGCTGCTAGGGGATGTCTTTCTGTATGCTGTGAATATATATATTGTTCCCATTGGTTAATAAATAAGCTGCTTTGGCCTATGGCAAGGCATCTTAGAGGCAGGCAGGAAATCCAAGAAGAGAGACAGGAAAGAGAAAGGCAGAGTCTGGGTAGACACCAACCCACCACCCAATGAGCAACATGCCAGCAGACTGGTAATGCCACAGCTATGTGGCAAAACTTAGATTAATAGAAATGTGTAGTGGGTAGTCATTCCAGCCTTGACCTGGAAGTTCCAACCCCCATTGAGGCTTCGGTAATGATCACACCTACAAGGCGGGCCTGAGAGAGGACACTGAAGACCCAGGATCAAGAGGAGAGGCTTCTCTTGGTTCCAGGACCCTGGACACTGGAGGTAGACCGAGCAGAGTTCTCCAGAGAACACCGCCAGACTGAGCCATCCCTTTCCCAGACCCTGCAACCTATCCCTTCATTTGTAAGTTACCCCACAAAATAAACCTCCCTTTGAACTATGTGGAGTGGTCTTAATAATTTCACCAATAGAAATGGGTTAATTTAAGATGATAGAGCTAGCTAGCAAGAAACTTAAGCCATTGGCCATATAGTTTGTAATTAATATAAGCCTCTGAGTAATTATTTTATAAGCTCTGTGGGACCATGGGGCTGGGCGGGACTGAAGAAAAGTTTCAACTACAGTGTGCGTCTTTTACTATGATCTCAGAAGGGCTAGTCTGTGTTTCCTTTCTCCTACACAAAAGAGGGAATACACTGAATAAGACTATGTTCTAAATACTTTGGGCCCTGTATATACTTATTCTTGATGACAAATTTATCTCCCATCTTAATTTTATACTTTATCTTGGCCATCTAGAAGACTGTCAAAATCACCTTGATAAGCATGGCTAGCCTGTTCCCATCCTGATATTGGGCTTTCCCCACACCCCCAGCTTTACATCTACTCTAGTGATAAAGTGATTCCCACCCCCAGAGCTCAACAAATTCATTTCAGTCTTAAGAAATAAAAATAAAGGATCAATTCAATTCCAACAGCAGGCCAAATAAAGGTTAAAAAAAAAAAAAGTCAAATTTCAGATGATGAAACTTTCAGATAAATATGGTAGACTGAAAACACACACAGACATACAGACACACACACACACACACACACACACACACACACAAACACACACACACACACACACACACACACACACAAATCTGGTTTCATTTTCAAGATGAATCATAGGAAATAATTGAGTGACACTCTTCCTAGGGAAATGTGAACAAATGTTCCACTTATCCCAGATAAGAAACCAACAAGCTGAGTGGTGGTGGTGCACACCTTTAGTCCTAGCACTCAGGAGGCAGAGGCAGGCGGATCACTGTGAGTTCAAGGCCAGCCTGGTCTACAGAGTGAGTTTAAAGTACAGATACTCCCAAAGTCTGATTTGGGTAAGCCAATAAATTTTACTAGATACAGGAATATGGGTGAGGGCTTATTTACAGAAGCAGAAATGACTTAAAGACAGCTGCATCACCAAAGCCCACCCCCACATAGGTGAAATCTCACAAATCTGGGACCCTGGAGCACACACTGCACAGCCTACGGGCAGCTCAACAGGTTTTAGGGTGTCCTTTCCTGGTAGCACAGTTGGTCTGAGCCTTTTCCAGGCAGCTGGTCTTTGTTTCTTCAGGGCAGTTCATTGCTTGTCTTGTCTTTGTCCAGGCTGCTCAGTCTGAACTTCATCCAAATCACACAGCTTGTCTGAGAGTGATTTTGCAGCTGTTTTGACAGCTTCTATATATGCTTGGAGAGGGAGGAGCCTAGTGCGGCTGCTCAGTTTCAGGGACTTTCTGGGGTTATTCTGTTTGTGTCTTCAGGAACTTGCCTGCAAGATGAAATGTTTTACCTCCTCATTAGACTATGGAGTTGTTTCACCTGCCTGTAAACATCTTACATCTTGCTGAGCTTCCCTCCAAGATGGAAGGTTTTAATCTCAGAGGAAACTTACACAACAGTAACTCTAAAAAGGCCCAAGGAGGAGTGAAAGTAGTAATGAAATTTTGGAAGCTGGAGAAACAGATGAGTGCCACACTTCAGAAAAACTGACAAGCTCCAAAAGTAGTTAACTCTAAGCTAGCACAGAGAAAAGCCTCGAGTCACTCTGACTCACCTCAGTAAACAGCAAAGATGCTCAAGAGCTGACCCTCAGCTGTCAGTCACCTCCAGAATGACGGCTGAGGAGCCAGAGAGATGACTCAGGGACTAAGAGTGCTTGCTGCTCTTACAAGGACTTGGGTTTGGTTCTCAGCACCCACATAGCAGCTCATAGCCATCCGTGACTCCTGTTCCAGGGATCCCAAAGCCCTCTCCTGGCCTTCAGGGGCACTGTATGCATGTGGTGCACATGTATACACACAGGCAAAACACTCATACACATAAACTAAAAAACAAGTATTGTAAGAGAATAATAAGCTAGAAGGAGGAGCAGAGAACGGAGTAGAGATGAGGAGGTAAATGAGGCATGGATAAAACTGTGTTCAAAAGCAGCTAGACCTGTGTCATCCTCCATTCTCCATGCAGCCAAGCTACAGCTTTCCCCAGCCACAGGAATACATGGTCACCTTCTGACGAGGGAGTGAGGAACAGTTGGTTTTGATGAGACGACACCTGCTGGGTAAGCCGGAAGCATGGGTGCACAGCTCGGAGGCAGCTAGTCCATTCTGACTTGGCGCTCAGAAAGATGAGAATCATCTCACAAGGAAGAGTTTAGAAAAGTCTTCTCTAGGGAATCCAATTAGCCGAAAAGAAAAGCCCTGGGGCTGTAGCTCGATAGTAGAGCTACACTGAGGCCCTAGGTTGACCCGGTAGTACTGGGGGTTGGGGGGAACGATTAACTCAGGGTTGCTTTGACCATACTTTAATGGCCAGGAAAGTATCTTTGTTGGTGGAGTGACTGCCAAAATGCACAAGGATCTTAATTATCTCTCCAGAACCACACCATCAGCATGTGGTACATGCCTATAACAGCACCACAGAGGTAGAAGCCAGAGAATTAGAAGTTCAAATTCATCCTCAGCAACCTACCCTGCTTAGGCTACACAAGACTCTTTCATCAAGTAAATAAGTAAATTTAAAAGGAAAAGACCTAAAAATCCTGGCCTCAGGGGTTCTTCAACTGCCCATGATAAAGTTCTCAGCTCCATGACCATGTACTCTTAAGTTCTCATTAAGTGGCTCATCCTTCATTTTAAATAGGGTGAGAATACTGGAAATCCCAAGCATCTGAGCAAATTACATGGGACCCGGGGCGGGGGGGGGGGGAACACGGACACTAGGGATCATATGAGTTACAGACAGGACAGTGTGGCAGCAGAAATCAACTCAAACATAAGGTTAGAAAATAACAGAAAGGGATTTCCCCAGAAATCCGAGTAAAAATGGGAAGGGATAGAAATAAAGCAAAGAGATAAAGAAATGTAGAGACCGAATTTGGAGGTAAGAATCCAAAGCACGGTCATCCTAAAAGGAACAAATAGAAGAAAGGAGAGGGGCCGGGCGGTGGTGGCGCACGCCCTTAATCCCAGCATTTGGGAGGCAGAGCCAGGTGGACCTCTGTGAGTTCGAGGCCAGCCTGGGCTACAGAGAGAGATCCAGGACAGGCACAAAGCTACACAGAGAAACCCTGTTTCAAAAAAAAAAAAAAAAAAAAAAAAGAAAAGAAAAGAAAAGAAAAAAAAAATGAGAAGGCTGCCAAAGGAACAACTCGAGAAAACTGCTTCTAACTGAAAGATCAAATGACTTTTCAGACTCACGGTGCCTTCTGGATGTGCAGAAGAGTGGATAAAAACAGAACCAAAACAAGACACAGAACTGAATTCTGTACACTGGCTGCAAGGGGAAGACCCTGCTGGCTTCCAGAACGCGTGCAGCAAACCAGTGCAGCTGCGGTTGAGAATGAACGTGGGTTTGGATTAACAATGGCCATTGGCAGCTGGGCCAGTGGAGTCCAGCATTCAGAATTACTCAGAAATACTCATAAATTATTTCTACTTGGAAGTGCCAATAACCACGAGACTGGAATGATTTCAGTCCTTTTACCCATCAGGCACCAGTTCTCAGAAAACACAGTAGATTGGTTTCTCAGAGCAAGGGATGTGAGCTCCATGGTGGAGCTCTTGACTGAAGTTGGAGCCTCAGTCCCGAGTACAAAACAAAACCCAAATTAGAGAGGGCACAGCAAGAAAGAAGATAGTATGAGAAAGAAGAACAGAAGGGAATAAAAGGCATTCCCAGGGTGACAGAGAAGGGAGTTGCTTTGACACTGAACATGGAGTGGACTCCATCAGAAGAGGCTGGGAGAGAGATTTTTTTTCAGGGAAATGAGATGCTAGAAATATGAGTCCCTCAGGAGTGGGAGACAGACAGACAGAGTTTAAGAGCCAATGAGTCACAAGTCCATTAAGAGTTTCAAACAATGAGATAATTCAATCAAAGGAAAAATAAGCCCTCCAGAGAAGCCATTGGCTAGCCGGCATAACTGGCACATGTGTATCATCATATTGGTGTAACTGATGTTACATTATGGAGAAGAGAAATGGAGAGAGTGTGCATGTGGCAGAGACAGGAAAGAAAGAACACTATTTCCATCTTTCCTGGTCTAAAGTTCTGGGAAATTCTTAAACCGGAAATACCAAAAAGCAAGAATTCAGTGAAGTCCCTTAGAAATATAGAGACACACTAAAATTAACAGCACAAGATGGGAGATGGCTAGTTGTCTCCGAAGTAAAGAAAATGGAAGGGGTTGGTCAGTGAGATGACTGCCAAGCTTACTGCCAAGCCTGATGACCTATGTTCAACCCCAAGAACCCACATGGTGGAAGGAGAGAACCAACTCCCACAAGTTACCTTTTGACCTCCACGATCATGCTATGGTATGGATGGCATATACACACAAGTATGCACACACACACACACACACACACACACACACACACACACACACAGAGTAAACAAGTAAAATGTAATTTTGAATAATTTTAAAGAAAAAAATGAGGAAGAAGATGGGGTAGCTCTTTTTCTTTTCTTTGAAATAAAATCCTTATAGAACTATTTGATTCTTTAAATAATGTATGTGTGTAAATAATAAAAGACGATTCTTTAAAATCTGAAATAAAGCACTTAGAAATTTAAAGTAAATGCAAAAAAATGTAACAGCAGAGTTGCCATGACGTACTGGGTTTTCATTCCTTTGGTTTTGCTTTAAGCTTATAAATTCCCATTTGAAGTCTGAAGTCAAGCCCTGAGGTGGCAGAGAAAGGAGTAGCTGAGCAGCCAGGTATGCAGCTCAACTGGTAGAGAGCTTGTCTGGTATGCATGAAGCCTCTGGTTCAGTCTCCAGCACGGCATACACTGGGTGTAGGGGGGTGCATGCCAGTAACCCCAGCACTGAGGCAGGAGGACCACAAGTTCAAAGCCATCTTTAACTACATAGCAAGTTCATGATCAGCCTGGGCTATATAAAATCCTGTCTCCTCAAAAATACTATGGGGCTGGAGAGATGGATGGCTCAGTGGTTAAGAGTTCATATTGACCTTACAGAGGACCCAAGTTTGGTTCCCAGCACCCATGTTGGGTGGGTCACAATTACTTGTAATTCTAGCTCCAGAAGATTCCACACCCTCTTCCAGACTCTGCAAGCACCTGCCCTTACATGTACATATAACCACATATATGTATATAATTTTAAAAATAATAAAATAAACCTTAAAAAATACCAGTGGGCTGTTCTTTGGCTTGCATTGGCATAAATTATTGGGAAGTGCATTCCATTATCTTATTAACTATAATGTGGACCCTAGAGAGACAACAAATACCGGAAATTCACTTGCTCCCCAAGGAGTACATTCATCGATATTTTAATTCATTTTTAAACAAATCCTTCTCAAGCTTTCACAGTGTGTGTTCATTTACCTTAAGATGTATTATTTTATGTATTTGGGGTCGGGGGTGGTAGCACAAACCACCGTGGATATGTGGACGGCAGAGGACAACTTCGTGGAACTGTTTCTCCCATTCCTCCTTTACGTGAATTCCTGAGATGGAATGCAGGCCTTCGGGCTTGTGTGGAACACACTTGACCTACAAAACCATCTTTCTGGCCCCAACAAATTGGTCTCATCACTTCCTTGATCCACGTTTTTCTTTGATTTGATTTTTGAGTTTTGTGTCTCTCAGACTGGCCTTTTACTCACTATGTCAAGCCCAAGATGAACTTGAATTCCTTTTCGATCTTCTTGTTTCTACCCCCAAGCTCTAGGATCACAAATGTGGACTATTATGCCCAGTTTTGTTTCTGCTTTTGGAGAGAGTTGTTTTGTGTTTGTGCTCCAAGGAGACGGACACCTTAAATATACAGCTGGAACGTAATTTCTGTCTTTCCCTTGGTAAGTTGAAGACTATATTCATTGTCACTTTACAAGGTCCCTATGAATTTGAACCACCCACTCTTTGTTCCCTATCAGTCACCAAATCAGATAACTGAAACCCTAGAGCAGAATGGGGCTGGGCTAGATAAAGGGGAGAAAGACATGATGTCAGCAAGCCATTTTCAATGGGGCCTTCCGGGCCCTGTCTCTTTCAGGGAATACAAGTATTCTCCTAGTGCAAAGGAAGTAGGACAAAGTGTCATGGATACACACACACACACACACACACACACACACACACACAGCTCCTTTGAGACATTCTAACCCCTTTGTAATGAAATGGTGACGCTCAGGAGTCTACTTAATGTGAATCATATGATGGTTGAGATCCTATGTAGTCTGATGTCAGGGACTTCCTAACTGATATGTTCTGACCTTTGTTGCTTTGTCATCTGTTATGTTCTTCCAGCTGAGACCTCATAGTAGGTACTTGCAAAGTTCTTATCTCACTCCGGTCACCATTCTTAACTCATTTGTGGGGCACATCCAGCCAATGGCTATGATGCCAACTCAGCTCCATCGGTGACTCTCCAACACCACAGAGAGAGCACAAGAGAAAAAGATAACTACAAATGAAATCACGAAGGCTAGGTTGTCTGGTGCATCTTCTAGAAACTCTAAGAGGTAGGAGGGGAGGAGGAACAACCAAATATACAAGGGCCGTGAGCATGGGATGCAAGCTTGTGATCCTAGCACTTGGGCAGGGCTGGCAAAGGAGGACCATGAGCCAGCCTGATCTACAGAGTGAGACTTGACTTCAAATGAACAACAAACACAGCACACTGGAGGGAGCATATGAGAGCCATTGTGAATGTTCAGCTCACTCATAAACATTTACTAGAATTTTCTCTGACCAACTAGATGTATTAACTCAGCAACTCCCCAAACTAACGAGCTTTGTGACACTGACCATGTCTCTCTGTGCCTGGAATGACTGACTCATCATAACTGGAAGATTAGGTGAAGAAGTTTGTTTGTTTTATAAGGGAAAGGTGTAAATGCGAGGACCTAGCTCATCTTGTTAGATTCAGGAGTGTCTTCTGAAACAGCCCAGCAGGCAGTAGCCCCACCTTGGCTTGATGAACAGAGTGTAAAGGAACTCGGAACCTCCCAGGAAAATTCATTCCAGGTTCAGATTGCTCCTGGACAGAAGAGTTGCCAAAAGTCGACCTAAGATGTTATTAGACAATTGGCAGCAGCAACTTCTTATTCATTCTTACATCTGAAATTGCTACAAAAATCCTCTTCTCCCCGTGCTACAGTGCCCACAGAGCTGCTCCCACGTAGTAAGTGTCTAATGAGGGGCTTGGGAGTTATTGGATGTGCCTTCTAACAGGGATCATTTCCTCCTGAGAGACACTTTGTCCTTAACATAGTAAAATGGCCCCTTGCTTTCATTTACTTTCTAGAATGAAGTGTTAGTACTTGATGAATTAAAATCCATACTCTCCTCCTCTTCCCTGCTTCTCTTACGTCTTCTAATTGCTGTGGATCTATTTATTTAAATTAGGATGCGTGGACTGAAGTCTTCCTGAAATGTCAGACCATCTAAACAATGGGAAACCTGTAGAAAGGTTTCCTATAGAAAGAAGACAGGGTGATGAAGAACCACATAAGGGCTGGAGATGGAGTTCAGTGGTGGTGCACTGCCTAAAATGCACGAGGCACTGGGTTCAATTCCCAGGAGGAGGATCAGGAGGAGGTATCTAATGCAGCCTTGCATAGATAAAGAAGCCCACACTAGAAAGTGCCCTGGACTTGCCTTGTCTAAACCCTTCCTAATGAGAAGGTGCTTAGTGTAGAGACAGCCTCATCTTTAGCATGACAGAGTACACTAGCTACAGCTAGCTACAGCTAGCTCCTTCTCCTCCCCTCCCCAAAGCTCTCCTCTGACTAGCCAAAGGGCCGACAGTCCTCTATTTGTGTTTTACACACCAGTAAGTATTTGGGCTCCTGCCCACTCAGGACATTTTAGCTTGTCAATATTCTCTTTGAAGTTCGATAGCAAAAACATGTAAAATAAACATGGCATTTAAGTATTTCAATTAATTCATTATTTTGTAGATTGAGCCAAATTCAGGAAGACCCAGGGAGTTCGCTGCTTCAGCTGAATGTGTTTACTGCACAATTCTCTCAGCTCCAGGAAGCCCTGTTTAGCGTGCCTCTCCACATGGGTGCTTCTCAGAGAGCCAATCCACTCTCTCATGTCTTACATTCAAATTAAGTACTTCTTAGCATGACAGTCAGCAACACTAAGCTGAGAAACAGTCCTGAAAAATCTCTCTCAGAAGCTCTGAAATCAAGTCCTTCAGGGGCAGTATTGGGGACAAACATGGGTGTGAGGGCAGGATCCCATGTGGGATTAAATGAGAAATTATTTGCCTTCCTCGGCTACTCAGAGATGTTTCTGTCTCTTCAAAATCGGGTCTATATGTCTTTTTATAACATAACGAACGTAGTTTTGTGGGATCTTTACTAACAAGAGGGACTGAGTCGAGACAAAAAACCTGAGCCATTCAGATAAAATACTTTGTCAGCCCATTGAGGCTTTGATCAGTTTCTAAGGTCAACAGCAAAACTTGCTGCCATGTTACATGCAATTGAGACTAAATTGTGTCTGTCTTTTAATATCACTGATCTGAAAAAAAGAAGGGCTGGGGGAGGGGAGGGGAGGAGAGGAGAAGAGAGGGGAGGGGAGGGGAGGGGAGGGGAGGGGAGGGGAGGAGAGGGGAGGGGAGGACTTTGCTATCACTTAATTTACCACAATTCCAGGGCTGGGGTGGGGTCTGCGAGAAAACTTCGCCTTGCTCTGGTTGCATTCAGAGGTCTTCACCTCCCAGCATTCCAGTAGTAAAGACCAGGGTAACTCGAAGTGGAATCTCCCTAAGCAGGCAATGCTCCTGAATCAGACTCCAGTTCCTGAGGCTCCAGATTCACTGTGCCCCAATCTGGAAGAGCTATTTTTAAACTGGAACCTTCTCTGTTTACCTGCTTCTTCAAGACAAAAGCTCAAGAAGTGCCCTCACTCCGATCCCCATGGAGTAAGTCCTGGCATTTTCTGTCGGCAGAAAAGATAAATGCCTGGTGCTTTTGAGTTTGTGTTCACCATCTAATTTAATCTCTTTCTTTCTTTCTTTCTTTCTTTCTTTCTTTCTCTCTCTCTCTCTCTCTCTCTCTCTCTCTTTCCCTCTCTCTCTCTCTCTCTCTCTCTCTCTCTCTCTCTCCAAACACACAGTATTTTTTACTTACTTTAAGCAGCTGTTGTCCACAGGACTACAAAAACTTGAATTTTTTTTTCCCTTGGCTCTCGGCTCCACGGTCTTATGTGAGATATCTTTCTCTTATTATCAAATCACACTCCTCTAACCCAAGGGTTTGTTTGTTGGTTTGTTTGTTTGGTTGGTTGGTTTTTGTTCGTGTGTGTGTGTGTGTGTGTGTGTGTGTTACTGTAAAGCATTTTCTGTAAACTACTTCTTTTAAATGGTTCTGTGAGGCTGGAGATACAGTTTGGAAGTAGAGGCTTTGAAAAAATATGGTCATTATCTGAACAGAAGAGGAGAAATCTGAGCCTGAATTTGCATCATTAGCCACAATTACACAAACTAAAGAAATGAGGAGGATGTTCTTATAAAGCCACAGGGGCAAATTGCAAGCCACGGCATTGTTACCAGAAAGTAAAGAAACAATAGAGAAGAATATACAAAAAGAAGGGAACAGAGTCAAATGATCTGTGTCCCTCCAGCTGTTAGCTAGCCCAGAGCTCATGGATACATTCAACTTTGTCAAGCCTCAGTTTGCTGACCTATGGTTCACAGCCTCCTTGACTGACTACAGATCAGACTTCTCAATGCCTGTGTTTTAAGTGGTGGCTTTGCCTCCTCAGTGATGCAGACTGGGTAAAGCTCCCTTTCTGCCAGCTGCCTTTTAAACATCACTACATTTGTTACACTCATAAACTCAGAACTTTCACCTAGAGAAGTCTTGAAAATTCATCCCCTCGTTGGGGGAAAAAAAGATTAAATGCATCCAGAACTCACACCACTGCAGTCTCTGTAATTATTTATCTCTGCTCCCAAGGGTGAGGAATGCACCTGCCAAGTTCACTCCTGCCCAGTCTTCCTAGGCTCGCTGATCTAAAGACAACCAATAAGCTAAGGCAGGCCTGAAACCGAAGTCTCCTCCCTCATCGCTGCTATGTCCGATAAGTGTCTTCATATAGATCATTAGTATAGTTTCACATTCCAAATACCAAAAGGCGCCGATTCCCTCAGCGTTGCAGAGACAAGATACCGTTTGCGGTGGCCTTTTCACCTGGATGAGACTCATCAATCTCCATTAGTCAAGTGATTGCAAACAGAAAAGTCGGGGTCGGGGAGACGGAATGTATTAAGTAAAGGTCGTTAGCCAAGTTCATTGCTACCTGGGATAAGAAACTGGGAAGAGGGAGGGAGGTGACGTGCTAGCAGCGGAACCGGACAACGATTCCCGCAAACCTATGCTCCTTCCCAATTTGCCCCGCAAGTCCTTTATTATCTAGAGAGACCGCAGAGCTAGTACGAGAACAGAAGACCTTCCAGGGGCAATGGAGAGTTGTGGCGCGGCGGCGAGCCATAGCCTCAATGCCCCACCCCAAACAAGCGTGCATCCACAACACCTTTTGCCTTAATTTGGAAGGCTGTGGAGTGTGCTCTTCGCCAAAACACTGCACGAAGTGAGCGCGTCCACAAACAACCCGAAGACAACACTTTTAAAATCTCAGTAGCCTTTGGGACATGGAAGGGTTGCGGGACAGGAGTGCAACATGTTCCGGAAGCAGAAATTGCGCTGTGGATTTTCTCTGCCCGTGGTTCTGTGGGGAGGGACGTTGTGAGGGACACCGAGCGCACCGATGACCACTGGGACCCCAGAGGATGGAAGCGCAGTCCGTAGAAGGGGGTCGCCTAGGGATTTGAGTTAGAAATGTGGGGTCCGAGTAGGGGCGTGAGCAGAAATAGTGAAAAGCCACCGACAACTCTGTCAGGACACAGAAGGTTTAAAGGGTCCAGCGTGGCTCTGCTTGGATCCCCTCCTGGCCCCAGCCACCTGGTCCCTTCATCTGCAGTCAGCTGTACTGCTTAAGGGAAAGCTACCGTCCGGGTGGAGAGGCGGCGGGAACAGAACGGCAGAATTAGGGGACCAGTGGCTGAGAAATGAGGATGGAGGGGTTCTGCATCGGCAGCGGGGGGGAGGAAAGCTCCGTCGAATTGTAGAACCGCGAGCCCAGGTGCCAGTTTGGGCTGCGACACTGGGCAGGTGCGGGGCGCTGAAGACGCCGCCGAGCGCGGGACCCAGCGATCACACTGGTGATCCGGACGGGGACAGGATGAGGACCGGGAGAAGAAGGCGGGGGGGGGCGAGTCGCCGGCGCCCGCAGATTGATGGATGGACGGCGTCTGTCTTTCTTCCAGCCCGGGCAACTGGAGCAGAGAGTCTCGGCGAGTCTTTCCGCCCGCCCGGGAAGGACCACGGCTGGCCCCGCGACCTCCTCTCCCGGGTCTCCCTCCCCAGCCCGACCACTCAGAGCACGTGCGGCCCTGAGCTGAGCTCGCCTTCGTCCCCAATGTCCACCTCATCCTCCGGCTCGGTAAGCACGAAGGCGCCGGCGGGCAGACTCAGCCGAGCGTCGGCCACCGCGGCCTCTGGGGCGCGGGGACTGCCCTCCGGGCTCTCAGGCCCGTCTGCGGCTTTGGGTTCGTCTTGAGTTTTCCTCAGCTGCTTTTTATGCTTCATCCGCCGGTTCTGGAACCACGTTTTCACCTGGGTGAGGGGGAGACAAACAAAATCATGTCACTCCTCAGACAAATGGTGGCGGAGCTAAGCTCTGAGCGAGTGGTGGAGCTTATGGGAAAAGGCTCTCTGTCTTACCGAGTTGAATTCGGTCCTAACGCTATGGTCGATTTTGGGGAAGTCACGCATTATCTATCGTTTTAGGCTGAATGACAAGTTAAGGCTTCCAAGAGAGATTGCACCGGAACAGTGATGAGGATCAATGGTATGGACAGTAATTAATAAAGGTAAGTGCAGGATGGATAGGGTCTCCTTTGCACCCAATTTATGACCCTGCGGTGGAAACAACTAAATCCGGGGCCCAACAGGACTCGTGGGCCCGGGAGACAAGAATGGAGTGAAGTGACTGTTTTTTCTTGGAGAGAATATTAGTCTCAGCTTCGAATGGCTGATGATTTCACAGCAAGATCCTGAGAAGGGATAAAGGAGGGTTTGAGGGGGTGAATGAATAGGACCAAAGATTAAAAACTGGAGGGGAAGCTTGAACTACAGTGTGTGCAAGCCCTGGGATACCTATGATGACTTGCTGCTGGGAATGGTACTCACTGAAATAAGTACATAGGGGCAGGGAAGAGGGGTCAACGGAGCACTAAGTGGTGTAAACCCGTAATCCACACACCGAGGTTGAAGTGGGAAGACGAGGTTTGGGGGCCAGCCTGGGCTACACTATGAAACCCTCTCCAAAACAAAAAACCGTTTAAGCTTCTCCAGGAACAAGAGCCCCCCTAACTCAGCTTGTCACCCGCTTGGTGGGAAGAAAAATAGAAATAACCGTTAACTTGGAGGTGACAGCCGAATTACTCGAAGTGATCCCCCCCCACCGCCCGCGCGCCCCCAGTAGAGCCGGGTAGGTAAATCTAATGTGAAAATTGGGTATAAATTCTGTCGGGTCTTGGGGATAACCTCAAAGGAGAGGGGAGAGGTTCACTTTTACTCGATGGTTCTGGAACTGTTCAGATGTTCAGAGCTGGGGGGTGGGGTGAAGCAGGACGCAGAATCCGGGGCCTCCTGCCCACCTGAGTCTCGGAGAGGCTGAGGGCTGTGGCCAGCTCCACGCGCTCTGGGGTCGACAGGTAGCGCTGGATTTCGAACCTTTTCTCCAGGCCGGAGAGCTGCGAGTCAGAAAACACGGTGCGAGCTTTGCGGCGGCGGCAGTGCTTCCCCGGCAGCTCCGCATGCTGTGGGTGCGGGAACAGCGCCGGGACTGGCACCCCTGCAGACACAAGAGCAGCCTGACAGACAGAACCCGCATCCCCAGGAAGCAACCTGCAGCCTCCCAGCTCCACTCCACTCCGTGGCCCAGCGTTCCCGAACACCTGTCTCCTACTTGTCCCAAAGCTCCTGGATCCCATCTCCCAATAATCCTAAAACGGTGAAGAGGGGGGATCGCAAAATAGCGCTTAGACATCTTTTCCTAGAAGGCCATCACAAATAATAAGCAGTAAGTAAAACAGAAAAGAAAAACACAGCAAAGATCCAGAGGGCTTTAAAAAAAAATCATCTTCCTGGAGACTTGCTCAGAGCGCACTTCCTGTAGGGTCTGTGCGGCCTTGGGAAGTTTTCTTGCAAAAGTCCGATAGTACTGGAGCTGTCCACCCACATGCATCCAGACCTTCACAACACCGAGGGCAAGACAGGACTTTGCCTTCTCAACTCTGAAAAGCACCTTTCCCGGGCCGCCCTCACCCTTCCAAGCAAACCAAACAAAACAGCGCAGAAGGACGCTTATCCAAAGAAACTGTGGTGCTCTCCTCTGACATTTCCTTGTCAGTGGCAGGGTCACCCTGGAGACCCTGTTCTGTAGTCTGATCCTAAGCTTTTCCCTCCAGAATCCAAGCCCCGCGGTTCAGGAGAGCTGAAGAGCCTTTTTCTGGTGATCGAGGGAGGATGCTTCCATTTCGCCACTCTCTCAGCTTTACTCAGTGTTTTAGACGCTCCAAGCGTGCAGGCCTCAGACACCAGTATCTACCAATCCCCGTGAAAGAAAAACGAAAATCAAACTGTTTTAGCACCATGGATTAGGGGCAATGCCAGCCCTGGGAGAAGGGTTCATCCTCAGCCATGTGGCGAAACTAGGAAGCAAAGCGGGCCTCAACAGGAACCTCAACATCTTTCTAAGCTAGCGCTTGAGAATGGGCTTCACTGTCATACGCTTTTAACCTTTTTCCCCTGGATTCCAGCGCTATGTTTCATCCATTGCCTGCTGCCTTTCCTCAGCTCTTGCTGGAACCAATTTACTATTGTGCTCAGCACTGAGACTAGAAGAATGTTTCTATCCTGGCTGGAACGAAAACGCTAGGGAAGAAAGTGTGCGTGTAGCCTGAGAGAAACAAGCAAACAAAACCAAAACCTGCATATTCCCAGCATCTCCACGCCAAGTCTTACTTTATCAGTCCCCACTCCTTGCCAAATAGCCAATCCGAAATACTTTAGCAACTGATTCCAACAACTGGGCCAGAAGAAAGAAGCCAAGCAGATTGACCATGAATTAAACGTTGGACATTGGAAGCGAAGATGGTTCGAGAACAGTCGCTCTCTTCTGTTCTGAACCCTTTCTGCCAATCTGAATCTCCTTTCCTCCCTCACTTCCATGTCCTCTGCAGAATCGGCAAATGTTCCTGATGGGATCTAGCTGAAGAGAGCTGGCCAAGTGAAGCCTTTTCAGTTTCTGCACTGGAAAGTTCAGTGCAATTCTGTGGTACAAGATGACTGAGGACCTCCTTCTGAGATGGAAGAAGCTAAAGGGGGTGGGGGGACCTTGAGAAATGAACAAAGTGGCCAGGAAGAGTAGAGTAAGACTGAGCACTGCCCACCAGAAATATGCTCTCATCCATCCACTCCAGCAGCCTCTGGCCAGACACAATCCCCATCCCGTTATAAAAACTGTGAAGTAACCACGAATTATTCCACTCAGTTGGCATGCCTCAGGGGAGCTCTCATGTCAGCCATGTCCCCAACCTTCTACTGTTACCAAAGGAAGGAGGATCTAGCCTCCTCCAGATCTGGTCTCTGGGGGTCTGTGCTAAAACAAAACAAAAACAAATAAAACCCAGCCCACCCTCTCTCTCCCAACTCCTAAAGGCTTTTGCTACTTACCAGAGGTGGTCAGGAAATAAGGATGATGGTGGTCCCCCTTATGCAGAGGGTGATGGGCATGAGGGGTGAGGAGAGTGGGTGTGGGCATAAGGGGGTAGCCATAGTCTAGCAAAGGCACCCTAGAGGCCAGAGAGCTAGCAAAATGGTCAGGGGCCACCTCCCTCAGCGGCTTGGGCTTGTGTAGCAGAATGTCCTCTATGAAAAACGACGTGGGCCTCTGAGAAGATGCCGGGTGGAGAGGGGAGGTGAAGTTGAGATTCATCTTGCGGAGCGCCTGTCACAGGCCAGGACAAAGTCGCAGCTGGCCTAGCCGAAAGCCCGCACCTGCTCCTGAACGCCTAGGCTCAGATTTCGGCTGCTCTAGCGACCCGGGCTATCCCGGCGCTTGGTCTTCTTGCCTCTCCTGCGCTGGGGTAGGTTGGTTCTGTGTGTTGGAGAATTGGCAGCTTGGAGAGGGGAGCGGGGAGAACCAATAGCGAGGCTGCGGAGGCAGAGGGGAGGGTGGGGTGGGCTCGGGGCGGGGCGGGGATCTGTCCGCGGTGCTGAATGAGCCTGGCCAAGCAGGGAGCGCTGAGCCCAATGGGTTAGGCTCCTAAGCAGGCTTCTAAAGGACCCCAATTTCTGCCCCTCCGGACTGCAAGACGTGTTGTGTTTCGTCTCTTAAAAAGACTGAAAATGAATTTTTTTAGCCGTTGTTTAACAAACAAGAATACCAAAAAAGTCCCGATAGCGTAGGAATAAAGCACTACTTACTTACTCAAGCATTTGAGCCCGTTTGGGTTCTTAAAGAGCTTCAGTCATCGGTAACAAAGAGGAGGAAAGTGAAGCAATAAGATGTAGACTGTCTGCTACATCAAGTGGCTAGAGTTAGATTAAATTGACAGGAAGGGTGACTGAATTGTTGAGGGGAGTAAAGATGACGATGGAAGATTCTTTACCTGGAATTTAGGGAGTGGACAGAGGGGCCCTACGTCTATCACCCAAATGACTTGGTCATTGTCAATCTGTCCACAGACACCGATGCTGTCACCCTCCATGCTGCTGCTGCTCCTCGATTCAGTCATATGGTGGTGGTGGTGGTGGTGGTGGTGGTGGTGGTGGTGGTGATAGTGGTCTTGATGTTGATGGTAGTGATGGTGGTGTTGGGGATAGTGGTCCTGATATTGATGGTGGTGGTGGTGGTGGTGGTGGTGGTGGTGGTGGTGGTGGTGGTAGTGGTGGTGGTTTTTTTCCTCCAGCTCCAGCCACAGTCTTCCCATCACTGCATTAGATTTTATCCCATCTCTTTCCCCTGCCTCTTTCCTTACTCTTCTTTCCAGTCTTTTTCCCCTCCCCTGTTTGTCTTTTTCTAATCTGTCACATTTATTTCCCTGGAGTCAATTTGCTAAAATTAAGGTGATCATCGACAGCACAGCAGGAGTAATTTGGGCTCGCATCTCTGAAAATTGCTCTAATTATTGATGTTAAACTCAGGGAAATTAAAAGAAGCCACTTCTCTTCCATCTCCCAATTTTTAAGCTCTAATTTGTTGATATCTAGTCGTCAACACAATTCCAATCACTACTGCTAATAGCAAAAGTGTCTTAACAGAGACTGAGTCCTTGCAACCCATGCTATGAGATAATTAGAGGAGGTGCTGGGAAGTCAAGTGTTAATCCTTGGGCGCTGCAGCAGGATTTCCATCTGATCTAGCAGGTAGAACAAATTAATTACCAGAATCAATTAGGCCCCAAACTTCAGTGCTCTAGGAAGTGGAAGTGTCCTATTCCACATGGACACACGGGTAAGCAAATAGGGGAGGAAGCCGAGTGAAAAAGTATGGCGGGGAGACAGTGAAATGAGATCTTGGCAAAGCAATCAGGCATGTAAATGAAGTCAGAACTGTCTCTCTTTGTCTGAGAGGTGACTTGTGTTTTGAAGTTTGTAATAGTAGGAAGAGAAGGCAGGAGAGGAGGTAACCACCCAAAGGAGACAGTAGACTTTAGAGAACTTCCCTAGCCTTTTGTCCTGGCCAAGTCATCATTTATGGCACTGAGGGATATCAAGGTGATGGGCCACACAAAGGAAGTCCACACAATGGAAGTCCACCCATCTCTACTCTTGGTGTGAATGTATCAAATGGGTATCAGTCATCCAAATGCAGCAAATGGATATCAATCTATTCTGTCTCCAAACACAAGGCTGGCAGGCTGTTGTGGGAAGGGAGCCTTACAACGAGACTTTAGTGGGTGTCAGTCAGCCTAGGTTCAGATCCTCACCGGGCCTCTGGGGGGTGGACTTTCCAGCTTCCTTGGGTCAAGGACTAACTTGTACCACAGAAACAGAAAAGACTGAATGTCACTTGGGGGGACAGGATTAGTAGGAACGACCTTGAGTGCCAGTCTTTGAGCGGTGACACAGAGAACTCTTCCTTAAACAAACACATCTCCGAGTGCCTGAGGAATCCAGGGAGGAAAAAGAGTGGTAGATTGCCTTCCCGGTCCTTTGGTGTCAGACAGCCTTTACACCCTGACACAGATGCTGTGTTCACCGCTGGGGCTCAGGCTTCTCTCCCCGGGGCAGAAACTGGCGATGGGGGGTGGGGAGGTGGGGAAGGGTGGCCGTGGCAGATGCTCACGCCCAGGCTAACCGAAAGCATAGCTGCCCGTGGAGAGAGACTGGAAGGCGCTGGAAGGCGTCTTCCTCGGTAATCCGGCCGGCCGTCCAGCTTCTGCCTCTTTAGGTCGCTATAGGACCTAAGAAGTTAGAGCCCAGGGAGGAAACATGGTCGCTGGGAAAGGTGCAAGACCTGGGGCACTGGAGTCTTTTCCTTCCCGATTAGCGCCGCTAGTGAACAATGCTAGGAGGGGATGAGTTCCGCTCCAGCCGCCAGGACCAACGCAGACCCCTGGGAAGTCTTAGGCATCCTGGGTGCCGCCACCACCCTTATCCACGACAGAGACCCTTTCTCCTCTGGTCCCTGACACATCGCAGCCAGGGACCTTGTGGGGCCTGAGACCAGTGCACTAACGCGAGGGAAGCGTGGGTGCAGACTGTATGCGGATGCTTGGTCCTCAAAAGGTTTCTGATCCCGTCCTGGCCTCAGGCTCCAGGCCGGGATATGTCCCAGATCCTAGAGGAAATCCTGAGGCAAGGAATGCCATAAAGTTTCTCCCATTGGCCGGACTCCTTGAACATAACCCCCACAAAAAAATGCTACAGCGACCAAAACCAGCTCTGGCCCAGTCCTACAACGCCTCTGGGGTGAATACCATGCAGCGCATCCAGTGTCCAGCCACCACCACCCCCAGGTCTCTGTCCTAGCTTGTTCTAAGGGAGTAGGTATTGCAATTGGCAGCTCGATTACACACACACACACACACACACACACACACACACACACACACACGCTCTCCACCTTCCAACTTCACCTCTCCCAGGCTCGGGACAGGCTAGGTAACCAAGTCAGTTGTTAGATTTTACATAGGGGTAAAGATTACGAGCTGCAGGGAAACAATTTCCTTTTAAAACAACAACAAAAACAAAACAATAACAACAACAACAAAACCAGATGGGTTATTGTCTAGCTTAACCCGGAAGCCTAGAACAGTGCCCGTCAATAATATAGTGTGACCCACATAGACCGTTTTCAATTCCACTCGTCAAATTTTAAAACTGGGCCAGGTGGCGCCTGCCTTTAAGACTTTAATCCGAGCACCAGGGAAGCAAAGGCAGGCAGTGAGTTTGAGACCAGCCTGGTCTACACAGCAGGGTTCCAGGACAGCCACAGATACATAGAGAAATCCCATACCAAAAGAGAAAAAAAATAAATAAAAATTAAAACAATGATTTGTGTACTATATTTAATCCAAATATAGCCCAGATATTATTAGTCAACATATGATCGATATAAATATTATTTGCTTCCTTTTTCATACTATGTTTTTTGTTTGTTTTCTAGGCAGGATTTCATGTAGTCTGGATAGGTTTTGAACTCAACATGAAGGAAAGAATAACCTTGAACTCTTGACTCTCACACGCTCTGGGATTACAGGTCCCACTAAACGGAAGTGTTGATGTTGCATTTACTGCACATCTCAATTCACACTAGCTCTTTCAAGCGCTCTGTAGCCATACTAGGTTTGAGGTTACTGTACTGTACAGCACCCCTGTAGTTCACCCCCCCTCTCTTTTACTTCTTTCAAATGTAGGCAGACACACAAGAAAAGTAAAACGCAGTTGCTGCAACCAACCTAACAGATTCTCAAGGCTTGCCCTTCACTCACCGCTATGCTTAATTATTAAGAATTCACAGAACATCTACTACACACGGCTCCTTTCTCCAAGCCTTGGTAAGCTTCATAAATGCATCCATATTACATTTTATTTTATCTTATTCTCACTCACTTGGTCAAAGAAATCTGTCACTCGGAACCAGACAGCTGTAACTGTAAGGCTGACACCAATCCAGATCCTATATGCTGCCTAGAGTAAAAGAATAGAGCAACAATAATAATAAAGATCAAATGATCCTCTCTCCCCATCTAGGATTCAGTGATGTTCTTGCTTGGGTTTTAGCTGGAGAATCATTCATTTAAAGAGAGAAAAGACATGCTTTGCAGGGAATAGATAATTAAACAGGCCCTCTCTCTTTCATGTCAGCCTCAGCTAAAACTGCCATCTGAGGTGGGACTTAGTTTCCCAAAAAGATGGCCCTATTGATGATCAAAGGAAGGACTGGCTCCATTAGCCAAGTTGCCTTCAAAATAAAGGAGACATGTATTTTAGCAGGATCTGAGTAACAACACACTTTACTCATAACAGTTTGTATTATATTGCTGGTTGTCTGCTTCAGCCTATCTTCTATCTGGGTACTTTATTTTAAGCACTACCAAAGTGGATGACAACGTCTACAAAAAGAACAGGAGTCGCTGGATGCTTCTAGCAAATGCATCTTCAAAACAAATGCTTTTGTACAGGAAATTAGGATGTGAACCCTCATGAGAAACACATTCAAAGATGTGATACTGAAAACCCGGCATTTCTAATGTGTCAAGGACAGAATCCGCCCAGTTTGCTCATTCAGATCTTCCATTTCTAAGATCTTCCGTTTCTCTCCTGAAGATCCCAATGCTGTCTTTGGCTATCTCAAATTAAAACATATTTCATGATCTATTAGGAAGGGGTGCTTGGAAGACAGAATTCAGTTTCAAATGTGAAAAAGAGTTGATGCCATTTCTCAGATCTCTGAAAGATACACAATGGAATAAAAATGGCCATTAATCTACCTCTTACCAGTAGCTCTACATTTCTTCATCAGATTTTGAAAGAGTGCCCAAATATACTACTGTCGGAGGAGGGGGCATGGTTGATAAGGTAAAAAAAGCCAGGTGATGGTGGCACATGCCTTAATTCCAGCACTTGGGAGGCAGAATCAGGAAGATCAAGGACAGCCTTATCTACAAAGCAAGTTCCAGGACAGTCAGGACTACACAGAGAAACCCTGTCTCAAAAGACAAAACAAACACAAACAAAAAGCCTTTTCTATATACCCTATTATGCAAGCATGATTGTGCAGGCCTGTAATCCCAGCACTTAGAAGGTGGTGACAGGAGATTGGTACTTCTGAGATAGCCAGTTGAGCTGGAGACCAGCCTGGGTTTAATGAGACCATGTCTCAAAAATGCAACTGAGTTTCGCATACAGCTTTGCCAAGACAAACTGCTAATCATATTACTAAGTTATATAGGTCTTGTTTTTTAAAAGGGAGTTAATTGTTTTTAATTATGCATGTGTTAGTGTGTGAGTACCTATGGCTGCCAAAGGTGTCAGATCCTGCTGGGCTAAAGTAATACGCAGTTGTGAATCATGCTATATGGGTATTGGGAACAAAACTGGCCCTCTGCAAGAATAGTTTGTGCTCTTAACGCTAAGCCATCTCTCTAGCCCAAAGATACTCACTTCTTATTTATTTGGGTTTGTGTGATAATATATTTATATGTGTGTTTATCTTCATAGTTGGTAAGCTTCTGGTATTATGAGTTGTAAGACCCTTTCAAATTCTGGTATTAGGAACAGAGATGAGCTTGTGAACATTTCCCAAAAGAGATTCATGCCTAGAGGTAGATATTTGGTACATTGTTTATTAAATTGCTTAGTTGTCACACACTGTTCATAAAGCCAAGTTGATTTAAATCCTTTAACTATTGTTGATACTAGATAAAGAAAGGAAATACAGGTCTTATCACTCTAAGGGGATAATATTGAATTTGTTTTTCAATGACCACAGAAATATATAGTCCTAAAACAGAAGGGGAAATATTGAAAAAGCTTTGTTCAACAAAATTAAAACATGGCCAGGAGTGGTGGCACATGCCTTTAATCCCAGGACTCTGGAGGTAGAAGCAAGTGGATCTCCATGAGTCTGAGGCCAGCCTGGTCTACATAGTGAATTCCAAGACAGCCAGGGCTACTTAGAGAGATGCTGTCTCAAAATCAATCCATCAATCAATAGATAAATAAATACAGTTAAAACAAGGAAGGGCATTCTGTGTGTGACATAAAAATTTAGAAGCCATTAAAAACCAATAAGACAAGCTGTGCTGATTTTTTTTTAAATTCTACATAGCAAAAATAATCTTAAGCAATATTTTTAAAAAAGGTAAACCACAAATGGGAAGAAAGTACTGTGATTCATTAGTAATCAGAGTGCTTTACCATGTGTAAATTCCTGTGAGTCATAGGAAGATACAGGCTGTGTTGTTTTTGAAACAGGGTCCCTCTATGTATCCCACGCAGGCTTTGAACTTACACTGAGGCCAAGACTGGCCTCAAACTCTCAGTCCCCATGCTGAGATTACTATTATGTGCCACCGCACCTGGCTCGAGAGTATTTTTTATTATTATTGATTATGTGTGTGTGTATATGTATGTACATGTGAGTAGAGGTATTTAAAAGACTGGATCAGATTCCCTGGAGTTACAGTGACTGTGAACCTCCAGACACGGGAACTGAACTCAGGTCCTCTGGAAGAGCAGTATGTACTCTTAACCTCTAAGCCACATCTGTAGCCAAAAAAGTATAATTTTAAAATGGGAAAAGGATAAAAAGAAGCAGTATACATGTGCACACATACACACACACACACACATACATACACACATATATACACACATACACACATACTAAACATTTGAAAAGATGCAAACAGAAATAATACTAGCCAGTCATGCTGGCACTCTTGTAATCCCAACATGCAAGAGGCTGAGACAGCTAGATTATGAATTTGAGGTTAACCTCAGCTACTTAGTAAGACTCTACCTCAAAAAAGAAAGAAAGGAGGAAATTTTTAAATGAAATTAAAAATAATAAAGTCAGTTTGATGACAATAAGAAAAATCTTCTGCCTACCTTTTTTAAAAAAAGAAACCATATATTTCTTTTGTGGGGAGGAGGCAAGCAATATGGCTCTCTTGTGGCAGCCAAATGACATCTTTCAAGAGCCAGGTTCCTCCTTTCACCATATGGATTCCAGGGTTGGAACTCTGAGGGTCAGGTGTGAAGGCAAGTGCCTTTAGGTTGGCCCACACCTAACAAATCTTCAAAATCAAAATCAACTCAAGAATTCTGTGGATGAATCGTGGGAAACGCTTGCTCTCCCACCTTCATGCAAGAATTATAAACTCTTTGATGAAGAGCAACTTGATAATATCATAATTATCAATTCCCATAGGAACGTATTCCATACCTGCAGGCTGCAAACCATGGCTAAATTACAGGACTCGAATGAAGGGAACATTAAGATACATGACTACCAGAAGGACAAACATAGTATGTACTCACTTACAAGTGGATACTAGATATAAAGCAAAGAACAATCAGACAGAAACCCACAGAACCAGGGAGGCTATACAGCAGGGGGGACCCTAGGATGACTGTGGCTTACAATAAGTTTTGGTTTTACTCAATCACTGGGCAAGCCTCAGTGAAACATTTCACTATTAGGATAAGAATTTGTACTGTATCAAGCTGATGATTAAAAAAAAAAAAAAAAAAAAAGAATAAACCAGGGACTTGGGGTGAGGAAGCCTCTAGTTCTTCCAGAATTTGTTCTAACATCTGGATACATCTATTACAGTGGGGCATGGTGCTGCACACCTGTAATCCAAGCCCTTGGGAGGTTGAGGCAGGAGGATTACCACAAATTCAAAGGTAGCCTGGGCTACATACTGAGTTCAAGGTGAGCCTAAGATAAATCCCCAGATCCCCCTGTAAAGTATTTCTAGAATTCAATTTTCAGTCTTCATTTTGGACCCAAGTGATTATCTAGACTTTAGATTCTAGAGTGACAGTCTAATGTTAGTGAGTCTTGGCTGGGCAGTGGTGGCACACACCTTTAATCCCAGCACTGGGGAGGCAGAGGCAGGTGAATTTCTATGAGTTCAAGGCCAGCCAGGTCTACAAAGTGAGTTTCAGGACAATCTCCAAAAGCTACACAGAGAAACCCTGTCTTAAAACAAAACAAAACAAAACAAACAAAACTAAACTAATAATAATAAAATAATTTTTAAAAAGATACATGGCTAAGTGAAAAAAGTTCAGCACCAAATATGAACTTCTGTTTTCAAGGAGAGGAGAAAGAGAAAACAAACTTGATTACCTATGCTTGTATCACTTGGAGAGATGCACAAGACACTCCCATCAGTGGCCTCTAGGGACCAACCTGGATACTGGGAACACAGTGAAGATTAAGTGTTTCCTCTCTACCCCTTTTGGATGTTTTAAGTATAAAGCATAAAAAACATTAAAATTTCAAAAGAAAAAAGATTATTTTACTTTAATGTAAATATCCAAATCATCTTATATTACAATTTTCACTTTATCTATGCAAATTATTGGTCCCAAATTAGGACATAATGATGTTTAACTAAACTTATATTCCTTAGTAAGGATCATGCAACTCTTGTTTTCGTATGCATTAGCTGTGATTTCAGAGAGCTAACACATCCCTGCCCTCAAACACATATAAATAGAGATAATATCATCTGAAGGAGTGTGTTAACAAGAGTTTTGCAATAGGGATGGTGGTAAAATCCCAGCCCTTGAGAGGTAGAGGTAAGAGGATCAGAAGTTCAAAGACATCTTCAGATGCATAGTGAGTTCAGGACAGCTTGGGCAATATGAAACACTGTCTCAAAAAAAAAAAATCTTTCTACTATCTCAATAATAGTGATGAGTTTCTTCCATTTATATTATTCAACATATATCTGTTCTGCATAACTTGTATTATTTGATGGATAATGAAACATGGAAATCTCTTAGGAATAGTTGTAAGGTCAAGATCACATGGCTTGTTTATTTTATTATTTATTTACTTATTTTTGGTTTCCTTTATGCAGCCTTGAGTGTCCTGGATCTCGCTCTGTAGACCAGGCTGGCCTCGAACTCACAGAGATCTACCTGCCTCTGCCTCCCGAGTGCTGGGCCACCACGATCCAGATGGCTTGTTTATTTTAAAATATATTATTACCATCGTTATGTGTATGCATACATGAGCATGCATGCATTACATTTGTGAGGTGGGGCACCTATGCCAGAGGGAACGTGTTGCGGTCATAGAACAATTTAACTGAGTTGTTTTCTCCTTTCGCTTTTACATGAGTTCCTGGACTCCAGAGGCAGAACTCAAGTCATCAGGCTGGCCTGGCAAGTGCTTTTACCTGCTGAACCATCTCTCTAGCCAAGATCGCACTGCCTGTAGGCCAGAATTTGAACTCAGTTTGGCCTCAGAGTCTCCCACTCTACTACCTTTTAAAAATAAACACCTAAAGCTGGGCAGTGGTGATGGCGCTCACCTTTAATTCCAGCACTCCAGAGGCAGAGGGTTTCTTTGTGCACCCTAAGTTAAGGTAAATTCAGTTGATTTTGTGATTCGGATTGAAAAGAATATTGGGAGGTAGTGAACTGTGTTCTCTGCAGTGACTATCTGCAAATGTTGACTGAGAATACACCCATCAGAGGAGGGTGGGGATGCCTTCTCTTACAAGTACATATCCTGTCACCAATAATAGATCAGGGTGATAACCTTATACTTTAGCATTTTCCAGTGCACAGTATTTGACCTTTCCAAAATCAACACAAATGCTCCCCTGACAGGCTGCTGGGTTATTTGACAGTTACCAAATTAAAGAATAATTTAGTGTGCCCTGGAGCACACTGCACATCCTGCAGGCATCTCATCCCAATGGGAACTGTCTCTCTCAGGCAGCCCAGGTGCTCTGAGCGTCTGCTGCTCTCAGCTTCTTCTAGGAGGCATAGACGGTCTGAGCCACTTCTAGGCAGGTCAGCTAACCTGACAGTGTCTTTCAGCAGTCCTTACTGTTTATGTGTACTTGCCCAGGGAGGGGGCCTAGTGTATCTGGTCAGTTTCAGGGACTTCCTTTTCTTTACTTTCTGAGCTTTCCCGATTGGTGGAATGTCTCAGAGGAAACTGCTACACAAGAACCTGTTGTAGGAAGAATTTTGTGATGTGAATGTGTAAAGCTTTAAAAGTCTGTCTGGAAATATGAAACCTAGTGAATGCCAAGGATAAGAGCTTCCTCCAGGCATCTGGTGCTTTCATGCTCCCTCACTAATCCAGGCTACAATGTCACACAATTAATTTAGTTTCACATTTCAAGGAAAGGAAGATCTGTGAGGGGCCTTACCAAGCCTCCAGCTAGTAGGTGGCAGAAGAGGGATTCAAACACAGGCTTATACAAGTCCAGAGACCAAGCTCTTTCCACCAAATCATGTTTTTCTTTATATTAAGAAATAAAATTTTGTTCTTGCTTTATGCTTTGTTTTGAAACTTTGTTTGAATTATATGTCAAGCATAATGAGTGTGGATAATGGAGTTGAGCCTACAAGGACTGGGAGGCTCTGGAATATTTCAGTGAGGTTGGCTCCAACTCACATGAATCATATAAACCGATGTTCACAGGTCGGGTGGAACACGGTTTGCTTGCAGGATACGGAGATTAGCAAAATCCCAGCAAATATTTCTGGAAGTATCTGAAGTATGGCTGGGTATCTAAAGATCATCAGAGGCAGATCTAATTATGAGGGGAAAGGGACACAACTGGAGACAAGAAGGGTATTCGAGCAGATCTGCAGTCTCACATAGTGATGCTCTGAAAAGTTGTATCTCAAGGTAGAGAGATGGTTCAGCAGTTAAGAGTGCTATGGCTCCATCAGAGGAAGGAGCTTCGGGTCCTAGCACACCTGCCCCAGGCAACTCACAAATGCCTGTAGCACCATCGCTAAGGGGTCCAGCCCCCCCTACTGTCCTCTGTGGGCATGTGTATGTGTGTGTTTGCACGCACACGCACACACACACACCACAGAGAGAGTGGGAGAGAGAGAGAGAGAGAGAGAGAGAAATAAAGCAATATTTTTTAAAGGTTTAATTGTATCTCATTTCTATGTACAGAAGGAATTAGAAGAAAGAAATTGGTAAATCCACACATTTAAATTTTGGTGTTTCCAGATGTAAGTCTCTTCAGTTAATAGCCAACTAACCACTCATTTATACAAAAAAAAAAAAAAAAGTCCATGTCACTTTCTGTGGATACCAGCTATGACAGTAGTAGCTTAGATATAAATACAAATAACATGCTCTTTGTTTTTTAATCTTTTTTTCTGGTCTGTCTCTCCAATCCCTTCTTCACCAGCCTGAAGGTTAATTCAAAATGTAAATCTAATCATATCAGTTAATGCTGAAAATCCTCTTAGTATGTTGTATATATTTGTCAACAAAACAATAACATTTGGTAATTTCCCAATGCTCTAAACTCTAAGGTACCTCATAATCTCTCATCTTCAATTTTTTAAAGATGTACTTTTATTGATGTTCAGTACATGCTTTTGTGAGTTTATATGCATCATGTGTGTGAAAGTACCCACAAAAGCCAGAGGGTGTCAGATCCCCTGAAGTTGGAGTTATATAAGGGCAGTTGTGGGCTGCCTGATGTAGATGCTGGGAACTGAACCCATGTCCTCTGGAAAGCAATAAGCACTTTTAACTGCTGAGTCATTTCTCCAGCCCCCTTCTCTCTCGTTAATACATACTATACCTCCACCAGGAACACTTACTTATCTTTCTACCATCTTTCCCTCCATCTATACAGTTCTCAGCTAACACATCAATTCTCCCTGAAAAGTCTTTTAATGTTAGAGTCTTTTCTTGATGCTCCTGGGAGTTAGGTACCTTTCTGTGCTGCCACACACGTCTGACATATGTTTTCATGTATTGCAACTGCCTCTTTGTCTCCCTTTCTAGTCTGGAAACTCCAAATAAGGAAGGCCAATTACATCCCAAGCATCAGGTGTGTGGTGTTATACATAGTCGGGGCTCAGTGAATGCAGAGTAACTACTGAATTAGTAAGTGAATAAGTAAATGCATAAAGGAAGCATCACCCTAGACGGTATGACTGTGCTTGGGGGAGAAAATGGAGATGCTAATCCTAGGTAGCCATGGAGTTTGATGATGGTGAACGGGCTTGCTGTCAGGTAACAAGATGTGGGGAGGGTGGTTGCTATGACAACCCTTAAGCTTATTAAGTATCATTGGTCTATAGTGCTCAGGGAAAGTCCAGATGCAAGTGGATTTAAGATCTACAGGCTTGGAGCTAGAGAGGTGGCTCAGAAATTAAGAGCACTGGCTGCTCTTCCAGAGGACCTGGGTTCGATTCCCAGCACCCAAGTGGCAGCTCACACTGTCTTTAACTCTAGTTCTGAGGGACTTAGTGCTCTCTTACGGACTGACTCTTCAGGCATTGTCATTCACGTACACAAATACACACAAACACACAAGTGATAAAGCACATCTTAAAAGTAGTGTATCTGCAGGTACCAACTGTTTTATGTGTGTATCTTCAAATGCCAAGATTAGTAAACCCTTAGAGATGTCTCTTTCTGGTAGTCTTTGTAGTATAAATGGATTCTACAGGAGGGGGTTCATCTTTCTAAAGCCACACTGAGAAACAGTAAGAAAGCAGGACCTTGAAAGCAGAACCTCTACGTCTAGTGAAGAGTAAGCTCTCCGTGACTCCCAGGGGAGACCCTGTCAGAGACACTCAGTCACAGTCAGAACTACGGCACTTCTCATCACGCTGATTGTGAAAATCCAGCCACGTAATCCGGTGTATTCACTTACCTCCACCCTTCCACCAACCCTTAAGGAGTGTTACTTTGTACCTTGTACCACCAGCTACTACAGAAAGCTCTAACCCAAGCTCCAGGGACATTTTATGATTGAGACTGTAAAATGGGGAAGCTGAAGTTCACATCCTGCTAAAGTTGTGCTCAGTAGATATCTTACTATTAAACAGAAAGTCTAACCTTCTGCTAGTCATTCAAGCCAAAGATCAAGCTTGGCATCACTAAGCATGAGAGAATCAGGCTCTGTGTACTCAGTTAGGGTGTTAACTGATGTGCCTATGAAGTATTTGCACCAAATACAAAGCCAGGTGTGGTGGTACCCATCTATCATCCCAGTACTCCAGGTACTAAAGAGAAGAGTGACTTCAAGGCCAGCCTGGACTACACACTCCTCAGAAACCAGAAGACCTCCATCTCAAAACAAAATAAGGAAAGTATCTGAATTGAAATGTTTACTCTTAATTAAACTAGGGTTAGACCTAAGTTCAAGTTATCATAGGACACACAAAGGACAGAAAAACAAGGTCAACTATTTGGCACAGAAGCAGCCTGGCAGATTCAGGAGGTCCGATACAGCACTGCAGAATTCCTGCAACTCTTCAGTCAAGAATGAGGAAAACAGAAATAGAGTGAGGACCAGCAACTTAAGAGCTGAAATCAGGGTCATGAGATGGCTCGGTGCTCAATGGGTAAAGGTGCTTGCCACCAAGGCTGAAGACCTGAGTTTGATCTTAGGGTCGGGGGAGAACAGGTTCATGTATGCTATCCCATCTCCCTCTCCCTCTCCCCCAAGGCCTCCTCTTCTCTCTCTCTCTCTCTCTCTCTCTCTCTCTCTCTCTCTCTCACACACACACACACACACACACACACACACAAATAAGATTAAAAGTCATTTAAAAAAAAAAAAAAAAAGAGCAAAAGTCACACACCAGTGCTCCTTAAATTAGACCCTGCTTTGAACCAACAAACCAACAACAAAGGATGCTTTTTAAGAATGAGAAAATTTTGTTTGTTTGTTTTGTGTTTTGTTTTTTGAGACAGGGTTTCACTGTGTAGCCCTGGTTGTCCTGGAACTCATTCCTGGAACAACCCCGATGACCTCCAACTTAGAGATCCTCCTTCCTGGGATTAAAGGCATGTGCCACCACCACCCAGCTGAGCTTGAGACTCTTAATTTCAGGGTCTCCCACTGGGCACTGGGAGAGAACTTGAGCCCATAATTGCACGCCTTTGATCCCTGCCCTCAGGAGGCAGAGGCAGACAGATCTCTGTGAGTTGGAGACCAGCTTGGTCTGCATAGAGAGTTCCAGGCCAGCTAAGGCTACAATAAACAAAGAAAAAACACAGAGGGAGCAGGCTAGGGGTCTAACACAGTAGTGGGTGTAGTATACAGATTGTGCCTAGTTTGAATGAAACCCTGGGTTCAACCCACAGCAGTATGGGAAGAAAGGAGGGAAGAAGGGGAAGGAGAGAGGCAGGTAGACAGACAGACATGCACACACAGAGACAAACAGGGAGATTCTTAAATACCGTGGAACTTCACCATGTCTGAATTTAAATAAGCCTCAGGACTGAAGATTGATAACTGTAACATTCTGATTTGAAAATAATATTCAATCACAAAAGTTAAACAATGGTAGATGTTAGTATATATTCAGCATGTAGTACTCAGAAAACATCACAGACCAAAACCTTTCTAAGAGTCTTGAGTTGTTTAAAAAAAAAAAAAAAAAAAATTTCTTGACAGGACATAGGCAAGGAGTACTTCCTGGAGGAGGTGAGCGGTGCATGAATGTGCACTAGCCAAGCCTGGGGTCACTGAGGAAGAGTCAAGGGAGTTGTCCTTCTAAAAGCACAGGCCCCCCCACTCCCCAGTCCCACCCGTGAGCTGTCTGTCCAAGGGGCCCCAGCTAATTTAGCCCTCAGAGACTCTGGGCCCCATGCCTAATTTGTCTTTGGAAGTCCACTTGCTGTTGATGTAGTGAGGGGAGCCCAGCGCCTGACCTCCTCGCTGTGCTGTTCGGGGCTGTAAGCTCCTAGCCGAATAATCAAAGCTAATTACAAACACAAAGGGATGCTCATTTACAAAGAAATGACCCTGGTTACTTGTTGCACCAGCCAGAGGTCAACTGAGTCCAACCCAATTAGTACTTTCCCCGGAGGTTGAGGAGACCTCCTCTAGGACCCTAGACGCCTAGCAGCGGCTAGGCTTCCAGCCCGGTCTAAACCACCCAGAAAGAAGCCTCTGACAGCAGACCGCCTGGTTTGATCTCAAGCTTAGTGATCACCGGCTTCTCCCAACCTTTAAGCACAAATTCAACGAGTCCACATCAAAATAAGTAAGTAAAGAAAGAAAGAAAAAGAAAGAAAAGAAAAGAAAAAACCCACATGGCTGATGTGGCCATTTATACGCTCTGACTAATGCGGCCCCTGATTTCCCTTCCAAATTAAATGCGTTTCGCTTAGTACATTTTCAACAGACGTTGCTCATCTGCTGGATTAATGAGTTTGCTGTGAAAGCTACTTCGGTAGCAATTGGAAACAAAAGCGCCTTAACGCGAGTGCGCCTCTGCGTCCCCAGCCCTCTCCATCCCTCCCTCTCCCTCCCCAGGGCAAATGCACCGTGGTTGCCAGGATGGGGAAGCTGCAGTCAGCCGAGGGTTCTCTTCTGTGTCACTACACTACATTAGGAATAAAACCTTCCACTTAAACACTTAAATGAAAACATCGAGAAACTAATTTACTATTTGCAATCACATGATTTAAGCCGGAGCTGCCTTAATTTCCTTCCATTTTGCTTCATATTCAATGTGCGCGCTCGCTAGATTGGTCTATGAAAAGGCTGTCTCCGAATCGCAACACTTAAGACCTCTTTCATTTTCTTTTTGATTAAATAATTGAAATTCCTGTCAGGGCCTGCACTTTACTGCCGCACAGATTTGGTGTGTGAGGATAAAGACCCCCCCCCTCCCTTATTTATTTGTTTATTTATTTATTTACTGTCTATATCTTAAAAGCTAGCGGGCTTTAGTTCAGTGAGGGCTGGGGAAAATGGACGGAAGCTATTCACCCATTTCACGGGAATCTCCCGTGCCCATTAAGTGATTGTTTGAGACAAATTAAGAAAAGCACGGCCTCTCATTTAGCCACCCCCATTCATCTGGAAGCTTCTACCTGCTGGAAGGAGTCCAGCTACTCCACTGCCAACACCAGCCATTAGGAAAACAACGGAAATCTACACCGGCGCACGCGCGTGTGCAGACACAAAACACACACCTATCAAGTAAGCCGAAGAAAGCTTCATGTACCGAAGCAGCTAACAGTCGAAGGTTATTTATCCTGTTTGATGAATCTCGGGCCCATCGCTGCCTATGCTCTAAGGCCCCTCCGAGTTGAGACAAGTGGATCCTTAAGGAGGATGGAGGAGGGGCCCTGGCTCAGGGGAGGAGCTAAGCTTCCGATTCTCCAGCCCCACCCAACATCTGCAGGGTGTGTGTGTGTGTGTGTGTGTGTGTGTGTGTGTGTGTGTGTGTGTGTGTGTGTAAATGGGGACAAGTGTGGTGTGTGGAGGTCAGAGGACAACTACTTCAGGTATTGGTCCCCACTTTCTATTTTGTTTGACGTTGTTGTCTTTGCTCCATACACCAGGCTAGTGAGTTGGCCTTTGAGCTTCTAAGGGTTCTCCTGGTTCAGCCTCTCAGCTCCCTGTAAGGAGCACTGGGATGCCAGACACCTGCGCTACAGATCCGGCTTTTATGCAAGTTTTGGGGGTTTGAACTCAGGTTCTCAAGCCTGCACAGCAAGACCTTTTTTTCCAACTGAGCCATCTATCTCCTCAGCCCAGATGGACATTTGTTTTAATGCGGCAGCAGCAGGTATTTATGTGGCTCTGCCTTTTGACACGGGCTTCTGTGATGCCCATGCAGTCTCAGAGTGAGTCTCTGTATTTAAACACAAGTGGCACATCCTAATTTAAGAGGCTGGCCATCCAACACCCTAGGATGTACACCCCAGCTCTCCCTAGCTGTGTGGTTCAGGTATATTATTCCCTCGGAACCTCCTCTATGAAGTGGAGACATAAATAAATGGCTTCTCCTTCCCCAAAGGATGGCTGCGAGCTTTAAATGAGCCAATACACAGAAATAGTCGGTGTAGCATCTGATATGGGAAAATTGTTGAATGGAAATCACAACACCACTCTGTGTACACACATCTTTACATGTTCTCGGTCTCTCAAATAGTGTACCCACAGAAGATGGTCTCTTCCACACTCTTCCCACTTAAAAAAAAAAATACAGAGAGGGAAGGAGGGAGGAAGAGAGAGGAACCAAATCTCACACAAAACATTCAATTGCAGAACACAGCCTTGAAGGATATCTAGCCCAACCGCCACCCATCTGAAACACCTAACTCACTTGAATGTCTTTCCCATAGGAGGTCTCGGTTTACTTCCACACAACCGCAGCTGGTGATTCCCATTCTGATACTGTTGTCTTCTAGAAAGCCACACTTATCACAGAGAAGCTTTGCCAATACTAAAACCAATGCCAACCACTTAAGGCCAGGCATGGCACCGCATACCTGTAATCCCACCACTGGGAAGCTGGGACAGGACAGTGAATTTGAAACCAGCCTAGGCTACATGGCAAAACCTTGTCTGAGAAATAAAGGCAAATGCAAAAACAGGAAACAAAAACATTCTACCACCTTCTCTAAGTGTTCTTTCACTCCAAATGCATATTCTCAAATCTTGCACCATTATTCCTAACACATTTTTAGTCCCTTGTGAATCTATATAGTTTAAAATCATGCTCCCCTTGAATTGAGCCTAATATTCCAAGTGTGGTGTGAATAATGCCGGAGAGAAACACATATTGTACCTTCTCACTGATTATTCACTCCAACATTTACAGACAAGAGAAACTCTGCCAAACATATCCACCATACACACTGAAAAGCATGATAATTCTATGCAAAAGATTAGCTCTCAACTATGCATGTTGGAGGTGACCCGTGACAAGCATGAATTCCAAGGAAGCTGTTCCCCTCCCAGCCATGATTCCCAGAATTCCTGTTCCATAGTCAGTCACTATGGATGGGAATTGGAAACAGCCCTTATTTTTAAGCCTAACCTAAAGAATAAAAGGAAGGCCATCGAAATGGCTCAGCAATGAAAAGCACTTGCAGAGAAAGCCGGATGGCCCCAGTTTGATCCTCAAGACACACACAAGGTTGCAAGGAAAGAATTGACTCTACCAAGTTGTCCTCAGACCTCCCTATACATGCTGTAGCATGTTCATGTACCCCACACATATACGTGCATGCATAGGCCATCAACATACACAATAACTAATAGTAAGAATAAAAAATAAGAGAATATTTCACAGAGCAAGGTGTGGTAGCAAGCACCTGACATTATAGAACTCAGTCAGGAGGTAGAGGCAGGAGGATTGACATTTTGAAGTCTACCTGGGCTACATAAGTAGACCTCATCTGAAAGCAAAACAAGTTACTCAACAGCTCTAAATGCCCAACAGAAAGACCTAGGCCTGAGCCATCGCCTTATCCTGTCACCCACCCTTCTTGGTGACAGGCAGCAGCATTAATTGGCCGGGAATGCACTCCACAGTCAGTGAAAACTGCGTGAGTTGTGGAGGTGTCAGACTTGTGCATATACCACACTTGACCATGGAGGTGAGGTGGAAAGACTGTGTGCGTGCCAGGTGTTCGGGTGGAGGATACAGGTTTGCACAGCCCTGGGAGGAGGAAGAAAGTCCTGTGTAATGGAAGCCAGCAGAGATTCTGTGGACACAGCCTTACTCAGGATCCAAAGGGAAAACCTGATGTCTCATAAAGATCTTAGCCAGCCAGAATTCTCTTTCTTTAAGGCAATGGTTCTGAACCTTCCTAATGCTGTGACCCTTAATGCAGTTCCTCAAGTTGTGGTGACCCCCCCAACTATAAAATTATTTTTGCTACTACTTCATAACTGTCATTTCGCTACTGTTATGATTTGCAATGTGAATATCTGATATGCAACCCCTGTGAAAGAGTTGTTTGGCCCCCAAAGGGGTCAAGACCCACAGGTTGAGAACTACTACTCTACAGCCCCACTCTGACCTCACTCACACAGAGTAGAGGAGGGCATTTATTCCCTACCCCTTACAGCTAGGACAAGGATGCTGGTCTTTTAGTCTGGATGGCCTTGGTGACATAACAGAGGAATAATACCCTCAAACTTTCTTTCTTTTTATTTATTTAAATATCTTTAATTGGCTTACAAAATAGCAGGATTCCACATGGGATTTTCATACATATCTTAAGTGATTCCCAGCACCCATGCTCACTGCTCAGCTCTGGCCTCCTCTCCCTGCCCTCCCTCCACTATGCCCCCTTCCTCTATTATCTTCCTGACCACCTCCCTTAAAGTCCCCCCTTTGCAGCCCCCTGCACCCCTTCCCACTTTCCCACCAAGACACACATATTTAACAATTAGAGGCTCAGATCAGCACATGAGAAAGAATATACTATGCTCGTCTTCCTGAGTCTGTGTTACCTTGCTTAATATAGTATTTTCCAGCTCCATCCATTGTCCTGCAAATTTCACAATTCCATTCGACTCTATGGCTGAGTAAAATTCCACTGTGCCTATGCACCACATTTTTGTTATCAGTTCATCTGTTGACGGACATCTAGGCTGATTCTGCTTCCTTAGTATCAAGAGAAGAGTGGCAATCAACATGGATGCATAAGGAGAATCTGCGCATGCGCCAAGGCTGCTATCAGCCTTAGACTGTGGAACTTCCCTAGTGCTCATGCTTCTCTAGCCTGGCTCTCCCTCTCCTTCCCTCTCACAATAGAATCTTGCCATGTTTGAGACATTCTCTTTCCTTTCCCAAGTCTGATGGGCAATTCTGAGCATACAAGATAGTCACTATGCACACTTTTTACATGATTTGTGCTGAGGATTTGGGAAAAGGTGACTTTGAAGACCCCCCAATAGCTAGGGAAGAGGTGAATAAGGTCGCTCCTGCCGGGGCTTTGGAGACCTGCTTTTGGCCTCTTGTGTTCTGAACAACAATGACAGGGTTTCTCTGTGTAGCTTTGTGCCTTTCCTGGAACTCACTTTGTAGACCAGGCTGGCCTCGAATTCACAGAGATCCACCTGCCTCGTGCGCCACCACCGCCCTAGACTAGGTAATTTATCGATAGCCACTTAGTCTGTAATCCCTCAGACACTGAGGATGAAATGAAAGATCTTTAGATAAATCATGACAGGTGTCTCCCTCTGAGGTTTGCATGACTTGGGCTGAGATCGTGGAAAACAGCTAAGTCTGATGGCACAGCCTGACATCCTAGCACTCAAGGGCTGAGGCAGGAGCATTGTGAATTCCAGACCATTGTGGCTAACACCTTCCCTCACTGAGCCATCTGACCAGTCCCATTTCTAGATTCTCTTGACAGGTGGTTGTAACATCACATCTTCAGCTGAGATGGGGACAGGCCCCTTATCTCTCCATCTACAGCTTCATCACCAGATAAATACTACGAGGAAAGAGACATAAACTGACTGAGCCACACACAAACCTCAGCAATTCTGTGTAAACCCTTAGATAGCCAGTTTGTGGCTTATGAAATTGAAGCTCTCTGTGGACAGGTTCCAGTTCTCAGGGCTGCTGACATTTCAGGGTGAGCTATTCTTTTTCTTTTCCACTTTATGCAGATGAGTGTTTTGCTTGCAAGTATATCTGTGCACCTTTACTTTCTGTGCCTGGTGTCTTCAAAGACCAGAAAAAGGGCATCAGAACCCTGGGAACTGGAGCTATAGATGTTTATGAGCTGCCACGTGGGTGCTGGGAATCGAACTCTGGTCCTCTGGAAGAGCAGCCAGTGCTCTTAACCACTAAGTCATCTCTCCCGACCCTGGGCCATTTTTTGTTGTGGAGGCTGCCTTCGGTATTAGAAGAAGTTTGGGCAACATCTATGGCTTCTACCCACTAGATGCTAGGAGCGCCCTCCCACATGTGGACCGAGTCTCTGGAAGGATGATGAGGGTGTGCACAGTTCTCTGCAGTTGAGAACTACTCCTATGAGCACTTGGTAAGCCACGTTCACTCCCCTGGATGTTATCTGAATAACATCTCAACGGAACCAGACAGCCACATCTCTGTAAGCCTCTTCAAACAGGACCAGGAAAAATTTTAGACTAAGGGCACTGGTGTCGAAGACTTAGGCTGCTGGGCATGCTCAAAGCTTCCTCTTCGTTCCTGAAAGTGCCTTGTCAATACATCTGTTCAATATACTATTGGCCAGAAAAAAACTTCTAACATTAATTGTGAATATTAATAAAAACTCTGTGATAAAAGAAAAGAAAATATTCAAGGGTAATGCACTTTTGACTAGAGATATTCGAACGTTAACTGACCAACCCTGAGGTGTGAAATGTACAGCACACTCTTCATACAAAGGCAACTGTAAATTGAGACAACACAAAACCAGGTATGGTAGTATATGATTATATGATTTTAATCTCAGGACTCACGAGGTTGAGCAGGTTGAGCAGGAGGTTGGCCAATCTGAAATCAGTCTGAACCATATAGTATATTCCAAGTCAGCTTAGGCTGAATAGTTAGACCCTGTTTTAGAAATAAATAACTACTTGGGTGTGATGGTGAACAGCTATAACCCCAGCACTTGAGAAATAAAAGCAAGAGGATCATCAGCTAGGAGATCAAAGTCATCTTCAGCCAGTTTGAGGCAAGCTTGATCTACATAAGACCTTGACTCAAAATAGATAGATTAAAGTTAAAGAAAGAGGGGGGGGGAGACAGAGAGAGAGAGACAGTGAGACAGAGAGAGGGGAGAGAGAGACAGAGACAGAGAGGGGGAGAGAGAGAGACAGAGAGAGGGAGAGACAGAGACAGAGACAGAGAGAGGAAGAGAGAGAGACAGAGAGAGGGAGAGAGAAAGAGAGGGAGGGAGGGAGGGAGGGACAGAGACAGAGAGAGGGAGACAGAGACAGAGAGAGGGAGAGAGAGAGAGAGAGAGAGCGAGGGAGGGAGGGAGGAAGGAAGGAAGGAAGGAAGGAAGAAGGAAGGAAGGAGGAAGGAAGGAAGGAAGGAAGAAGGAAGGAGGGAGGGAAGGAAGGAAGGAAGGAAGGAGGGAAGGAAGAAAGGAAGGAAGGAGGAGGGAAGGAAGGAAGGAAGGAGGAGGGAAGGAAGGAAGGAAGAAGGAAGGAAGGAAGGGAGGGAGGAGGGAAGGAAGGAAGGAAGGAAGGAAGAAAGGAAGGAAGAAAGAAGGAAGGAAAAGGAAAAGAAAGAGAAAGGCAACCCAACAGCTTGAAGGACAGCAACTTAGGCATTCCAGATGTTGATGCTGCTGTTATTATTTTAGCAGTGTTATTGGTTCATTAACTCCCCAAGGCTGAAATCCACTGCCCCACATCAGACAGTTTATTTATGAGCGGCTGTGAGAAGGTAAGTCCCTCCATGGGGACCCTTGCATTCAGACTGTTCTTGCATGCGATTTGCTGCCTGATTTTAATGAAAACCAACGTCCCCAGCCACTTTTCCCAACTGGCAGTGAGGCCGGCATACAGCAGAAGTCGGCTCAAGAGTCCATGTTGGGGGTGAGTTACATGTCTGCCAACCAGAGTTTGTTCCTCAGCAAGTTTGTGTGTATAAGAATGCACAAGTTGCAATTAATTCCCAGCGAAGGCGCTGCTCAAGTTAATTAGAAATGCCAAGTGTGAGTCTAAATGTTATGAGATTATAAAATGGCTTAATAATGGGAACAATGAGATTGAAGCATATGCATTCTGGCCATGTAAATATTTCCTAACAGTGCCAATCTGACTTCATTTGCCTAATCACACCATTGATATGCAGCCACCAGCCTGCAAATAGAAAGGCTGGACTGCAACAGATCACCCTTCTAATGTCATAATTATTCATCTTGGAGGGAAATGGAGCTGATAGAGGCTGATGCAGGCTGCTGGGCCCCTTGAATTGAAATGGGGGTAGAAGTGCTGAGAAGGAGGAGGAAGGTGATACACCAGCCCCAACATCCTACTCCACCTGCTGACCGGTACTTAGGTAATTAGGAAACTCAACAAATCAAAGTGATGAGAATGTTGGGGAGAGGCTGGGCACTCTTGTGTAATATTAGACATCCCAGGGGCTCAGGAGAGAGAACTACGAACGGCGAGGACTATTTTCGGGAAATAGAAGCTCAGCACACCGAGCTCTATAGTCCATTTGCTTTAATTCCTCTGGCATAACATCCTATCTACACAGCTTCAGTTCTGTTCTCGTGCCTAGCTCCTTTCTTGCCTGATTTCTCTGTTTATCTACTGCTCCCTCTTAAGTTCCATCTTAATTCTGTGTCTTAATTCTGCCTCATCTAGGTCCTTCTCACCTTGTTCTTCTTACCCAGCTAGTACTTTCCCATCTGGCTCTTCCTCATCTTCCATCTCGTTCCTCTGGTACTCTCTTCTAGTCCTTCAATCTAGTTCTTCCCCATCTCAGTTTGTTCCTCTCAAGTTCTTACCCATCTAGTTCTTCCATTCTCTTTTCACTTCTCTGTCCTCTCTTGCCCTGAGAGTCCTTGTGTGTATAAGTGTGTGTGTGTGTGTGTGTGTGTGTGTGTGTACAAACACACACACACACTCACAAGCAGTAATCCCTTGGCAGTGCAAAGCCAGGCTTCCAGGGTCAAATGGAGGGGTGATAAGAATCACATAGAGGGGCAATTACCGTTAATTATCATTTGCAACCCCAAAGGGAAGTGACCAATGGGGAAATGAATTATAACTAAAGGCTAAATTCAGGTAATATCTAAAAAGAGGGCTCTTATGTGCTCAACTATAATCTTAAACATGATTGGTAGAAAATGTTAAGAATCTATAAGTTGCTAGGTCAATGGTAGAAAATAAAACTGTCTTCTTTTTTCCTGTGGTTCCTATCTTTCCAAGCTATCTGCCATTTTTCTGCAGGGTGGGGGAAAGTGTGCTCAGTCACTAGACAACTTGTGTACAGCTAGATACCTCTGGTGCTAGTTAAAGTGAGATCTGGAACTGGAGGTAAGGTTTGGGAAAGAAGGAAGTAAAGCTTAATTGGCACATCCTCCAGGCCTTCTCAAACAGGTAGCCTGGATGCTTAAGTCTATTCTTAGAGAGTACAGAGGTATCTCTGGTAAGGTACTTTCTTCCATCTGGGGATGGACCTAGCCAGATGCTGCCAATGATGATAATTACAGGGAGGCTTGAACTGGGGTTCTGGCTGTGCATAGCTGTCAGCACCAAAAGTTATCTAAATATTCCTAGAAGTGGTTAGGTAAGGAGTTAGAGGTATATAAAGTTAGTAAGGCTGTACGAAAGGAGGGTCTGAGCTAAATTGTGTAAAGCTATTACTTAAGGTCCACCTGACCTAGGCAGTGTCTCCTTGTGGAATTCACCTTAAATCAGGAGACTTTCATGTGGACTGTTATTACTGCTAGTCCTTGAAAGTGGCTAAGGGAGATACCTGATTCCAGAGAAAGTCTTTCCTGAGGCTATGCTCTAAATACCTGGAATGTGTATGTCCAGAGAGTGATCAGTCCACACTGTTAGCTCTTCTTAGGGAAAAGTCAACTGGGAAAACTATGAAGGTACACATGATTTTCATAACAGAAGACAGCTGATATATAACAAGCCAAGTAACACCAAAAGCTCCTTGGAATTTGGCTTCCTCTGGAGGAATTCCCTGATCCCTCCAGGTAGTGACTTTGCCATAACCAGCTGAGTTCTTATGATATAATCCTGCAGCCCACAGCAGGGCATCAATTTCCCAGCCTCAGCAACACACACACACACACACACACACCAAGTAAAAGAAAAAGAGAACTTTCTGTGGCACTGGGGACATCCAAGACTGAGAGTTCGGGTGACAAATGAAAGGGGATGGAGCTGAGCAGGGCAGATATAAGTTCTCTTTGCTTCCTCTATTTGTTGGTGTGCTCTGTACCTTGAGCACACAAAACCTCACTTCCAACTGGACCAGTGGACCAAATTCCTTCCATTATGAACTCACTAGCCTATGAATGTCTCGTCTCTCCATTTTAATATAAAGAATGCCTAGTCAGGATATTCTCTGTACTTCCCATGGCAGCATGGAAGGTGAGTGTGTGTGTGTGTGTGTGTGTGTGTGTGTGTGTGTGTTACAGCACATGTATGGAGGTCAAAGGACAAGCTCAGCTCTCTGTCTTCTCTTTCCACTTTGTCTGACGAAGCGTTCTTTGCCATCTGACAGTGAGTACGCCCAGGCCAACTGGCCCCGAGCTCCTGAGGAGTCGCTTGTCTCCACCTCCATCTTACCGTATGAGTGTTGGGGCCACAGGTGTGCGGTACTGTATCTTGTTTTGCATAGGTTCTGGGGAATGGAGTCCTCATGCTTACAGTACCTGGAGGGTCATCAACCCTGTCCCTTCTCCATGGCATTTAGCAAGGGGCTGTAAGTGTGGCTTGCAGATCCTACCGCTACAGGCGAGAACTCTAGGTACCGCCGTGAGGATCCAGCTGTTAGACAGGGTATGATGAAGGCATAGGTTTAAGTCCTGAACTTGTATTTAGCTGTGTTACTATGGGCAAGTCACCTGACCCTGGTGAGCCTCTACCTTCCCATTTACAGTCGGGGAGTTGTGACCCCTGCCTTAGAGTTTTGTTGTAGAGGGTTATTTAAGACAAAAAATAAATAAATAACAATGTGAAGTCACTTGTTTCAAAGGATCTCGAGCTGTCAGAAAGCCCTTCATAAAATATCAAATGCTATGTGATCATTTAAAATGCGAAATCTCAGCCCCAAGTTTCTCTGCTCCAAGCAGTCTCTCTCTAGTCTAAGAAGTTGTTATCTGTCAACAAATGTTGCAAGACTTTCTAAGGCCCAGCAGGCTGGCTGAATACATCCACAGGCATACCCAGTGCAACTGGCTCAGCCTAGGTAGGTGGAAGACACCCATAGAGCTGCCCAGTGCCTCCACACATCAGGCAGGCGCCATTATGATGAGCGGGGAAATGGCCAAGAAAGAGAAGAGAAGCAGTTCATGTGCTATGGAGAGAGGCAGAACTGAAGAATCAAAGGTGGTGAGAAACAAGCTGACGTGGATGGCCTGAACTCCCACCTGGGGCCATGGTGACATCCAGGCCTAGGCTGCTGCCTAGGGCCATGTCTGGGTCCATGACCCTAGCACAGCCAGGGTCTATGTGTATGTCCATGGCTCCTGTTACCACCGAAGGCCATGCAGATGCCCAGGAACTGGGCTCCACCTGAGGCCATGTTGGTGTCTAAAAGCCATGCTGCCACTGTGCCATGCTGAACTGAGTGTCCTGCAATGCCACCAAGTGCGATAGTGCCATCCAGGCCTTGGCTGCTGCCCAGGGCCATGTCTGGGTCTGAGGTCCTATAGTAGGGGTTTGTGTTGCTGTACATGGCCCCATGGATGCCCAGGGTCTGGACCGACACCTGTGGCCATGCTGGTGTCTGGGAGTGTGGGATGCCAATCCAGCCACACCCTTCTCTGACTCTGGGAGATCTGGGGCCCTTCACAGAAGAGCTGGTCCCACCCTTCACCAGCCCTTGGGAGAGCTGGTCCTGATGACCTCAGCTCTGGGAAAACTGGCCCCACTCTCAACATGCACACAAGAGAGCTGACTCGGAGGGTGTGGGTGCAGGAGAGCTGGCTCTGCCCCTTGCCTGAGGTGGGCAGTCACAGTGAAGGCCCAGGCTAACCAACTCAGCTACCACCCAGGCCCACATCCAAGGCTTTGAGTTGGTCCACCCCAACATCTCTTCCATCTATGACCTTCTGGAGTACCTGAAGGGACTGGTCTATAGGAACCATAGCTTCAGGATCTCTATGACTTGGGACAATAGCAAGATATCTAAAAGGAGTTTTGGTGTGGGTCCAATATTGATAGTGCACCAGAAGCCAGAGGCCTTGAACCAGACCAACTCGTTGCAATGAACACTTGTAAGTAAAGCTGTTTGGACACAAGGGTCTACTGCGTGACACACTGCAGCTCCCAGTGCCACTAAGATGAATACAGAGATAATGGAGAGGCAGGAAAGACTGAGGAGAGAAGTGTTTTGTTTTGCTTTATATTGTTTTAATTCATTTTTTAAAAATTGTCTTTTGTGGGGAGAACACTGCAAAGGTGGACATGGAGGGTCTAAGAAATGAGGATAATTGGGGTGCATGGTGTGAAATTCCCAAATAGTCAATTTAAAAAAATGTTTAAAAAATTTCTAAAGAATAATTATTTAGGGGCCAGGCAGTGGTGGCACACACCTTTAATCCCAGCACTTGGGAGGCAGAATCAGGCAGATCGCTGTGAGTTTGAGGTCAGCCTGGTTTATAAAGCGAGGATAGCCAAGGCTACACAGTGAAACCTTGTCTAGAAAAAAATCTTTTAAAAAGGTGGTGTACTCCTTTAATTCCTGCACTTGGGAGGCAGAGGCAGGTGGATCTCTGTGAGTTCGAGGCCTGCCTGGTCTACAGAGTGAGTTCCAGGAAAGGCACAAAGCGACACAGAGAAACAAAGCGACACTCGAAAAAAAAAAGAAAGAGAGAGAGAAAGAAAGAAAGAAGGAAGGAAGGAAGGAAGGAAGGAAGGAAGGAAGGAAGGAAGGAAGAAAAGAAAAAAGAAAAAAAGCATATTTAGGGGCTGGAGAGATGGCTGAGCAGTTACAAGCACTGACTGCTCTTCCAGAGGACCTGGGTTCAATTCCAAGCTCACAACTGTCTCTAGTTCCAGTTGCAGGGGACCAGACACCATCACACAGACATGCAGGCAGGCAAGACACCAACTTACATAAAATAAAACTAAATAAATTATTTTTAAAAAAGAATAATATTTATTTCCCAAACTTCTTGTCTATAGGACTTACAGGATTATATTAAGTCTAGACATCCCTTTTCTGCCTGTTTTTTAAAAAAAAAAAATCGAGCAGATTATTTCATTTCCTTAGACCTCAAAACTTTGTGAAGCAGGTGTGAGTGCAAAGATTGAGATGACAGGAATAAAACGTTTGCCTGACTCTCAAAGAGATCTCTATATGTTACCTGCTACTACTATTATTACTTTATAACTTATGCTACTGTTGGTGTTATTACAGAAATGATGCTGTCCTTTTAAGTCATTAGTTATTATTGCTCATTATAAAATAAATAATGGGGCATCACAGCAAACTCCAAGAGGCCCACTAACTTATGGACTTTGCCACAAACATAATCCTTGATTGCCTTCTTGACAGCCTACACACAGAGCAGCAGACTTAACGTTATGGTATGTCCACATATGTCTAACTGTAAGATTTTATATGTCCACATATGTCTAACTATAAGATTTTGTATGTCCACATATGTCTAACTGTAAGATGTTATGGTATGTCCACATATGTCTAACCGTAAGATATGTCCTACAGGAATAACAATTGCTAACCCTTACAGAGCTCTAGATCTGCAGAGACACTGTGTTAAGAGCTCTATAGAGCTAATATAATTCCTGCAACATCCTAATAAAGTTGGTTCTATCCACATCTTGCTACTGAAGAAACAGATCTAAGTAGATGGCTCAGTGGATAAGGTGCTTGCTCTGCAAGCAGAAGGAGCCGAGTTCAGATTCCCAGGTACCACAATGCATGTCTGCAATCCCAGGACTGGGGAGGCGGAGACAGGCAGACCCCTGGGTTTTGCTGGCCTGGTAATTCCAGATTCAATGAGAGACCTTGTCCCCGAAAATAAGATGGGGAACAATGGAGCAAGACACCAGAAGTCAATCGCTGGCTTCCACAAGAGCATGTACAGACACATGCACTTGCACACACACAAGAAAGAGAAGAAACTGAGGCAGAGGTACACACCTTCTCTGAAATGCAAGTGTCATCATACTGTAGAACTGGTATCAAATCTGCAGAGTCCGGTACCAGACTCCATCTGTGTCCCTGCCATATTACCGGACCACACTGGGCTCCTTACTTACTGTGAAATTTGCTCCAGTGCCTTCCTTGGAGCCTTTTGTGATAGACCCAGAGAGGGTTTGATGGGCCAGTACAGGATTGTCAGACTGTTTTTGTTCTGAGCCTCTAGGCAGAAGATGTAGCCTGGGCTACATCAGCCTGCACTGCTCAATTGGAATCCTCCTCCCTTGCTTGCATATTTCACTTCTCTGGCTCCTGTGGACATTAAATGAGCAACCATGGATGGTAGGAAATGGAAGAATCTCAATCCGGCATTTGGATTTGAACCTAAGCAGGCTGATGCATTTGAAAAAGTGTGGCACTCTGACAGTCAGGCTCTGATGGATGGCTGCTGCAATATAAGAGGAATGTCCTCTCATGTGGGAATCTGCAGGAGACCAGCTCCAACCTGCTCCCACCTATCGAAAGGTTCTTGGGTGAAGGAGAGAGGAATTAGGAAATATTAGGTAGAAAGATAGACCTAGATGACTAGGAGAAAGACAGAGAGACACAGAATAGCTTCGGGAGGCCCCTGAATCAATACCCAGTTGCACAGAACTTTATTCAAAAGGGCTTTTTATAATATGCCAAGAGAAGAGGCATAAGACCTCCCCCTTGCAAGATCAAAGCACATCATACAGCCAAGTATAGACCCTTCCAAACACCTGGTAAACACACCCCTGGCCAAATCATTCTATTATGTAGCTCTGCTGGGTAAAGCAAACTCAGATTCTCTGACCCTGAGTAAGGTCTCATTAGGAAACATCTGTGGGTCTCCATACTCTCAGACTTCATTCAGGGAAAAATCCTTGAAGCTGGGGAAGCCGGAAAGTCTCTGGGGTGAGAGGTCTGGTGTGCTTTACTTGGCATTCTGGGCTTGGGACTCAGGCCTTTTCCTCTAATGGCCTTTGGCATCTCAGTCATTTACTCATCCTAAGTCTTTGAGGCAGAGCTCCCAAAAGGCAGCTTCTTTCGATCCCAGTCTGTTATCCGGACCCTCCTCCAGGACACATATAAGCTCCCAGCAGATAACTGGCAGACCACAGAGAAGGTGGCTTGGGGAATTGTCAGTTTTCTACAGCATCAGCAGCTGGCTTGAATGAGGCAGTTAACTTAGCTCTCTAAGAACAGCCAAGGGGCTGCAGAAGTGAGTTGCAATCCACCGATGCTTGGTAGCCATGAGAAATTGGTTCCTGGATGCCCTGCACACACAACATCCAAGACGGTTTACATGTGTGTTGTTTGCTTGCTTGTTTTGAACAGGCTCTCATTTTTATAGACAAAGCTGACCTGAAATTCACTAGCTAACCTAGGCTGGACTTATAGTCCTTCTGCATTAGCCTCCTGAGTGCTGGGATGGCATGAAATTATCTCTAGATGGCTTACAATGCCTAATAAAATGTAAATGCTAAGCAAGTGGGTCTGCTGTATTGTATTGCTGAAAGTATGATGACAAGACATGAAACCAGAAAGGGGACCATGAGGTAGGGGGAAGGGTTGAGGGAGGAGAGAAGAAATAGAGTATGTAACATGAAAGAAGGCAAGAGGCCACTGGAAGTGGAGGGGTACAGGGAATGGGGTAGAGAGAAGAGGGTGAGAGTCAGGAAAACCAAATTATGCTTGAAAATGCCATAATGATCCCTAACATCTTGTATGCTGATTAGAATTTTTGTTCACTTGTTTTTGTTTTTCCGAAACAGGGTTTCTCTGTGTTAACAGCCCTGGCTGTCCTGGAACTCACTCTGTAGCCCAGGCTGGCCTCGAACTCACAGAGATCCACCTGCCTCTGCCTCCCGAGTGCTGGGATTAAAGGCGTGGGCCACCACTACCTGGCTAGAACTGCTTTTTATTTTTTTAATTTTTATATAAACCAAGGTTGGAAAGGGGGCTCAGCAAGTAAAGGCACTTGCCACCAAGCCTGACTGCCTGAGTTGGACACCCGAGACCTGCGAAGACAGGCAACTCCCTCCAGTTGTCCTCAGACCTCCGCTTGTATACCATGTCATGTGCACTCCCACAGTGGACTAGTATACACAGGCACACACACAAACATGGGGGGGGGCAGGGGGAAGGGAGAGAGAAATAAAAAAAATTAAATAGTGGTGTGGGGGAAAAAACATTCAAACACATTTATTATTTATACAAGTGCCATTTTTTTTCAATTGACCATTTTGGGTATTACTCAGTGGTAACATGCTTAGCTAGCATGAACCAGATTTGGGGCTCTGAGTTAACAAAATGGCACTTGCTGTGTCAGCCCGATGACTCAAGTTCAATGCCTGAATCCCCACGATAGAAGAGAATCGACTCCTGAAAGTTGTCCTCTGATCTCCACATACCGAGCGCGCGAGCGCGCGCGCGCGCGCGCACACACACACACACACACACACACACACACACACACACGGGAGAAGAAATAAGACCTCAGGTTTCATCCTAAGCACTGATGAGAAAAATTAAATATTTTCTGTCTGTCTGGGCTGAATCTGTGGACGCGGGCCCTGCCTGTTCAGCACAGTGGTTATGAGCACAGAGGCTGAGGCAGGAAGGTCAGGGCCTCAGTCCTGGCTTCCCTTCTGTTTGATGCCTTGGGCAAGTCCTTAGCCTTTTAGGGCCACTGTTCCTTGTTTACAAATAGAACTAAATGGGGCCTGGAGAGATGGCTCAGAGATTAAGAGCACTGGCTGTTCTTCCAGAGGTCCTGAGTTCAATTCCCAGCAACCACATGGTGGCTCACAACCATCTGTAATGAGATCTGGTGCCCTCTTCTGGCCTGCAGGCAAACATGCTGTATACATAATAAATAAATAAATCTTTAAAAAAACAAACAAAAAAAAAAAAAACCAATCAAAAAAGTCTTTAAAAAAAAAATAGAACTAAATGGAACTAATGATAGCCCCTAGCTTGGACCACTGTGATGATTAGGTTAGCCCACATAAATCATACCATACTCAATCAAGTAAAAACTATTTTTGTTACATGCAAATCAGTGTCTTAGATGTATGGATGTGGTTTCTACATCTCTCTCTCTCTCTCTCTCTCTCTCTCTCTCTCTCTCACACACACACACACACACACACACACACACACACACACACACACACCCGGTTCCTTTGGCCAGTCATCCCCTATAGCCTTGCTCTGGGCTGGAGACAAAGGAAGGACTCTGTGGGGCTCTGGTGAGCAAATGATAACAGGTTGGACCCAATTAGGATGAGATCCCTGGAACAGATGTTGCTTGTATGCAGAGGAGGGGATGAAAGAATTGGTTCCAGAGGCTTGGGACCTGCTTGTAGAAGATGCTAATTGATTTCTTGCTGACAATTTTTTACCCTTAAATGAACAAGAAAAAGGGTATCACTGAGGCTCATGTGTTTCACCCGCTAATGCTAATGCATATCTGTGTCCAGAGAGAGGAGAAAATTGTCTTTGTTTTTCTCTCCATAAGAAACATAGTCTCATTTGTCCTGGGCAAAGATTTAATTCCTGGCAGATCTTCAGAGCTTGAAGTGGATAAAGGTTACCTTCAGAACTGCATGGGAGTACTGTCTCTTGTACACCCTGGGGGCATCCAAAGGCCTGGGAAATCCAGGTGGGTTTGACATTTCCTCATTGGGAAGTTTGGGGAGAGGGGCAAGGATGAATCACCAGCCTTGGAAACTGACGAGACCCTGACTTGGTGGGAAGAATCAGACCCAGCAACAGAAGAGGTCTCTGTAAGAATCGCTCCACCTTCAAACTAATCGCTCCACCTTCAAACTCTCTGTGTCCCCTGTATCTTTCTTATTGCTACGAGGTGATGGCCTTTATCAATCCGGTGACACGCCTGTCCTTGAAAAGAATTCTGTCTTCAGGGATAACATCAGACGTACACTGCATGCTAGGCAGTGTTTCCTTTGCATTTTCCCATTAACGCATTTAAGCCTGGCAGAAATTCTATAAGACAGGTGCACTAACTATCCCCATGCTACAAAGAAACCCAAAGGCAGAGGTCACGTGTAGACTGAGCTCGGAAGCCTGACAGAGTTCCTCACCTCTGTGCCTCCAAACCCTAACACAATATGAGCTTAATGTTCTGTACTGAAGTAAGGGGACACAGAGTGGTGGCGCTGATGCTGTGAGCATCATGCTGAGCGCTCTATGAATATTAGCTAAAGAACTGCCTGCCAAGAAGATGACTTTAAAGCTGCAACCTGAGGCTAGCCAGACGGCTCAGCAGGTCAAGGCGCCTGCTGCCAAGCCTGACAACCTGAGTTCGATCCCCAGGAACCACAAGGCGGGAGGCGAGAACTGACTCGGGTCAGTTTGTTCTCTGACCTGCACAGGCACACCGTGGCAGATATGCACACACGTACACAGAGCAAATAAAAGAAAAAGCGAGTGAAGCTGTGTTTCCATTGCAGCAGCTGTCACCCACCCGGAGGTCATGCCAGGAAGAGGGAGGAAACCGTCGGGGAGCTACCTCACCTACCTGACCATGCAAATCGATTGTCATTTGGGCAACTTAGGAATGCAGGCTCTTGTGTGTGCGGCACAACTGTTCTGTACTGAACTGCGTTCCCAGACTCCTCCTTTCCACTCCTGTTGTCACTTTGTCACTTTCTGTCAGAAACTGATTACCACCTTTTCTCTCTTTTCTTTTGTATAGTTTTGAGTGTACACATGTGGTGTAGGAGCGTGTGCACCTGTGGGCACAGGCACACTTACCCCGGCACCTGTGGAAGCCCGAGATTAATGACTTCCTCAGGTACTTCACTAGTCACCATTGACTAGGCTGGCTGGCCACTGAGTTCTGGGAATCTGCCTAGCTCTACCCACTACCTCTGAGACTACAAGTGCTTACCTCTGCATCTGGCTTTTATGTGGGTACTGAGGATCCAAACTTGGATCCTTGTGCTTGTGTGGCAAACTCACTGGGACATCTCCTCAGATCCCACACCTCCTTCTTTAAATAAATAAATAAATAAATAAATAAATAAATAAATAAATATTGCCAGACTGTGGTAGTGTCACCTTTAATCCCAGCACTCGGGTGGCAGAGGCAGGCAGATTTCTATGAGTTCAAGGCCAGCCTGGGCTACAGAGTAAGGTCCATGAAAGATGCCAAAGCTACATAGAGAAACCCTGTCTCAAAAAAAAAAAATTATCTATGTACATGAGTACTCTATTTGTATGACTGCATGCTGAAAGAGGGTGTCAGATCCAGTTATAGTTGGTTGTGAGCCTCCATGTGGGTGCTGGGAATTGAACTCAGGACCTCTAGCAGAGCAGCCAGTGCTCTTAACCTTTGAGCCATCTTTCTAGCAGCACCCCCCTCCCAACACACACTCACCCCTTCTTAATTAGAAATTAATACTACTGGAGTAATCCCTCTGAACTCCAGACTCCTCTACCTGTTATTGCTAGATTAATATTCCCAGGAACCAGTTTTAACTGAGCAAAGCCTGGCACTCCAGGTGCCTTCCTAGGTCCTTAGCTGCTTTGCGCATCCTCCAAACCCGCTGCTCTGTCTCAGACACAATTCTGCATATTCACATTTCATCTCAGCGTTTGTTACTGTGTAGCCCCAGGCTCTGGGCCTCTGTGGTAGAAGAGAGTAGCAGAAGAGTCTCTGTTTCTGATTATTAAATTTTTAATTCTGACAATCTCATGTACATATAATGCATTGTACGTATAAATGCACTGTAATCATATCCACCCCCATCACCCTGTCCTATTCCCCTCCCAGATCCACTTCTTTCCATAGTCTTCCTCCTATTTTCATGCCTTTTTGTTCGTTTTTCATTTAGGTTGTGTGCAGGTAGCCCCAGTGTTCATGACTGCAATGGCCAAGTCATATCTAGCTCCACGGCACTTCTCTTACTGTCTTTCTGCCCCTCTTCCTCAAGGCTCCTTGAGCCCTCAAGAAGTAATGCAGATGTCCTGTTTAGGGCTCAGCATGCAACAGTCATTCTCCGTGCTTTGTCAGTTGTGAGACTCTGAACTCATTGTCTCCCTCAGACCCGGGCTGATAGCAACACCAGTCCATGAATAGAAACACAAGCATTTAGAAGGCAGTTTGGCCTTATGTCACACCAACAATACCAAGTTCCCTCCCAGGGCATGTGACCTTCTTAGTCATAAGCTTTAGATCAGGTTCACTGTACTGGGCATGCATTCCCTCCTATGGGGTGGGTCTTGTAACCCCGCCCGCCCCCACCCCAGTCTTCATTATTACACCACTGGCAACATCTCGCTGCCAGGTCAGTACTGTAGCACACAGGGTTTCTCTGTTATGTAGCCCTGGCTGTCCTGGAATTTGCTATGTAAACCAGTCTGGTCTCAGACTCATAGAGATCTCCCTGACTCTGCCTCCAAAGTGCTGGAATTAAAGGCGTGGACCACCATGCCTGGCTCAGAGTCACAATTGTTTTTTTCTTTTTTAAATCAAGACAGGGTTTCTATGTGTAGCTTTTAAGCCTGTCCTGTAACTCACTCTGTAGACCAGGAAGCTAGCCTTGAACTCACAGAGATCCACCTAACTCTGCCTCCCGAGTGCTGGGATTAACAGCGTGTGCCACTGCCGCCCAGCACCAGAGTCACAATTTTTAAAGTCAAACAAATCCAGGCTTTGACCCCTCTGCCTTGTCACTTGAGTAGCAAGAACTTGGTCAAGTTATTTAATCTCTGATTCTTTGATTCCATGTCAAAGGAAAATAGTAACCCCAGCTTTGCAGAATTGCAGCAAAGTTAGATGGGCTCAGTGTTTGCTGAGCATCTTCTAAGTGGCTGGCATCATTGGAAGCATGGTGAACAAACCATGGAGCTGCTGTCCAGCAAAGATGGAAGTGGCATGAGTATTTACAAAGCACCCGTGTAACAAGTCTTTTCTGTCCCGCCAGCCAACTCCCAAATGATGACACAGAGACTTCTTGCTAATTATGAAAGCTTGGCCTTTAGCTTAGGCTTGTTCCTAACTAGCTCTTATAACTTACCGGTTTATGTTAATCTACATTCTGCCACAGGGCATTACCTCTCTTCCATTTTTCACCTCCTGTTTCCTCTCAGGCTGGCTGGCAACTCTGCCTTTCTTCTTCCCAGAGCTCTCTCTCTGCCCAGAAGTCCCACCTATACCTCCTGCCAATCACAGCTTTTACAGCTTTTTAATTACACCAATCACAGCAATACATTTTCACACAGTGAACAAATAGCCCACAACACACCTGTTTGTATTTGCCACAAAGTTGCCTCAATAAATGCTAATTGCTTTTTCTTTTAAACATCTCAAAATGCCTAATAACAGACGTCACTCTATTTTCTACCCAAGACACCATTAAGCAGAGATGCTGGGTTTCTTCAGTTTCAAATGAAAACTAAGGACATTCCTTAAATGAGGGGCAATTTCTTTTTGTTTGGTTGGTTTTTGGGTTTTTTTGTGAGCCAGTGTAGACAGAATCTATGTGCCCCATGATGAGAATAACTTCACCATATAACTAAAGAGTGGCAGCAATCTGACTAGAAATGAGTCCTGTCCTTAGGAACATGTGACCTGGTTCACAGGAGCCCAGCGTTGTAGGAACATGCTGACTACAGGGTCCTTTCTCATTGGACAGCTTGTGTGTTCAAAGCTCTAGGGGACAGATGTCACCAGCCCTGTTTGCTTAGCACAAGTGACTCCCAGAGGTTATCCTGCTTTCTAGTGGGCAGCTGAGTCAGAACAGGAAGAGGCGTCCTCTCCCTGGGGTGAGGCTTATGGTCCCCAGAGAACTTTGAGTTTTAATTAGGAGGAAGAAGCACAAAAGCACCTCAGAGCTGGAAGGGAGCAGAGTGACAGACACAAGTCCCTCCTACTGCATCTGCGTCCTCACAAACAACCTACAGAGAGCCTGGAAGAGCCTGGAAGTGGGGGTTCCCCAGAAAGGCATCTTGCTTGTTTGTCTGTGGTACTGGGAGTTGAACCCAGGGCCTTTAGCACGTGACAGGAAAGTGCTAAGCTACATTCTGAGCATTCCTTTTATTTTGAGTCAGGAGTTCACTGAGTTCTTCAGACTGGCCTTGAACTTGTGATTTTCCTCTCGGTCCCCAGAGCTGCTGGGAACACTGGCCTTGCCCTAGGCCCAGCCAGGGAGGCCAGTCTTCACAGGACTCCCCTAGGCCCAGCCAGGGAGGCCAGTCTTCACAGGACTCCCCTTCTTTGGTTACTGGCTTCCTCTCCTTCCTGTCTTGCCTTCCCTTGTTTAACTGGAAGAAATTAGTCCCTTTCTTTTCTTTTTGCATATGTGTGTGTGTGTGTGTGTGTGTGTGTGTGTGTGTGTGTGTGTGTTGGCACACTCGTGGAGGCCAGCAGGTGACTTCAGGTGTCTTCCTCAATCGCTCCCCACTTTGTTTAATAAGGCAGAATCTCTGCTGAACCTGGAGCCTGCTGGCTGCACAAGCCAATTTGTTCCTGGCATCTCCTGCCTGGCTCTGCTTCCCGAGCACGCTCCTGCTTTCCAGAGTTTCCAATACAGCAGGAAACGCGAGCGTGCTCAGAACAAAAGAACTGTGTTTCCTACACATTCGGACCATATCTAGTTCAACTCTGCTTATGAAACTGATACAAACCACAGCTCCTCTTACATCCAGTGCTCTGCAGTTGCTGGTTAGAAACATGGAGCGCTGGGATTACGGACAGGGCTCTCACACGGGTGCCCTCAGCTTGCACAGCGAGCATTTTCTTCCCTAAGCCATTTCCCCAGCCCCCAAGTTCCTTTCTCTTCTTGAGTGTCTGAGTGCATTTGTTGCTGGGGTCCTTTAATTTCAGGTCTACAGTCTCCTCTTCTTTTTAATAGCTAATGAGTCCTTGGCTGATTAGAGTTTTACAGTCACCTATAATTAGGCCTATTTAGTGCTTTTGAATAGGATACTTTTAACCCATTTCCGCCTCTTCTCATCATTAGGGGCTTCTGCCCAGGTGCATGCACACAGGAAGCTGGCACTGCTGAGGATGGAGGGGAAGGAGGGTCAAAGGCACTAATGTATGTCCATATGTATATATGTATATATGTATGTATACATACATACATACATACATACATACATACATACATACACACACATACCTATTCACGCAGAGGACTGCCTGCAGGTGCACACACAGGAAGCAGGCAAAGGCATGGGGAGGGGCAAGTATGCACACAGGTGCATGCACATGTATATGAATGCACACATTCACATGTGACACTACACACTTTTGGGGTCCAGCCCCAGGGTCCCTGTGAGCCCAATAAAAGCACCATGCCTCTATATGTATGTTACATGGCTGTAAGGAAATCATTTGATTGTGTGTATAGTCAAGAGCACAACAGTCCATCCTTATCCATGGTTGCAGTTTTCTGTAGATATCCTGGATCCCCAAAACTGCTAAATTGAAATTTTCAGAAATAAGCAATTCCGAAGTTTCAAGTTGCCAGGTGATGAAGTTTCACGCCGAGTAGTTGCAGCCCACAAGGGGAGTGACCTTCCTGTAGCGGGTGGAGTCATGCTGTTATGTTGCCTGTCCATTAGTGGCTTGACAGCCACATTGGTCATCAGATCAGCCCCATAGTGCTTATGTTCAAGTGTCCCTTATTTTACTTGATAAGAGTCCCCAGTGGGGATGCTGACAGTTTTATCACAGTGTATCATTATATCTTACTTTAGCTACAGATTTTCGTCTCTTACTGTGCCTAATTTCTAAATGAAACTGTGCCACAGGCATGAATCCTCGCAGAAAGCACAGTAGATGTGCAATTCAGAACTATGGAGACTCAAGCATCCACTAGGGTTCAAGCCCAGCCTCCCAGCATTTGGGAGGCAGAAGCAGGGGGATCAAGAATTCAGGGTTGTCTTGCTAGTCAGGTTCATTTGTTTGTAAACCTGACAAGAGCGAGAGTCATCTGTGAAGAGAAGTCAATTGGGAAAATGCCTCCATCAGATGGGCCTGCGGGAAGTCTGTGGGGGCCTTTTCTTGATTAATGATTGATGAGGAAGGGCTCAGCCCACTGTGGGGAGTAGGCACGTGGCCCTGATTTGTATAAGAAAGCAAACTGAAGTGCCAGGGATGGTGGCACTCACCTTTAAAAATCCCAGCACTTGGGAGGCAGAGGCAGGTGGATCTCTGTGAGTTCAAGGCCAGCCTGGACCACAGAGTGAATTCCAAGACAGCCAGGACTGTTACACACAGAAACCCTGTCTCAAAAAAAAAAACAAAAAAAAAGAAAGGAAGGAAGGGAGGGAGGGAGGGAGGGAGGAAGGAAGGAAGGAAGGAAGGAAGGAAGGAAGGAAGGAAGGAAGCAAAAAGAAAGAAGAAAGCAAGCAAGCTGAGCAAGCTGTGGAGAGCAAGCCAGCAAGTGGTGCTCCGTGGTTGCTGCTTCTGTCGCTGCCTCCTTTCATGTCTTGATCGAGCTCCTGATCTGACTATCCTTCTTGGTGGGCTGTAAGCCGTGACGTGAGTACACCCTCCTCACCTCAAGTTGCTTTTCATCCTAGCGTTTATCATGGACACAGGACGCTAACTCCGACAGTTATCTGAGCTACCTTTTCTGTTGCTGTGATAAAATACTCTAAAAGCAATTCATTAGAGAAGCAGTTCATTCTGGTTCATGGTTCCCCAAGGATGGGATGCAGTTTCCGCTCAGCCCCAGCCTCCTGCTGCCCTGCGGAAGCTTCCTTTGCTGTTGCACTAATAGAACAAGAAGCCTGGGCACACAGAGAGTGAGGCCTGGCAACTCACCGCCCTGTCAGCAAGCTGGCTCTTTTTCTCCAAACAGAAGCGTCCTAAGGTCTCTAAACAGAGGTCAGAGACTAAATGCTTCCGTTATGATTTTGCTACCTGATGACCTAAACCGTAGGAAACTCGTAACGTAAATTTAAAAAAGAAACTAGAACACTCTCTTGTCTTTTCAAACGCCGCTCCAGTAGACTCTGGAGCGCCACCTGGTGGTGGCCTCCAGCAAGTGGAAATGAAAAGGCATAGAAGTGTGGTTCACAGGAGGTGTATAGACCCTCACCCCTCTACCACCCTACCCCTGTCCCCAAGCCAGAAAAAGATGTCATTTGGCCTGGGGCCAAAGCAGAGGAGCCTTCAGTGCAGTTGGGCTAGGCTGAAGTTCAAGACTTTCAAGAACGTGTGCAAATTTCATTGCACATCACTACAGAAATTGGTGGAGAAACAGAACATATGTTAAGGGGAAGGGCATCGAGAGATGAAGGCTCCACCCTCCCTACAGGCTCCAGGGCACTTGGTCTGGGGTTATTTCACCAGAGCTGAGTGTTGGACAAATAGAAACAGTTACATGTGCGTGGAGATTTTCTCTCTTTAGTTTTTATTGATTCTTTGAGAATTTCATACACATATACAATGGATTTTGATCATATGTACCCCTCTTCCCCACTCCAGCTCCTCCCAACTGTCTCTATTACCACATCTCCCTCCCAGCTTCATGTCCTATTTTTTTAAAGATTTATTTATTTTTATGTGCGTTGGTGTTCGACCTGCATGTATGTCTGTGTGAGGATGCCAGAGTCCCTGGAACTGGAGTTACAGACAGTTGTGAGCTGCCATGTGGGTGCTGGGAATTGAACCCAGTCCTCTGGAAAAGCAGCTGGTGCTCTTAACCACTGAGCCATCTCTCCAGCCCCTTCAGATCCTATTTTTAACCTACTACCCCCAACTAATGCTGCCTATCTGGGCCCAGGTGTAAGACTATGCACTGCAGCTTGCACAGCCCGTCAGGAGCCACTTCCCTGAAGAAAACTGACCCTCCCTTCTCCCAGCCACCTTCTACAAACAGCCCCTCAGCTAAGGGTGGGGCCTTGTGAGCCTCTTCTACTTTATCGTTTTCGATACCATAAAGTCAGGTCTCCCTGTGCTGCCCTCCCCTGCCTGAGAGAATTCACTAGGTGGACTCATGGCCATCCTCTTGCCTCTGCCTCCAAAGCACTCAGCGTACAGGTGTGAACCGCCATGCCCATCCTCAATACACCTTTTTAAAAGTCTATTTCCAGGGCCTGCAAGATGGCTCCGTGGATAAAAGTGCTTGCTGCCAAGTCTGACGATCTGAGTTCAATCCCTGGGACTCACCTGATAGAATAAGAGAAACAACTCCTGCAACCTGTCTTCTGATACACCTACCCACCTAAATACATACATACACACACATACATGCATACATACTGGTCATGGGAGCTTTGGAGATGCTCAGCTGGCAAAGCACTTGCCACAGTTGCACAAGGATCCGAGTTCAAATCCCCAACACGCACATCCATGCCAAGTAATCCCAGCTTCCATGGGAAGCAGAATCCCTGGAGCAAGCTGGCCTGCCAGACCAGCCAAATTGAGGAGCTCTAGGTTCAAGTGAGGGACCCTGCCTCAATACATAAGGTGGAGAATAACCAAGAAAGACACCCAAAGTCAACATCTGGCCTCCACAAATACATCTACTCACTTGCACACACACATGTTCCCACACATATGAGAACGTGCACACACATCACACACTTATACACACACAGAGAGAGACCTTTAAAACATGTATTGATTTTATTATAAACTAATAACAAAACTACAATAAAATAAGTTGAGGAAAGGAGAATTAATGTAAGTAACAGAAGAGAGTGGTTCAACAACATACTCTAAGGTAAAGCACACACAACAATGTATATATGTGGAAAATCTGGTTGTTGTTTTTTTGTTTTGGTTTTTTGAGACAGGGTTTCCTCTGTGTAGCTTTGGAGTCTGTCCTGGAACTCATTCTGTAGCCCAGGCTGGCCTCGAACTCACAGAGATCCGCCTGCCTCTGCCTCCCGAGTGCTGGGATTACAGGTGTGCGCCACCACCGCCCGGCTGGAAAATCTGGTTGTTACAAAATATAAATTAGAAACTGTGAAAGTACACTGTGTAAGGCTGAACAAAAAGTCAATATATTATGAATAAGAGACAGCAAGACTTCTACTATTGGAGAAAGAAATTAGAAGGTTTTGGTTTGTTGTTGTTTTTTTTTAAGGGGGTGAAAACGAACCGTTGGCCTTGGGCTGGAATTGGAGCCATATGTATAAAGTCATGGTTTCCATTAGACAGATGATAAATTCCATGGCTACAGTGACAAGCAGGAACTGGTGTGTTTGTACACATACGGATAACTCCCGAAGCTGTCCAGGGAATAAAGAAACAGTCAGACCCCTTAACATTAAGCACCTTGCAATCAGATCCTTCTCGCTTTCCCCAACACCCTTTTTGTAGCCCAGGCTGACTTAAAGCTTGCAGGAGTCCTCCTGCCTCAGTCTCCCAAGTGATGGAATTATGGACATGAATCACTAGTGCTGGATTAAAGGCATGAGCCACCATGCCTGGCTGACAAGGAAAATTTTTTAAATATAAAAAATAAACGAAGAATGGGAAATAACTTTTTCTTTCTATAGCATTCCAGTTAATAAAGTAAGTAGAATAATAGAAAGCCAAGCCATCCTTGGCTACATAGCCAGTTGAAAGCCATCCTGGGTTACATAAGACCCTGTTCAATATTCCCTTCCTCTCAAAACATCAATAATCACATAGTCTTTTTTATTAGAGAACTCTTAGCATATCGTCAGGAGTCAGTATAACAACAGTCTTCATTAGACATCTCTATACCTTGATTAATTGGTTCATTTGTGGGGGTTCTAAATTAAAGGACTATGAACTAGGCTTCCTACTGAAAACACAACAATGAATAAGCCAGATATAATCCTTACCTTCAATAAACTGAAAGTCTGATGGAGATAATTAAAGAATCAATTACAACCAGGCATGGTGGCACACGCCTTTAATCCCAGCACTCGGGAGGCAGAGCCAGGCGGATCTCTGTGAGGTCGAAGCCAGCCTGGTCTACATAGTGAGTTCCAGGACAGCCAGGACTGTCACACAGAGAAACCCTGCCTCAAAAATAAATAAATGAATAAATAAATAAATAAATAAATAAATGATCAATTACAATATCTCTGAGTATAGTTATGGCTATCAAACATATGGACAAAGGAGGTACTTAATAAAATGTTCCTGATCTAGTTTCAATTCTGTTGTCATGACCGGAAAAACTGGACAGAAAGCAACTTAGGGAAGAAAAGGCATGCTTTAGTTCACAATCCCAGTTTATAGTCCATCTCTTTGGAGGAAGTCACGGCAGTTGAAGCATGAAAGCTGGTCACATCTATAGTCGAGAGCAGAAAAGGAACGAGTGTTTCTTGCCTGTTAGCCTGTGTTCAGCTCTGCACTCTTACCATAGTTCAGAACCTTTTGCCTAGGGAATGATATCACCCACTGCTGGCTGGGTCTTTTTTTTTTTTTTTTTTTTTTTTTTTTTTTTTTTTAAAGCTGAGGTTCGAACCCAGGGCCTTATACTTGCTAGGTAAGCACTCTTCCACTGAGCTAAATCCCCAACCCATGGGCTGGGTCTTTTGACATCAATTAATTTCATTATCACAGTCCCCATAGACATGCCTACAGACTAACCCACTGTAGATAATCTATCATTGAGACTCTCTTCCTAGACAATTCTACATTGTCAGGCTGACAGTTAAAGCTAACCGTCACAGTTCCAAGGCAAGCACACAAAAGCAAAGATCTACCAGTGACCTATATCTATAATCCCAGAATTCAGGAGTTGAAGGCAGGAGGATCAAGAGTTCAAGGTCACTGGGCAAGGTGGTTCATACTTTTAATCCCAGCACATTGAACTCAGAGGTAATTGGATCTTTGTGAATTGGAGGCTAGCCCCCAGGTCTCTATATATATCTCTACAGAGAGAGAGATCCAGGCCAGCCAGGGCCACAACACAAGGAGACCCCGTCAAAAGGTTGTTGGTGGTAATCCTTAGCAACTTAGTGAGTTTGAGGCCAGCCTGGACTTTCAAAAAATAACAAAAAGGGGGAAGGATGCTGGAGTTAAGAGCCAGTTAAGAGGACTGGCTGCTCTTTCAGAGGACTTGGGTTCTATTCCCAGCACCCACATGGTATCCACACAACCATCTGTAACTCCATTTCCAAGAGATCTGGTGCCCTCTTTTGGCTTTAGAGGGTACCAATCACAAAGTGCACATACATACACTCAGGCAAAATACTTATATACATAAAATAAAAATAAATGAATCTGGTGAACACCTGTAATCTCAATGCATAGGAGGAGGGTGGGGGGAAGTGGGGGGGTGTCACTGGAAGTTCAGGACAGCCTGGGCTCCCATCTCCAAAGAGGAAAAAAAAAGGAGAGCTGAAGAGGTGACTCAGTGGTTAAGAGCGTTGGTTTCTCTTGAGGAGGATCTGCATGCCATTCCCAGCACCCACATGGTGATTCACAACCATCCATAACTCCAGTTCAAGGGGACTGATGCCCCCTTATAGCCTCCACAGGCTCAAGCACACATACGGTACACAGATACATGTGCAGGCAAAAACATTGATGCACATTTTAAAAATCAAAAAAATAAAAAGTAAGCAAACAGCAACTAAAGAATGAGAAGGAATTGAGGGAGAAGGGGGTGGTGGGGAACCCCAAATCAGCCAGTATAGACTGATAGAAGGCCTCATGGGAGCCAGGATAATCAGCTTGAGGCTCTTGTGGTGACCAGAACAGGAGACAGTTGGTTACACAAAGAAGGATGGACATATTTGAAAGCTATTTAGAAACTGAATCTACTTGCTTTTCACTGAGCTAAGCTGTGAGAGGAGAAATGTCCTTGACTCCTTTCAGACACACACATACACCATACAATTGCTCAATTGAGCACCCTTCAGAATACACATATCTGTGCACCCCTCACTCTGCTGATTTTAGTACATTTTGTCACCCCAAAATAAAATGCGATAGTCATTGCGATTATCCCAGACCTAAGGAACCACCAATCTACTGTCTGTCAGGTTGGCTATGCCTATTATGGACATTAACTATAAAAGGAGTCAGACCATGTAATCTGACTGGCTTCTTTCAGTTAGCCAATGTTTCCTGGGTCATCTGCATTGCAGCATGTCAGTTTGGACTCTGGTACTTGACTAATATTTTATTGTGGGAGGTATCACAATTCTAATTCATTCCTTTACTGAGTGACATTTAAGTGGTTAGGTGGATGTATACTCTCAGTTCTCTTGAGACTATGCCTACATGAGCAACTGCTAGGTCATACAGGATTTTTTCCATCTTATTTATTTGATGTGCATGCATGCCTCTGTGTATGTGTGTGTGTGTACAAACATGTGAGGATGGAAGGGACACACCCTTGCCACAGCATGAATGTTGAGGTCAGAGGACAACTTTCAGGAGTCAGGTCTCTCTATGTGGGGATCCAGGGAATCAAACTCGGTTACTTAGGTGGCAAGCCCCTTTACCTATATTGAACCATCTCACCAGCCCAGGAAGATTGTGTCTAATTTTTAAAAGATTTTTATGTTATTTTATGCGTATGAGTGTTTTGCCTGCATGTGTATGTATGGATATTGTCCATGCCTACAGATGGCCATGTGCCATTATGTGGGTGCTGGGAACCGAACCTGGGTCCGCTGCAAGATCAAGTACTCTTAACTGCTGAGCCACCTCTCCTTACAAAATGTTTGTGGCACCACAAGACTGCTTTTCAATGTGACCATACTATTTTATACTTATACAACACAAAGGATAAAAGCTTCAATTTCTTGAACAACCTTGCTAATAATTATTATGTGTTGTTTAATATTGTAGCCATCTTAATTGCTGGGAAATGTTACCTCACTGTGCTTCCAGGTTGCAATTCTCTTGTGTCTAACAATATGGAGCATCTTTTTATATACCCATCGGCCATTTTTATAACTTCTTTGGAGAAAAATCTATTCAAATGGATTGCCTTCTATTATTGAGTTGTAAGATTTATTTATATAAATCCATTTTTTTCCTCTTTGTTTGAAACAAGGTCTCTTGTAGCCTAGGCTAGACTCAAACTTTCTAAGTGAAGCTGGTCTTGAACTCCTGCTCTTCCTGCTCTCATCTCCCAAACCATGCCAGCATGAAATGTGCTCTTTCTTTACCATTCTGTGTTTACAGCAATGGTTACTTCTGCGCCACTGTGACCCAATGCCTGATGGGAATAACTCAAGAGGGGAAAACGGTTTTTCTTAGCCCAGACGTTTCAGTTCAATACAAAGGCACTTGACCCATGTGCTTGGACAGAACACCTTGGTGGGAACATGTGGGGGAGGGGCAGGAAGGATTGAGAGAGAAGCGAGAGATACAAGATGGCAGGAGAGGCCCACCCCTGCCCGGGGATCCATTCCCTCTACTTAGGTCCCATATTCTAAAGTTCCCAGAGCTTCCTGAAAGAGTGCCACAAACTGGGGACCAAGCCCTCAACACTCAAAGGAAGGGTTAGTTTGTTTTTTGTTTTCCAGAAACCCTTCTTAATCAAACCACAATAGTCAAAAAGCAAATCACAGCTTGTTCTTAGCAGGCTCCAGGTGTCTTGAGGGCTTACAAAGCATTTCATAATCTGGGAGCTTTCCATGGCCAGCTTCGACATTACAGGTATATACTTTACAGAATTACCCTCCCACACATCCTGTATGTTGTGTTCTGACACCAATTTTGTTCCTAATTCTTTGGTCAAGTCTCACACTGCGTCCTTCCACAGCCAAGAGCATGGCTCTAACAAGGACTAGCAGCTGATTCAAACATCGATGTCAGAAATACGCATGACTAGAATAAATGCCTCATGTCCTCCTTCTGTCTTCCAGTTCTCCCATCAGCAAAAAGAACACCAATGTCACTTCTGGGACAGCCCTACAAGACTCCCGCAACTTTGAACACAACAGCTGCCTGTGACACCAACACCAAGAGAAAACTGTATACATTGTTTACTCGGTTTTATCCAGGCACCCAAATCGCCATTTCCTGCAGCCCACTCTCTGGTTGTTAAATGGGCCAACTCTGATTACTTTCAGGCATATGGGTCCAGGGCTGATTTTCTTAGCTTGTTCTTTGAACAATAAAGTGTTCTTAATTCAAGCAACAACCACCAAAAAGAAAAGGGGAGAGAAAACCATCATGCTTTCTTCACCTGCTCAAAGACGCAGCCCCACCGTCCGCATCTCCCTAAAAGCTTTCTGCAGCCCACTAAAAATACCCAGTGTTGACAGATGCAGGCTATCAATACAGAGACTCAAGATCCCAGGGTGAGAAGTGGCCAGAGGCGAAGTCTTGATAAACAGCTCAAATTGGCTCTTACTCCACAGGTGACGCCTAGTTTATCTGGGTAATTGTAAAGGGCATTTTACAGCAAATCAATTAAATGAAAATCTTTTAAACCCTTTTTAAATGGGGGAGGAGGAGGCGGGAGGAGAGGGCCAACCTTTGTAAGCTAACAGGTGATTTTAATTGGATCCAGCGGCGTTATACCATGTTTTTGACCCATTCGGTAAAGGCAGGAAAAGAAATCAATACATTTCCATCAGCATCCGCCCTCCTGGAGTCTCATAAATAGAATGGAGACACGAACCCCACTTAATGGCTTCATCAAGCACCTCACTGATTCTCTAACAGAATTAAATAGGTTGCAGCTCTCTCACCCACCAATGTCCTGACACTGAGATTCAAAATGCCCCCATGGGCTGGGTGCTGCTAGGTGACATATTTGGTCTTGTACTGTTCTTTGCAAACACAGCCTTGCCTTTAGTCTAGCCCCAATCACGACTGCACCTTCTGGAGCAATCTGAACTCAGAGATGTGATCCTGGGCCCCAACCGTTCCCTAAATTCAAAACACAGAAGGTCCAAGTTGCATTCCTGACAACAGAGCCCTGGAGAATTCACAGGGCACAACAGTCAGGGAACTTGACTTCAGCCATATATTATTGTGTAATGTTGGGCATACTGTTTGTTTTACCTCTCCAATCTGCTATATTCTCGTCTTTGATGGGCGCTAGTGAAACCGATCCCTACCTCGTGAGTGAGTGTGAAATTAGGTATTTTTATGTATCAATCTATTTAAAGGTCCAAGCAAAGGCTGGAACAACATGAAGAGATAGACTGTGTGTGTCACTAATAATAAGAGCAATGCGAAGCTAAGTGTGACCCCAGCTACTCAGAGGCAGAGAGAAGGAGAGCATGTCCTCTCTCCTGTTTCAAAATAAAATGTAAAAGCATGATGCATAAAATTGTTGATAAAGCACTTGCTTAGCATGCACAAGAGCCTTTGTCCAAAATGCCCAGGACTGCAAAAACATGGGAAATAAGAGAAATCAAAATAAAACTATATTTGTCTACTGGATTGGCAAAAAAATAGATATAACATTACTATAAATTGTTAAAGAAAAAAAGGACAAAGTGTCAATTTGATGTGTGGTCTGCTGAGAAAACAATTATTTCAAGTGACTTCCCACTACAAGAGTAGAATGCATGCTTCTTCCCGTTATTGTTTTCCTACACAGCGTTTTGCCCTGCACCAAACCGACCTCCGGCTGGAGAGTCACAGGTCTCAGCTTCCTGGGTGCAGGACATCTAGCTAGTGCAATGTATGCTAGTGACAAAGCTGGGGTGGGGTGGCGGGAACAGTTTAAGTCTCATTTGGGGACAAATTGTTAGTCAAATTATTGTGGGATATTTAAAGGGATTTTATGTTTTTTGGAGTAATTCTACAAAATGGTCATACTGCTGTCAGAAACTAGTGCTTTTATGTAAAACGAAAACAAAAGCAAAAAAAAAAAAAAAAGTTAAGTAGCCCTTAAAAACATCAATCCATGTGCCTTTAATCCCAGCACTCGGGAGGCAGAGCCAGGTGAATCTCTGTGAATTCAAGGCCAGCCTGGTCTACCAAGTGAGTTCCAGGAAAGGTGCAAAGCTACACAGAGAAAAACCTGTCTCAAAAAAACAAAAACAAACAAACAAACAAACAAAACATAAATCCCAATGGTCAGAAAGCTCAAGGAGGAAGGTAGGATATTCATTCCATCTGGGCTCCCCAGTGAACTCTAGTCTCAAGCAAACAAAAATAATAATAATCAAGGTTCAAATCTTGAGAACTTACCCCTAACTTCCTTTTTGGAAAGACACCCTGCACCCAGGGCAGGGCTGGCTAGTGAGAGGACCTGGATCATGGATGGGGCTGGACCCTGGGAGGAGCTGGCCATGAGATCCCAAGCACTCTGAGCTTCGCTGAAGTGTTTAGAGCCCTTTTAATCCTAAGTACTAGCTACAGGTAATGGAAAGACCCCATCTCCTAAAAAATTAAGACTAGGCCTGCCTAATGGCACAGTTCTTTAATCCCAGTTACTTAAGAGGCTGAGGCAGGAGGATCACTAGTTACAAGGCAGCCCAGGATACATAAGGAGTTCATTGCCAGTTTTGGCATCTTAGTGAGGCTGCATCTCAGAATAAAATGTAGCAAAGGAGCTTGTGAAGATGGCTCGGTAGAAAACACTGGTATAGCATGTGCAATCCCTGGTACTGCAAAAACAGAAGGAATTAAAAGTTTGAGAGGAAGCAGCAGTGGTGGTGCACACCGTTAGTCCCAGCACTTGGGAGGCAGAGGCAGGCAGATCTCTGTAAGTTCGAGGCCAGCCTGGTCTATAAATCGAGTTCCAGAACAGCCAGGGCTACACAAAGAAACCCTATCTTGGAAAAAAAAAAAGAAAGAAAAGAAAGAAAGAAAGAAAGAAAAGGAAAAGAAAAAAAGAAAAGAAAAGAAAAAAACAGAAAAGAAAGAAAGGAAATTCGAGAGTAAACAGAGAGTAGAATAGAGGACAGGGGCGAGGGGTGCTGGACAAAGTCACTGGGATACTGATGAACAGTAAGAAAAAATCCTAAGTGTTTAAGGTAATAAAGGTGACATTAATTCGATGTCACCATTTCACTGAAAGATGTGCCATTGAGTATGTCTTAATTATGTGTGTTTACAATGTATCACAAATTAGCTAATTAATGAAGTCATGTTTAAAAACAGACTGAAAAATAGTTCTCCTTCTTTGCTTCCCTTTAATGCAACTGAAAATGCTAAAGCCTACAGGGCAGAAGTTGTCCCGATTCTCAAAAATGAAGAGTCCTAGTTAAAACAAAAGCAGGGAAAGACAAGTCGGCTAGACAAGAAGGCTGAGGTTCAGAGTTCAGATCCTCAGAACGAGCATCCGGCCCACCAGTGATCCCAGAGGGCTGTAGCACAAATAGAATCATCTAGAGCAAGCTGGCTAGCCAGACGAGCCATAAAGGCAAGCTCCACATTCAACAATGGACCCTGCCTCCATGCATAAGGGGAAGAGCAACTGAGGAAAATATTCAACATCAATTTGTGATGGCTATCTTGGTTGTTGACTTGACTATATCTGAAATTAGCTAAAACCCAAAAATAGCTGGGCACACCTGTAAGGGATTTTTGCTTAACTGAATCATTTGAAGCGGAAAGATCCTCTTCTAATCTTGATCCTTGAGGTGGGAAAAGTCATCTCTATTCTGGGCCACATCTGCTGGCAGCCGACATAAGGACATGGACGAAGGATCTTTGCCTTGGATCTTTGCCTGCTTGCCTGCACTTTTACTAGCAAGTTCATTCCTTCACTGGCTTTAGAACCTACTTCTTCAGGAGTCCAGCATATACTGAAGACCAGCTGAGTCTCGTGAACTGAATAACTACTGGATTTTTGGACTTTCTGTTAGAGGCAGCCATTGTTGTATTAGCTGGACCACAACCTGTAAGTCACTCTAATAAATCCCATATATATGGGATATATATATGGAGAGAGAGAGAGAGAGAGAGAGAGAGAGAGAGAGAGAGAGAGGCACATTTTGTAAGCTGTTACTCTAGAAAACCCTGACTAATACAAGCATCTGCTCACACTTGCACACATGTGCACATGCACCTGCAAACACACTCACAAGCACCGCCAGGGCCTGAGGGATGCTCTGCAGATAAAGATGCCTGCCACACAAGCCAGACAATCAATGGCCAGATCCCACATAAGAAGTAGTAGAGAACCAACTCCACAAAGTTGTCCTTTGACCCCCAGACACATGCTGTGGCACAGACACCCCCTACAACACTACACATGCACATACATGCACACACCGAGAGACAGACAGACAGACAAAAAGACAAAGTGACAGAAATAATTCAGCAAGAGCTGATAGTAAAGTTGAGAAGGAATGAGTAAAAATGATTTAATTAACAAGATCTCCATCTGTGTGGTAGCTAGGCAGTGATGGCAAGTGTCTTGAGTTCTTTCCATCCTTCACTCTCATCCCTGAGGGAGTTTTATCCCTGATACCGTCCATTCATGGCTCACTCACACGTCTACAGGATGTGATCTATCTTAGGAATTTCTCACTTGCAAGTTCCAGTGGCAACAGTAACACACAGTGTGTAATAATATGAACTAGAGTCGGACAAGCCAGGCATGTTGGCATGCAGCTGCAACCCCAGCACTCAGGAGGTTGAGGCAGGAGGATTACAAGGCTAGAGTCAGCCTGGGCTATAATGGTAAGATGGAGGAGTGGGGAGGAAGTGGGGAGGAGAGACTACTCTCTTCATTTGTGGAATGAGATTAACATGTGGACTGACTTGGCGTTGTGTAATGATACAATGGAAAAACAACAACAACAACAAAAAAACCCACCATGTGTCGTGTTTAGCATACCTGGCACACAGTAAGGGCTGAAATGTTTGCTGTTACTAATGGGCTGAGAAGAGCTTTAAGAATGGACGCATGGCTCCTCATTCCTGCTCCGTCAGAATCTATCATGCTGCCTAGCGTCTGTCAAGGGTTCAGTGAACATTCCCTGAATGAGTCACTGTGTGGGAGGGGGGGTGTCAGGGATCATGGGAACACCATCAGTAACGCCGTGGCCCGAGGTCACCAGGACGCTTGACCACTTCAAAGCAGAGCGTTATCAATCTTTGCAGAGAGGATGCCCTTTAAATCTCTTGCTTCCTAAGTGTTTACATTGTACCTGACTGAGCATAAGTCTTGGAGAGAAAGATTCAATCAAACGTCCAAGCCTCATTCTATTCCAGCCAGAGCAGGGCAGTGTCTGTGTTTCCCTTTCTCTAGGCCTGTCACAATCTCAACAGATAGGCTTTTAAATTAAGTAGTGATTTGGAATGTAAGTGAGTGCATTTAAGATGATAAGAGACAGAGAGATCCTAATGGCTGAAATATTTGTCATATCACAAGTAAACGGAGTGTTTCGGGGAGTCACTAATATAACTAATTTTTCCCAGATCCTCCTCTGCTCTGTGTGAGAAGATGAGGTCAGCGCGGGTTGAGCCAGCCCCGAGTGAGCAGCTGTCGGGGGACTGAAGAGAATACTGATGGATGGCTGCGACGCCTGGACTCTTTTCCACGGGAACCCAGAGCTCGATTGGATAAATTAAGCTGTGGATGCCCAACAACCAGAGGCGGCCCGCTGCAAATGAAAGGTGGGAATGAACGTGTAGCCCATGCTGCTTCCGCAGAGATCGGAGATACAAACGCCTGTGTAGGCTTGGCCCTGTGCCGGGGGACCTGGAGGGTAGATGGAAATAATAGTATGCAATTCTCTTCTCATCCTGCGCCCATTCTCCTGAGCAGCAATTCTGAATCCTGTTGTCAAATCTTTTCTCGAAAACTCAACTCTCAGAGCTGGTAATTTCACCACTTCCGGGGTTGCCCATTTCCTCCGAGGCTGCCTCTCTTGATCAACATACTTAGGAGATACCGGGGCAATTTCCATTGTAGCCATAATGCCATACTGCTTGTGTGAGAAGTGCAATGAAATCTGAAAATATGTGCTAAGACTGGGTGAGGATGGGGTTGGGAGCGGGAAAGACAGCCCTGCTCAGTGGCAATTAGTATGGTCGTTATTTAGGCTTGTAGTTTAAAAAACAAAACAAAACAAAATTTAAATTTTATATGGCCTGTTTGTTTGAATCAGGGTCTGATGCTATAGTCTACAATGGCCTGGAATTCAATATGTAGACCAGGCTGCTCACAAACTCAGCAATCTTCTTGCATCTGCCTCCTGAATGCTAGGATCCCAGGTGTGAACCACCACACCCAGCTTGCTCTTTCTTTTGTTTGTTTTGTTTTGTTTTGTTTTGTTTTGTTTTGTTTGAGACAGGGTTTCTCTGTGTAACATTCCTGGCTGTCCTGGAACTCTTTGTAGACCAGGCTGGCCTACAAAGATCTCAAACTCACTGAGATCTACCTGCTTCTCCGGTGCTGGGATTAAAGGCATGCACCACCACCACCCGGCTCCAGCTTGTACTTTAAAAAGCATACATTCGTTAAGTGTAAATATTTTGTTTTGTTTTGTTTTGTTGATTTTTTGAGACAGGGTTTATCTGTATAACAGTCCTGGCTGTTCTGGAACTCACTTTGTAGACCAGGCTGGCCACAAACTCACAGAGATCTGCCTGCCTCTGCCTCCCAAGTGCTGGGATTAAAGGCATGAACTACCACTGCCCGGGAAGTGTAAATGTTTTTAAAATCACAATTTTTGTAATCTTGATTTGACATTTCTTTGTATTTTGAGAACCTAAAATGAAAATAAATGGCCCAGGCTTCTTCCTTAGAGGCTCTATCTTTCCTTCCTTCCAACATTTAAAATTATTACTGCATTCAAATAAGATTAAGAATGTAAAATTAAGGGGGCTGGAGAGATGGCTCAGAGGTTAAGAGCACTGGCTGCTCTTCCAGAGGTCCTGAGTTCAATTCCCAGCAACCACATGGTGGCTCACAACCATCTGTAATGAGATCTGGGGCCCTCTTCTGGCCTGCAGACAAACATGCTGTATACATAATAAATAAATCTTTTTAAAAAAAAAAGTGTAAAATTAAACTGGACCTAGTGATACAGGCCTGTAATCCCAGCTGTTCAGGAGGCTGAGGCATGAGGATGACAGCTCAAGGCCAGCCTGGGCACCTTAGTGAGAATCTGTCTCAAAATAACATGTAAGACAATAAGATGGTTCAATGGTTAGAGCCACTGATACACAAACCTGATGATCCGAGTTTGATCCCTGGAACCCATGTAAAGGTGGAAAAAGAGAACCAACTCCACCATACAGTTATCCTTTGACCTCCATTAGTGCATCTTAACACTCTTACACATACACACACTAATAGATAGATAGATAGATAGATAGATAGATAGATAGATAGGTAGATAGGTAGATAGATAGATAGATAGGTAGATAGGTAGATGAGTCTGGGAGCCATAGTTCATGGTACCTGCTTACTCTAGTACCACAGAAAGAATCTGAAGTTATTTTGTTATAAAAGTATATGTTATGCCAGACAGAGATGGCACACGCCTTTAATCCCAGCACCCAGGAGGCAGAGCCAGGAGAATCTCTGTGAGTTCAAGGCCAGCCTGGTCTACAGAGCAAGATCCAGGACAGGCACCAAAAACTACACAGAGAAACCCTGTCTCGGAAAAACAAACAAACAAAAAGTATGCTTTATATAATATAAGAGCTATCTAGAGTAGTAAAACTCAGAAACGGAAGGGGACTAGTAATTGCCCAAGACTGGGAAGGAAAAGGGAGGTGTGTTTAAGGACAGTATTTCAGCTTCACCAACTAGGAACAATCTAGAGTGAGCTGCGTGAACTGCAAAAGGGTGTGAAGGTACTTAACCTGAATGACAGGCACTTGAAAATTATTAAGATGGAGGCTGGATATGCTAGCTCACACCTGCAGCCCTCACACCTGGGAGGCTGATTTAAGAGGATCAAGAGTTCAAGACCAGGGGTGAGGTGAGGCGATAACTCAGTTGGTGCTTGCCTTGCAAGCATAAGGATCTCATTTCAATCCATAAAATCGATGTGAAAAAAAGCCAGGTATGGTGGCATGCATTTGTAACCCCAGCACGCTGGGGAGGTAGAAAAAGGCAGATCCGTGAGGCTCACTGGCCAGTCATCCTAGCCTGCTGGCAAGTTCTAGGCCAAGGAGAGACCATGTCTCAAAAAAAAAAGTAGACAGTGCCTGGGGCACAACACTTAAGGTTGTTCCCTGGCCTCTATATGCTCACACATGTGCACATTTGCACACGAACACATGAACATGCACACACACACACACACACACACACACACACACACACACAGAGAGAGAGAGAGAGAGAGAGAGAGGCCAGCCTGAGCAACATAGTGAGACTGTCTCAAAAGAGTAATATTAAAATGGAAATTTGTAGGTATTTTACTGTAATTAAATATTTTAAGGGTGGGTGTGGTAGTACATGACTGTAATCCCAGCACTTGGGATTTAAAAGCAGAGGGTTAGTAGTTCAAAGTCATCCTTGGCTACACGAGAGGCTGCCTTGAAAGAGAATGAGAAGGAGGGAGGGAAAGGGGGGAGAGAGGGAATGAGGAGGGCCGTAGTGTCATGAGAAAGAGAATACCTTTCAAGAAGCCAAATATTCTCTGAACTCCAGCAAAATGATCGGAGAACAATACAAGTTTGGGTTTTTTTTGGGGGGGAGGGGAGACGAGACAGGGTTTCTCTGTGTAGTTCTGGAACCTGTCCTGGAACTCCCTCTGTAGACCAGGCTGAGGCTGGAGGATTGAAAGTGCGGTACCAACCTGTGTTCCACGTAGAGTTCCAGGCCAGCCAGAGCCTGTCACTGAAACAAAGCAAACCAAGGAGCCAACCATTGGAAGCCACGTCACAGATTTCAGTGTGGAGAACTTCCTGGCTAAGTAGGTGCTGAAGAGATGAAAATTCGAAAGAGGTCACCGGGGTAATGGTAACTTGAGAAGTGGATCTTTTTAAAAATTTATTTATTTTTATTATGGGCATTGATGTTTTGCCTACATGTATGTCTGTGTGAGGGTGCCAGATTCCCTGGAATTGGAGTTACAGACAATTGTGAGCTGCCATGTAGGTGCTGGGAATTGAACCTGGATCCTCTGGAAGAGCAGCTCATTCTCTTAACCACTGAGACATTTTTCTCCAGGCCCCTTCCCCCACTTTTTTCTTTTTTTTTTTTTTTTTTGTCTTGAAAAAATATTTTAACTGGCCACAGTGATGCCCAATTTTAATTTCAGCACTTGGGACACACAAGACAAAGGCAGAAGGATCTCTTCGAGTTCCAGACCAACCTGGTCTGCATAGTGAGTTCCAGGCCAACAAGAGCTATTTGAGACCCTGCCCTTCCTACCCCCAACCCACCCCCCAAAAAAATCCCAAACCAAACAAAGTAAAAAGCTGGACACTAAATCCCAGTACTGTCTTCAGGGTGCTCTCCAGGATAGCCAACAGGCAGGTAGGACCTCTTGTTCTTTCAGCTCCCCAGCCTCCTTCTGATGATGCCCCAAACCGGGGGTCTGAACAGAGAACAGTCATCAGCCTCTTCTGATGATGCCCCAAACCGGGGGATCTGAACAAAGATCAGTCATGGGGGGGCGGGGGACATAGATCTCAGGGTAGTTTTTGTTTTTCACGGAAGGGATTTTCTGTGTAGCCCTGGCAGTCCTAGAACTCGTTCAGTAGACCAGGCTGGCCTCAAACTCACAGAGAACAACATGCCTCTGCCTCCCAAATGCTGGGATTAAAGGCATGCACCATCACATGCACAGAGATCTCAGAGTCTTTAAGAGAACTCCAGGTTAAAGACAGTAAATAGGGCTTGTTAACCTTTAATCCCTGCATTTGGAAGGCAGAGGTAGGCGGATCCTGTGAGTTTGAGGCCAGTCTGGTCTACAAATCAAGTTCCAGGATGGCCAGGGCTACACAGAGAAACCCTGTCTCAAAACAAAGAAAAAAGGACACACACACACACACACACACACACACACAGAGAGAGAGAGAGAGAGAGAGAGAGAGAGAAAGAGAGAGAGAGGAGTAATTTAGAACCCCAGAGCGGCCTTTTGTTATCCACTCTCCCTGCCCCCCCCCATGGATGTCGATTCTAACTGCAGTTGGACTGAATACAGCCACACTCTTCACCTGTTTGAAAATAGCCATCCAGCCTCCCCGTTCTCCCTCTCCTTTTTCCAGCCTTTCAAAACCTTTCATTGATTTCCCTGCCACAGGCTCCCAGGACAAGGAGTCCTATGGGACTTATTCCTGCGTCCTGCGTCCTGGAGGCAGCACAATACCAAGATGCTTTTTGTGATGCCAGGTGCTTGGTCAGGCTGAATGTGAATGTTCCAGTTGCCGCAAACCGTAGTCTTTGTATTGAACCCCAAACAGCTCTCTTTCAAAGCTGGTCAGTGGTCTGTGGAATTGAGCTACATGAACTTGCACCAAGCACTTCACCCATTCCAAGCCTCAGTTTCTTTGCTATGATAACAAGATAGGCATTCCTGTGCTGACAGTTTCTGATCCCATACTCCAGGGACCTGGTTGAGAGGGGAACACAGGAAGGTTTTGGGTCATCTTGACCCAGAAGAGGTGCCATTACCAGATGCCAAGCAGAGGTGTTTGCTGTGTTTTTTTTTTTGAACTTCTAGAACTAGAAGCGAAATAATCTTCTATTGAAAGGAGGGCAGAGGTCCTAGAGGTTAAGAGCACTGGCTGCTCTTCCAGAGGTCCTGAGTTCAGTTCCCGGCAACCACATGGTGACTCACGAGCATCTATAATGGGATATGGTGCCCTCTTCAGGTGTGCAGGCACACACGCAGGCAGAACACTGTATATATAATAAATAAATAAATCTTTAAAAAAAAAAAAGACAAGGGGGTCGAGTTTCAGGGATAGAGGGCAGGAAGAGAGGAAGGAAGGAAGAGGAGGAGGAAAGGAGGGAAAGGTTGGAGGAGGGAAAGGTTGGACTCGAGGGTATAATTCGGGTTTGCTCGGCAAGTGTGAAGCCTTGGGTTTAGTTTCCAGCAGAGATGAGAAGGAGAAATGTTGATTTTATTTATTTTGTGAGACAAAATCTCATGTACAGGCTGGCCTCAAACTTATTCTGTAGCCAAGAATGACTTTCAACTTCTGATCCTCCTGCCTCCACTCCCCAAATTCTGGGAATACAAATGTACACTTCCATGCCCAATTTCCATAGTGTTGGAGACTGAACCCAAGGCGTTATTTATTTATTTATTTATTTTGTGGGGTTGGTGGTGGCTAATTTGTGTGTACTTGATACAAGCTAGAGTCATGGGAAAAGGGGACCTGCATTGAGAATCCATGTCCCCAGTGGGTTGGCCTGAGGGCAACCCTGTAGCTCATCTTCTTGATTCATGATTAGTGTGAAAGGAAGGGTCCAGCTCATGTAGGTGGAGCCATGTTTAGTCTGGTGGTCCAAGGGAGTAAGGAAGCAGGCTGAACAAGCCAATAAGCAGTGATTCTTCCGGGCTTCTGCTTAACTTCCTGCTTCCAGGTTCCTACCCTGCCTTCCTTCGGTGATGGACTGTGATATGGAGGTATAATTGAAATAAACCCTTTTCTTCTCAAGTTGGTTTTGGTCATGATGTTGTATTCCAGCAACAGAAACCCTAAAACTGTATGTAAACATTCCACCAATTGAGCTACATCTACAGCCCAGAAAAGATTGACTTTCTCAGAATTGGAGGTTCTTGTGCATGATTAGTTGGTTCCATTGCTTTTGAAGAAGCAGCATGTCATGTGACAGCACATGGTAAAACCACTGACCTTGTGGCCAGGCATAGAGAGAAAGGGGAATGGGTAGGATCTCACTGTTCCCTTCAAGGGCATGCACACAGTGATCACAAAACTTTTAACTTCCACCTCTTAAAGTTCCTGTCCCTTGACAGTAATGCCAGGCTGGGAACTAAGCACGGGGCCTTTGGGGACATTTTGTGTCCAAACAATATTGAATGGGTTTGTGTCCTGTGTGACAAATCTTCTCCTGGGGTAACACAACATATGCATCTACTGACCCCAGATGAGGAACCCATGACAGATCAAACTATGGATACCACCAAAGCCCAACTTGGTGAACCAGTAGGTTTCATTGGAGTTTCTTACAGGAAGGTGGGTGAGGGGTTACTTAGAGGAGCAGAAATGACTCAAAGACAGATGTATCACCAAGAACCACCCCAGCATGAGTGACAGCTCACAAAAGCAGGGAACCTGGAGCACACTGCACAGCCTGCAGGCAGCTCAACAGTTTGAATAATGTCCTTTTCAAGTGACTCAGATGGTCTAAAGCTCTTCTTCTAGGCAGCTCAGCTGGTTTCGACTTCTTCTAGGCAGCTGGTCTGGTTTCACGGTCTTCTCTGCTGCTCAGCTTCATTTGTCCTTAAGAAATGCTCAGCTTTTACTGCTTTCTCTGGCAAGGAGGGGATCTTGTGAATCTGGTCAGTTTCAGGGACTTCCTGAAGCTATTTCGAGTTGTTTATCTCCCTGCTCAAGGAGCTTCCCTGCTGTGCTGGACAGAACATTTCAGTCTCAGAGGAAACTGTTACACAACATCCCTGCCCTGGTGTCTCTCACTTTACCTCTCTGTTCTCTCTCTCTCTCTCTCTCTCTCTCTCTCTCTCTCTCTCTCTCTCTCTCTCTCTCTCTCTCTCTCGTGTATTATTAGCATTCTGAAGAGTGTACAGATGGTGGAGATCCTTGTTAGTAGTGGAGAGCTTTGGGGAGGGGACAAATCTTGACGTAGTGCAGAGATAGAGTTTTGCCTGATACTCTTCGTAATGGTCAGGATGGTACCAGTTCACCAAACAAGTATTGGGATCAAACTGACTAAGTTCAAGTCCCTACCATGTCACTTCTTTTGTGACCTTTCTCAGGGTAAGTCATTTTGTCCTGAGTCTACACAACAGAATGTTTGAGTTATTGATGACATTGAAGTCAGAGGCTTGTTACTGCTCATAACAACAACAACAAAAATGCTTGAAACCTATTCGATAGTTCTGGGTCCCATGTGCTTGAAACTGTGGTAACTACCATACTATTATCTGGCCTTTTTCACGGCTTGTGACCTAGTTATGACCATCCCCTCCATTTTCACTTTATAATGAAGAAGCCCAGTGCCAACTCCAGAATGAGGGCTCAAATGTGGTCCTATCCTAGAGGACACTTATGGGAGCTGCAATGATCGGAGGACACCCCTGGACTTCAGTACTAAGTAGGAGAGAGGGATGTTTGGCATCTTGCAGCATGCAAAAATCCTTCACATCAAAGAAAAAGCCTCAGCTCAGGAGACTTCTGAAACTGGTTGTAGCCTGTGCTTGTAATCCCAACACTTGGGAAGTTAGGAGGTAGAAGCAAGAGGATCAGGAGTTCAAGGTCATCCTCCACTACATAGCCCAAGGCCAGCTTAGGCTACGAGAAACCCTGTGTCAAAGGAACGAAACCTGAACAAACTCACATGACTTCTGACTTTTCCAGACATTTGACGAAAACTAGTTTCATCTGTAAGATTTATTTCCCATTTCAGAAATTTTCTTAAAATATACTTACTTGTTTGTAGATATACTTCACATTTGTCTTTAAATATGTTTACCTATCTTTATGTGCATTGGTATTTTGCCTGCACATATGCCTTGAGTCACAGATGGTTGTGAGCCACTGGGTCCTCTGGAAAAGCAGCCAGTGATCTTAACTACTGAGCCATCTCTCCAGCCCCAGGAATTTCCTTTAATGGTGACCTCTTACATTTACTCAAATTAGTGTCCCTTTCCTTGATCATTGCCTCTGCTGCAGTTTTGTCTTGGGTAGGTTGTCATGTACAACAAATTTACTTTGAATGGAGGACATACCAACTCTCCGTCCATGCAGCAGCACTTACGGGAAACCTGAAGGTCACAGTATATAGCAGATAGAAAAGTCCCTTAAGCAATTATTATGATTAATAATTGAATTTAGAAGTTCATACGATATATAGTCAATATTTAAATTTGATGCTATTCCTGTATAAAAGGAATAAACAACTAGAAAATGAAATTTGAAAACCATTCCATTTACAATTGCACCAATATAATTAGCCAGATGTGGTGGCTCACACCTGTAATCCTATCTCTCAGGAGGCTGAGATGGGGGGATACTAGTTCAAACTCAACCTCTGAGTTATTTATCAAAACAAAGCAATCAATATAATTGGGACTAAATGTAAGAAATGAAGCACAAGAGTTCTTCATTTTAAACTACCTATTGATGGATTATTGAGGCCCTAAGTAATGGAGAGCTGTACAATATTCTTCAGACCATCTGTATTAAACTGTCAGTTTTACTCAGTTTGAGCTACAGAGTCAATAACATCCCCACTATAAGTCAGCCTGCCATTTTACCAGAAATTGAGCTGACTACTGGACATGGCAGCACAGACCTGTACTCTCAGCACTTAAAGAGGTAGCGGCAGGGGAATCAGGATTCTAGGCCAGCTTTAATTACATAGTAAATTCAAGGCCATCCTGGGTTCCATGAGGCCCTCTGTCAAACAACAACAACAAAAATAAACTACACACCAATAAAGGAACATAATGAGGGGCTGGTGAGATAGCTCAGTGGCTAGCAGCTCTTGGTACTCTTTCAATGGGTCTGAATTCAGCACCCTCGTGGGGCTACTAGCCACTTGTAACTCCAGTTCCAGGGGAGCTGACACCCTCTTCTGGCCTCCATTGGTATAGCATGTACATGATGCACAGACACATACAGACCAAACACAATACACATTAAACCAAAATAAATAAATTTTGAAAGAAACATAATGGGGGCTGGAGAGATGGCTCAGAGGTTAAGAGTACTGGCTGCTCTTCTAGAGGACTCGGATTCAATTCCCCACACCCACATGGCTGCTCACAACTGTCTGTAACTCCAGTTCCAGTGGATCTGACACCCTCACACAGACATACAACAGGCAAAACACCAATGCACATAAAATAAAAATAAATTTAAAAAAGAAACATAATGATTTTAAAAGTTAATTTTTAATATTTATATGAAAAAGCAGATTGAAATCATTTTTTTAAAAAATTGAAAAGCAATTAGGGAAGGGAGGTTCATATTAACTTTAAGGCTTTCTATAAACAGCTTGGTGATCCAGCTTAACCACATAAAATGTGAAGAACCAAACTTAGTTAACCAAACTAACTGTCCCAGGTCAGTTACTGTATGACAACCAGTAGCGAGACTACCCTCAAACAGTGCTGATAACCTGGATCTCCAGTAGCATTTCGTTTGCTTCTGGGCCTAGGGGTGGCTGTGCTCATCTGTAGAGCCTCTCAAGAGAGACAGCTGGTGCCTGGGGCAGAGTCCTCCTCCTGCCTGTGTCCCGTACCCAGAGTACCCAGAGGCTACTTCTGTACCTCTCTGCCTGGGTGGTCTGTCCAAAAAAGCAGACTTCCTGCAGAGCAGCTGAAGACTCATAGAGTGAATATATTCGCAGAACCAGGTGGGAGCCACATGGCTTTGATAATCTAGATTTGGAGGGTCCCCAGAATGTCAACATTGTAAGGCAGTCCCCCAAACCAGTCCATATTTCAGGGGAGACAATTAGATTATACCTTTACTAAAGACAGGTGGAAAAGAGGTTATAGACGTGTTTTGAAAATAGTCCTCAAGCCAGGTAGTGGTGGCACACGCCCTCAATCCCAGTACTTGAGAGGCAGAGGCAGGCAGATCTCTGTGAGTTCGAGGCCAGCCTGGTCTACAGAGTGAGTTCCAGGACAGCCAGGGCTGTAACACAGAGACACCTTGTCTCAAAAAACAAAAGCAAAACAAACAAACAAAAAATGGTACCTAAAAGCAAAGAAGGGAAGGGTTCTGGAATGAAATTCACCCAAGAGAAAGTATGGCAAAAAAACGAAAAACTATCCGAAGAAAGACTAGAAACGCCACCCGAGGAGTTTTTGAGCTTTCCTTAGATTCCTGATAACACTCAGCAGCAGAAAGAGGGGAGTTAGAAGATGAAGTCGGATGGAAGGCTGGGGCTCAGGGGCAGGACATTTACCCTAGGTTCAATCCAGTACTGCTGAAAACGGGTTGGGGTGGGTAGAAGAGCCAAGGTTATTCAAGGTCCCCAAATCTCCAGTGCCTGCACGTCTTCACTTCCCACTAACATGCCCTTCTTTCTTCCGGCTTTCCCTACTCATTCCTTAGGGTTGGCTTAGACACTGGCCTCCTTCATCCAAGTGTGGGTACAGTGTTCTTTCTATTGGGTTCCATGACTCGCTGACACTTACCAGTGTCTACTGTATATCCTCATTTTCATCCCTCTTTCCCTTCCTGGAGTCTACGCTGCTTGCAGGCACAAGGCATTGCTTTGAACCTACAGACCCCTAGTAAGGGATGAATGACAGGACACACACACAAGGGGCTACAATCCTTCCTGTTTGACCCCAAGATCTCCTGTCACTTCCCTGCACAAGCCAATTAAAGCTGAGCAGAGCTGGTCCAAGGTAGGCCAAACTAGTCCCTTAGTGTGGCTAGCCAGCTCTTCAGTCTACTCAGCTGTGGCTTCCCCTCAAGTCTCCCCAAATCAGCCAGTTCCTCTTCCCAGTTCCTCTCTGGGAGTAGATCGACCTGCTTCCAGCTAAAACCTCAGACGCGATAATAGGAGAAAAAAAATAAATAAATAAGGGTCGAGAGTTAGACAATTGGTGGCAACAAGATGAACATAGATTAATGATGTGGACCTCGCCCTGGCCTCCTCAGCCTGGGCTGGGGAAGGTTCATGGTTGATACCCATTAAAGGGCTTAATGAAATAATTATAATTCACACCCCAGAGCATCAGAGAATCAATACTGGGGAACTTTGAGCCACTCTGGGGGTGGCACCCCACTGGCTTCACAGTTCGGCTCAGCAGGCGGAGCTAGTAGAAGGAAATGCAGTTGACAGGAAAGTTACATTAAAAGAGGGTAATAATAGATTAAAAGCTGCCGGGATCCTGGTGACTGGATGTCAATAACCTTTATTCCCTGCCTTGGCCCAATTCTGCCCCCTCCGTGCACTATTAGCCCAAATCGATGGGCTGTCAATTGACATCCCCAGCTACAGCATTAATGCGAGCTCACAAAGGAAGCCTGGCCTTATATTATCACTCCTCTCGCTTCCAAATTACCACATAATGCAGGCCGCGGGCAGCTTGTGACATGTTAACACTATACACGATTTGTTGGGATTGGACTAAACATTTCATGGCTATAGATTTCATCAGAGACTTGATGAGAGAAATAAACTGCCATCCACGGGGAAATCACTGGAAATAATAGAATTAGGCATTGTTTGGGAATGGGGAGGACAATGGAGAGATGATGAAGGAGGAAGAGAAAAGAGCCCTACAGCCGATGCCCTGCTGTGGGGGCAGCTCTAGAGAAAATCTACAATCGAAAGGCCTTTCTTTCATTTTGTCTCAGTGAAGGACGCGTACTTGGATTTTGTCCTTGGCTTCATTTTCCATTTTTACCCAAGAACTGGGGAGAAGATTCTTTCCCGTGACAACTAGGAATGTGATGGTTGTGGGTTGAACTGTCACTGAATCCTAATCCCAGAACCTCCAATTTGAAAGTAGGGTCCTTGCAGAGTTGCCTGGAAAGTGAATATTTAGGGTCATGTGTAGTAGGTAGCCATCTCAGCCTTGGCCTGGAAGTTCCAAACTCCATTGAGGCTTCGGTAATGGTCACGCCCACAAGGCGGGGCTGAGGGAGGAAGCTGAAGACCCAGGATCGAGAGGAGAGGGCTCTCTCTTGGTTCTGGGACCCTGGACGCTGGAGGTAGACCAAGCAGAGTTCTCCAGAGAACACCGCAATACTGCGCCATACCTTTCCCAGACCCTACAACCTATCCCTTCATTTGTAAGTTACCCCACAAAATAAACCTCCCTTTTAACTACGTGGAGTGGCCTTAATAATTTCACCAATAGTCATGCTTCTAAAAGGCTAGATTTACACATTGACAAGCACAGTATGACAGGCAAGTGACTGTAGAGTCAGGAGATTCCTTCCGCTCTCAGCCAACTATGACTCTGCCCAAATGTTGACTCCAGACTTCCAGTCTCTAGACTGGAGACAATAAATCTGTTGTTTTAAGCTGTCTATGTGTGTTTGGTGCTTTTTATGGCCCCCTTAGGAAATAGTGTTTACTCATGGCTAATGATAGCCCCATTTACTGAGCCCTCTCCCAAGTCAGCTGCAGGGATAAATGTTTTACACATACTGGCTCTCTTCATTCTCCTGATGGTCCTAAGGTCGAGTATTCTAACCTCCACTTCTCAGATAGTTTCAGAAAAGTAATTTTCTCAGCATTGCACACCTTTAGAGGGCACAGCAGGTCTCTGGACAGAAACAGGAGAAATACTAAGCCAACAAAAAAGCTTCTGTTGAACTTCTCAAGGTTCACTTGGTTTCTTGCTTATAGCTGGCCTTCTTTTCAAGTCTATCTAGTACTTCCTACCCTACCTATTTGGTTTGAATTGAGCTCCACTGCAAATATACATCAAACCATATGGTATACCACCATGGCCTCAAACTTGCGTTCCTCTTGCCTACCTCGTAAGTGCTGGCGTACAGGCAGGAGGCAGCTCCCCAGCCTTAGATACTTGTGAAAAGGAAAACACTTTTCTATTCCTTCTCCTTCATGCCAATGTTCTAACAGTTCTTTCCCATTTGATCTCTCTCTCTCTCTCTCTCTCTGCTCTTTCCCCTACAGCCATTTGGTGGAAATGTTAAAGCAGTCACAAAACACCATGTATTAATATGCTTCCATGTCTGCAAAATGTTCAAAATGGATGGATGTCTAAGGGAGCTTGGAACTAAGAAACAGTGATAATGGTATAGTTTTGTTGACTAAATTGTTCTACAACATTCTGTAAATGTATAAATATACACAAAATACTATCTTCTCATGAGTTATAGCCAAGGCTGACCTTGAACTCACAATACATCTACAGATGATGCTGAACTTCTGCTCCTTGTCTTCACCTCCCAAGTGCTACACTACAGTCAGAGGTCACACCAAGTTTTATATGGTGCCAGGACTGAATCCTGCTGGGCAAGCATTATCACCTGAGCCTCATTGTCTTTGCAAAGGTCAGCTCAGAAGTGAGTTTAAATTCGAAGGATACGTTAAGACAGGAACATACGCTTAGCCACTGAGCCTTTGCTTCCCCTGCTCGCCCCTCTAGTCTAGCCCCCATTCACACTAAACTAACTCTCTAACTCAAGCCATGCCTCACTCCATCCCCAGCAGGAGCACTTGCTCACGTGCTTGGACATGAATGTGGTCGCCTGGGGCTGGCTTGGTCTATCATTAACCTGTGCTTCTCATGCTGCCAATAAGGCAACATGTGAAAACAAGCAAAAAGCACTCCCAACAAAACTGTTCCAGCTGAGCATGGTGGCCTTTAATCCCAACACTCAAGAGGCAGAGGTAGGCAGACCTCTGAGTTTAGGGGCATCTTGGTCTATAGAGTTCCAGGACAAACAGGGCTATGCAGAGAAATCCTGCCTTAAAAAACCAAGAGAAAAATATTCCCTGGCAGTTGCTTTATAGTTAGTGCCACCTGCTGGACAAAGATGTCTTAAAATCATTACACAGGATCATGTGAACCAGGTCTTGTTACAGCCCCATCCACTGCCCCATTCCATCAGAACTAAGACACTACTTTCCTGTACACCTAGAGCCTTGAATTCAGTATCATTACATTTGAACTGTTGAGAATTTTATTGCTATGGCTCACAACAAAAATATTCCCCTTAGTAAATTAAAGTCTAAGTTACTTAAGGAAAACTTTAATAGCAATAAAAATGCATCAGCTAAATTTTAACTAAAGCCTGGCATGGTAGTCAATGCCAGAAACCTCAGTACTTTCCAGATAAAATCGAGACCAACTTAAAAAGCTAGGACTAAGGTATCATGCTAAACTGCAGAAACAGCAATTACTTCCCCTGTAATTAGACTTAGGAATCAAAATGAACGGCAGTGGGAATACTGTTGTCCCTGGAGAAAATCTAGTTTTGCTTAGTGACTTTTTCCATAAAAACAGTGCTAATTTTCATTCTGTAACTAATAGGGGCAGGGCAGTTGTGCGCTAGTAAGCCTCCTGCCTTCAGTTCCCAGAGCCCAGACTTCCAGAGTCTTCTGACCTCCAGGCGTGTACCCATATATACAGAACTTCTAGAAAAATCTGCAAAGAATTCTGTGCTCCAAAATACTGATACAAAGTGGGACAGACTGCCCCATCTATCACTTATATGTACTTCAACTATATGCAGGTTTTGTTAGATCCTCTCCTTCATCTGAGAGCCTAATTTAAATGCACTGACCTCAAAACAATTATATGGCAGTACATTATGCAGTGGCCAGGGAACCAGGAAAAATTCTTTGTGTACCAAGAAGCCAAAAAACACAAGTAGCCCAATAACTTTAAGAAATGCATAAGCTGTAGATGTTCCTCAGCTCATAGTGCTTCCCTAGCATGTTGGAAATCTGGTTCAATCCAAGTGGGAATATGCACAACATACCTGTAACCTCAGCCCTGTAAAGCTCTTATTAGGCTGAAGCAAATCTGCCTTTCATGTAATTTGTGGCACTAGCCTGAGAAACTCCAACTATTAGGACTACAGCAAAAGCTATTAGGCTAGTCTGCCACTAGGTGGCAGCTTAACACTAAATTATGTAACGCCATCTTTCAGATGTGGAGGCCCCAAAAGATTTAGTTAACATTTCCTGGGATTCAGATTACCATTAGCATACCAACAGCCAATTTTTTTTCCCTTGGCAGAGATTACACCAAGAACCCCCACGCCCATGGAGCTAAGGCCCTTTGCTCCTTGCGCTGTCAAAGCTTTTACTGCTTGTAACGGTCCTTATCAATCTTAATTCTCTCACAGTAAATATCCACCATCCCATGGCTCAACTAATGAATAAACCCACTAAGGTGCTATTTCCACCCTCATAGTGCTAGGTATGGTGGCCACAGGCTTCACACACCAACATTTGGGAAGTCATCAGTTCCAAGTCAGCTCCCAACATAGCTGAGTCGTATTTCAAAGAAAAATCACCTCTGGTTCATAAAGTTACACTCAGGACAACTGTGTGGTGCCAATTTAAATAATTTTATTAGACATTCCACTTTCCACCTGTTTTATTAGACATTGCATTTTCCATTTAGGATACAGTGCTTATAAAGTGCAATGTTTTACTTCCTCTCCCTGTGCACATGTTCCATGTTCAAGTATTGAGAATGCCCAGTAATTTATTGTAGCAGCTTAAATTGAAAACTGCTATGAAACTTGCTAAATTTGGGTCCTTCAATTGTTTCCCTGTGGAACAATGCTACACCTCTACTTGGATTGACTTAATCCACCTCTTCAATGGTGGGCCCTGAAGAAGCACCACCAGATGGAGGAGCTCCTCCACCAGGGAAGCCCCCAGGCATTCCCCCTGGCATGCCACCAGCACTCTGGTACAGCTTGGTAATGATGGGGTTGCAGACTTTCTCCAGTTCTTTCTGTTGGTGTTCAAATTCTTCCTTCTCTGCAGTCTATGAAGAGAAAAAGATCACATTACTCAAGATACAGGTCTTCCAACAGTTCATTCTGAGGGGCTGCCAACTAAAGCCTACATTACAGGAACCCATTCCTTAGCCTGAATTGAAGAGTCACTCAGACATCCAAGGAAGGTAACTGCCAACACTGCTTTACATTCTGGTGGAAACCGCGAATGTTTTGGACCATTCATCACAGTGACCCCTACTCAGCCAGGCTCTCTTGAGCATCCATCTATCTACTACCCCCCTTATTGGCAACAGTAAGTACACCCACCTGATTCTTATCCAGCCAACTGATGATTTCATTACACTTGTCTAGAATCTTCTGTTTGTCCTCATCATTGATCTTGCCTTGAAGTTTCTCATCTTCAACTGTTGCTTTCATGTTGAAAGCATAGGACTCCAATGAATTCTTGGAGGAAACCTTGTCTCTCTGCTTCTCATCTTCAGCTTTGTACTTCTCAGCCTCCTGAACCATGCGCTCAATGTCCTCCTTGCTCAAGCGGCCTGGTTAAGTAAGTCACAAAATCATGATGAGCAAGTCTTAGAATTAAAGTTAGAACACTAAGCTGAATCAATCCTATCGTAAGGCAGTTGCTATGACCATACTTACCCTTGTCATTGGTGATGGTGATCTTGTTCTCCTTGCCGGTGCTCTTATCTACAGCAGAAACATTGAGGATGCCATTGGCATCAATGTCAAAAGTGACTTCAATCTGAGGAACACCACGGGGTGCTGGAGGTATGCCTGTAAGTTCAAACTTTCCAAGCAGGTTGTTATCCTTGGTCATGGCTCTTTCACCTTCATACACCTTGAGGAAAAAGTAAAGACAGTAATTAAGACATTGGATTTAGAATAAAAGGTCTGCAGTTTAAGCTCAATTAGGGGAAGATGAGTCGCTCAGACATCCAAGGAAGGAACTAGCCAACACAGCATTTCTGGTGGAAACTACGAATGGTTTTGGAATCCATCATCACAGCGAAGACTTCCCTAGGTTTTCTATGCAAAGCAAAGCAAAGCAAAAACTCCATTAACATACCTGAATGAGCACACCAGGCTGGTTGTCAGAGTAGGTGGTGAAAGTCTGTGTCTGCTTGGTTGGGATGGTGGTATTGCGTTTGATGAGGACAGTCATGACGCCACCAGCAGTTTCAATACCAAGGGAGAGAGGAGTGACATCCAAGAGCAGCAAATCCTGAACATTCTCAGACTTGTCTCCAGACAGAATGGCGGCCTGGACAGCTACAAAAGGGAAAGAAAATAAAGGTTAGAAAGAAACAACCCACCTAAGTTCAATAACTTCAACACATTTTATTCGCTCAGACATCCAAGGAAGGAACTAGCCAACACATAACTTCTGGTGGAAACTACGAATGGTTTAGGAATCCATCATCATAGCGAATTTATCTCAAGGGTCTCTTTAAAGAGGAACTTAATGTATAGTCTATAAACATATAAACTGTAGGGCCTTATTTACCTGCACCATAAGCAACAGCTTCATCAGGGTTAATGCTCTTATTCAGTTCTTTTCCATTGAAGAAGTCTTGCAGAAGCTTCTGGATCTTGGGGATTCTGGTAGAACCACCCACCAGGACAATGTCATGGATCTGTGACTTGTCTAGTTTGGCATCTCGAAGCGCCTTTTCTACAGGGTCCAGAGTGCCTCGGAACAGGTCAGCATTTAATTCTTCAAATCGAGCACGGGTAATGGAGGTATAGAAGTCGATTCCCTCATAGAGAGAATCAATCTCAATACTGGCCTGGGTGCTGGAGGAGAGAGTACGCTTAGCCCGTTCACAGGCAGTACGAAGACGCCTGACAGCTCTCTTGTTCTCACTGATGTCCTTCTTGTGCTTCCGCTTAAACTCAGCAATGAAATGGTTGACCATTCGGTTATCAAAGTCTTCCCCACCCAAGTGGGTGTCTCCAGCTGTTGATTTGACTTCAAAAATTCCATCCTCAATAGTGAGGATTGACACATCAAAAGTACCACCTCCCAAGTCAAAAATCAGCACATTCCTTTCCGCTCCAACCTGCCATTGAAAAAAATATTCTTAGCCCATATATTTCTGGTGTGCAAATTAGCCTTAAGTCAAATTTGTGCTCGAATACATACATACCTTCTTATCTAACCCATAAGCAATAGCAGCAGCAGTTGGTTCATTGATAATTCGAAGCACATTGAGGCCGGCAATAGTTCCAGCATCTTTTGTTGCCTGTCGCTGAGAATCGTTGAAGTATGCTGGCACAGTGACCACAGCATTGGTGACAGTCTAGAAAATACAAGTAATTTGCATAATTGTTAGCAAATTCCAGCACTGAACAGAACGCTTATTTCCAGAGAAAATAACCACCCCAGATTGACACCTGTTAAAATAAAACCCACCTTCCCAAGATAGGCTTCTGCAATTTCCTTCATCTTCGTCAGAACCATAGAGGACACCTCCTCTGGGTAGAAACTTTTGGTCTCCCCTTTATATTCCACTTGGACCTTGGGCCTGCCTGCATCGTTCACCACCATGAAAGGCCAGTGCTTCATATCAGACTGAACAACAGCATCATCGAACCTACGTCCGATCAAACGTTTGGCATCTGTAAAATAAATGTATTTCATCTTACTCCCCCTCTAAACCACAAGTTAAGGGAGCTCAGAAGTATGTTGTACTTTAGCACACTAATAATAAAAGGAGTGGTCCCTTATCACCGAAGGGGGGTGGGGGGAGGAAGCTGACATCCGGGGCACAATGGCTGCCCATCTCATCAGTTGCAGCGTTAATTTCTCGGGCTGCAGTAGTCTAGGGAGCGTCCCAGCCCACATAAAAATTGGCTACTCACCGAAGACTGTGTTGGTGGGGTTCATGGCAACCTGATTCTTCGCGGCATCCCCAATTAGTCGCTCTGTGTCAGTGAAAGCAACATAGCTCGGGGTGGTTCGGTTACCCTGGTCATTGGCAATTATCTCCACCTTCCCATGCTGGAAGACACCCACACAGGAGTAGGTGGTGCCAAGATCAATGCCAACTGCAGGTCCCTTAGACATGGTTGCTGCAAGAAAAGGGGCAAACGGGAAAAGATGGCTCAGCGGCTTCCTTCCCGATTTCCAAGACCGTGATCGCTACTAGCTATGGGTCTCGCCAGCCCAGCCCTGAAGGCACGCACCAGGCTCAGGACGGCTCTGCTGCAGTCCGGGTGGCCGTGCCAGCGCTGGCAGAGCCCGCCCCTGGCTGGAGGAACCATCTGTCCTGAAGGTCTGCGACAATGGCTGAGCACGTGGCCCCAACCCCCCCTCCCCTCCCCGGGCGTCAGGACCGCGCACTGCGGGCGCCAGGCTCGCCCTCCTCGACTATTCCAAGCAGCTCGCTCTCGGGCGCCTGTCGAAACCCTCCCTTTGAATCCGCGGACCGAATAATGGAAGCGGCCCGGGGTCACTGCGGCGGCCCCCCTCCCCCGCAGCGCGCGGAGCCCCAAGGCCATGGCGGCGCCGCCCTGCCTGAGCCCAGCCTCCCCTTCAGCTGCTGCAGCCCCGGTCTCCGCAGAACGGCGGCCCGAGCCGTGCCCGCCGCCCGAGCGCCCCGCCGCCCGCTGCAACCCGGCGGCGGCGCGCAGCCACCCGAGTCCCAGGCCTCACCTCGTGTGTAGGCCTGTGCTGCGCTAGCGCCGAGACCGCACAAATCCCCCGAAAGCTGCCGCCGCGTTCAATGAGACCGGTTTCCGCCCGCCTCACTGTCTCTTATACCCTGTCTTAGAACCTTCCAGAAGGGTCCCTCCCCGTCCCGCTGCCCATCATAGCTCCTCAGCCAATGGTCGACGGGTCTCGTCCGAACGCACCAATGAAGAACCAGGACGCTCCCCTAGGGCCCGCCCCCACCCCGCCCAGCCTTGCGATGACGCACGACCGCAGCGTTCTGGAACTTTCATGCTCGCCCCCGCTCTCCACACGGCCCGTGGTGAGGTGGAGGGGAGTGGGGGGGGAGAAGGGGAGGGCGGGGCGCCGAGAGCCCGCGCGCGGGAGTCCTCTGTCACTCAGGGCTGGCGGGGGAGGGGGGGAGGGAGGGAGGCGGCCGAGTGTACGCATGCGCGCCCCGTCGGCGGGCGCGGGCGGGGCCGGAAGGAAGCCGACGGAGGAAGGCGGGTCGATTCCGCAACGGGCCAATGACAGCCGTGTTCTCCGCCATCTGGGCCTCTGGGGACCCTGGGCCGTGGGGGGGGGGGGGGGGAGTGAGGGAGAGAGGGAGACGAGCCTGCGGGGAGGGGGAGTCCGGGGGGGAAGAGAAGACGGAAGTGGGGCGAGGACAAAATGGCGGCGGAGGTTGTCGCGCCCCTCCCCCACCGGGCCCTCCGCCCTGCTCCTCTCGGCCAGCCCCGCGGGCTACCGGCTTCCGCCAGGCACGGCGCGCCCGCGGGGTCCGAGCCTGAGCCCGAACCGGCACCGCTGGCGTGGCTGGGCGCGTGGTGCCGGCTTGGAGGGGGCCGGGCGGCCGCGCGGTCCCCCGAGGAATGGAGCACGTCCGTCCGCAGCCCCCAGGGCGGGGGCCAGGCGTGCCTGACCGGCCCCGGGTCCCCAGGGTCGAGCCCCGAGCCGAGCGCCCCTCCCACCCCCGGCCTAGGGCAGCGTGGCCTCTGCCCCTCCATCCCTCTCCCTCTGTGCAAAGGGTGTCTTTCCCCCCGAGGGTGAGCTGGCCATTGGCAACCCTCGTTTCCGGCAGCCCTGTGTCCTTGATGGAGCCGTCTCGACCTTTTATTTTCAGTAACATGAGGTAATGTCTCCCCTGACTTGACTTTCCCCCAAATTACACGCGCGACCGCGCAGAGTCCTTGAGAACGTGACTGTGCCCGGGCCGGTGCTTGGACGCCGGAACCGCAGTGCGCCGAGCCCCCGCTCACGCCGAGCCCGGCTCGCCTGCCCCGCCACGGCCCTTCCCGACGGGCAGGGCGGCTGTGCATCAGTCACACACGGTTTACTCGTTAAACAGGAGCACTAGCGACTTTCAGTGACGCTGTTTGCATTGGGAGGGCTCCAGACCACGAGAGGAAGACCGTCAGAAGACCCCCCCACCCCACCCCACCGTATTAGAATCTTGGAGGAAGGTTGGCGTGGAGCTCCTGGAGGGATGTACTTTTCGCGACTGTCCAAGAAGATCGCTTTAATCCAGTGCTTTTCGTGTAAATGTAAACACATGTGCTTATTTCTTAGGCATTCCTGAAGTAGATATCGCTCACCCCCATATTAGGAACGAGAGGCACAAAGACATCACTACTCCTTTGTCTTAGGCTCGCCCCGGCCCGATTTTTTCAGCTACAGTGTCACTTGGGCGTGGTGGCTTGCACTTGTAGTCGGCACTCAGGAGGTGGAGGATCAAAAGTTCTGCTAGACCCAGCTTGGAATGTACGAGACTGACAGTCAGTCTGTAAAATGAAATTCTGAAAATGAGGCGCTTGGGTCTGTTTGAGAAGTCTACTTTCTGGGAGGCCCGGTGGTGAGGGCCTGTGACCCTTGCTACTACAGAGGCTGAAACAGGAAGGAAGCTCAAGGCCTGCCTGGACTAGAGTGTGAGTTAAAGGCAAACCTGAGCAACTTAGTGAAACCCCTGTCTCAAAATAAGAAGTGAAAGCCAGGCCCGATCAGAAGACAGGCCATCCTGAGGATGGGAGAGGAGGGAAGAAGTCCCCTTCCCCCTCAACTAGAATCCAGTTGAAGCCTCCTGCCTGTGGAAAAACAAGCATTCCAGCAAAATTAACAACTGCTTAATGCCCTCCCTTTCCAGGAATCTCACAAGAAACCCCATTCACAGGGAACAAACTTTTACTAACCCACTGGTGAAATCCTAATGGCTCCAGACTTCACCTTATCAGATGACAGTTCCAGCCAAGGCATCTCTGGAGCCAACCTATAATCTCACTTACCAAGAGAGAGAAAGGGGGGCAGGGAAATGTCAGGACCTGCAGTCCAGGGAGGTACCGGTTAGGTTAGTGCCGTCTCAGAGGTGGAAGAGGCTTCCCTCTGAACAAGCACTGGACTATTGAGTGTTCAACCTTAAAGGGACATCATAACAACTTCTCCAAGCCTCAGGAAGCATTAGAGAAGAGGGGTTAGAAGTAAGAGCTGGATGATGGGAGAGAGGACCATGAAACGCTTCTGAGCCTGGCGTGGCAGTGGCACTCATGAGGTCAGTGGCTGGCGTTGCCTGCTTAGGATTTGTGCAAGCCAGATCCTCTAAACTTTCAGTCCAGATGGGGGAGGGGCTCAAGGAGCCAGCCCTGCCTCACCCAGAGGGCAGATGGTTTGATTGCTAGTGGAGAGGAAGTCTTCAGTGGGTAACCACTGGCGAGTACGCAGTGCTCTAGTGGATAACTCCATACTCGGCCCACGAAGGCAGCCTTGATTAAGCCCAGTGGATCCCAAAGTGAAAACAAAAGACGTGAAAGGGAGTTGGGGACCTTTTAAAAAAGCCTCTTCTGGCTTCCTCGGGCACCCACACTCAGGTGACATATATTCACACACAGAAGAGGGTGTCAAATCCCCTGAGAATAGAGTTGTAGGTGGAGGAAAGCCTCCTGACGTGTGTGTCGGGAACTGAACTCCAGTCTTCCAGAAGAGCAGCAAATACTCTTAACCACTGAACCAGCCAGCCAGCCCAGAGTGGGGATTTGTTGAATGAGAGACCGATGGGGAGATGGGAGGGGGAGAGGCTGCCAAGGGGATAAGAGTGGGTGAAGGGGGTGCTCATTCACCATCATGTCATGCCGAACCTGCTGAGGAGTTGTCATGAACAAGGTGCACCCTCCCCAGCTGAAGAGATTTGTGGACAGGAAGTTACCACTGACGTTAAATGGTGGCAGACATGTACAAGGAATACTACAGGGGCTTTCATCCCTTTATGAGTCTTGTGATTGATGAGTGTGTGGGGATGATACTAGTGGGCAACAGATTAATATCAGAATGGTGGTCCCATGAGGAAACAGCATCATCATGTAGGAAGCCTTGGAAAGAGTCTAAACAATGGCTATCCAGCACAGGGGTCACATCTCTCCCCAAAGGGACTGTTTGATTGTGGTGTAAAATTGGGTTGTGTTTTCATATAAAACTTTTTGCTAAGTAAACTTTTGTGATTCTGGTGGGGTGGTGGTGCTGAGGGAACCAGTGTGACCGGAATGCATTATATATATCTGGGACTTCGGGCCTAATTACTGCTAAGTTCCAGTCTCAAGGGGGATAAGGTGATGATACCTGACACCCTCCTCTGAGCTCGCTCTGCAAGCTTACAAGCACACACAACTGCACATATACCACACTATACATACACACATGAACAGAAATAGTTTTCTTGTTTGGTTGGTGGTTTTTTTTGTTGTTGTTGTTGTTGGTTTTTTTTTTGTTTTGTTTTGTTTTTTGGTTTTTCGAGACAGGGTTTCTCTGTGAAGCTTTGCGCCTTTCCTGGAACTCACTCTGTAGACCAGGCTGGCCTCAAACTCACAAAGATCCGCCTGCCTCTGCCTCCCGAGTGCTGGCATTAAAGGAGTGTGTCACCACTACCCGGCTCCACAAATAGTTTTTTAGACAGCAGAACAATTAGCCTCAGCTTCTGGTCACTCAAAATGTGTTCCAGGTGACGGAGGGAGGAGAAAAAAAAAAAAATTGTGTTCCAGGATTTGAATCATGTTCTTCTATTAAAAGCACAAAGGGCTGGCAAGATAGCCCAGAGGGTAAACTGCTTGCCATGCAGACTTGAAGACCTGAGTTTGAGTCTTGGAAGCCATGTAAAGGAAGAAAGAGCAAACTGGTCCTACAAAGTGGCACTCTGACCCTCCACATGCATGCCATGGCATGAATTCCCCTTCCCCTGTAAAAAAAATAAATAAATTAAGACAAAATAAAAGCAGAAAACAAAGTGAATGTTGTGTCTTTGCTTCTAGCTGCTCAGGGTTCCAAACAGCAAATTTACTTATTCCAGATCTGAGATTAACCAAGTATAGTGATGCAGACCTACAACCCCAACACTCAGGAGGTGCCAACAGGAAAAGCGCTAGTTCTAGGTCAATGCGGGCTACACATGGAGACTGTTCAAAAAACAAACAGGCTGCTTGTACACACCTGTAATCCCAGCACTCAGGAGGCAGAGGCCTATGGCTCATTTCCAGTCTGAGACCAGGCCGACAAATCCACGCGTGAGACCCTCTATGCTAGTTCGCTTTCTATCGCTGTGATAAACACCATGACCCAAAGCAGCACGGGAGGAAAGGGTTAATTTCCTCGGATAGCTTATAGTCCATCGGGAAATCGGCAGAAACTCAAGGCAGAAACCTGGAGATAGGACTGAAGCAAGACAGAGGAACACTGCTTACTGGCTTGCTCTCTGGGGCTTGCTCAGTTCGTTTTTTGTTTTTTGTTTGTTTGTTTGTGTTTTTTGGAGGCAGGGTTTCTCGGTTTGGTTTTGGAGCCTGTCCTGGAACTCTGTAGACCAGGCTGGCCTCAAACTCACAGAGATCTGCATGCCTCTGCCTCCCAAGTGCTGGGATTGGAGGTGTGTGCCACCACCACCCAGCTCAGTTTGTTTTTTAATAGACCCCAGGATCACCTGCCCAGGAGTGGTACTACCCTCAGTGGTCTGGGGCCCCTCACGTCAATTATTAATGAAGAAAATGTCCTCGGGCAGAGGCAGTAAGCACCTTTAATCCCAGCACTCGGGAGGCAGAGGCAGGTGGATCTTCGTGAGTTCCAGGTTAGCCTGGTCAACAGAGTGAGTTCTAGAACAGCCATGGCTACACAGAGAAACCCTATCTAGAAAAAAAGAGAAAGAAAGAAAATGTCCCACAGATTTGCCTGCTAGCTAATCTGATAGAAGTGATTTCTCAACTGACATTCCCACTTCTCAGATAACTCTAGTTTATGTTAAGCTGACAACAAAAACAAATGAATAAAAAACCCCAAAATGAATCAGCACACCTTTTCTAAAGAATTATAAAAAAAAAAAAAAAAAATCAAAGTTTGGGTGCTTGGGGTGCTGCCTGAAAACAGGGTAACGATTTACATTGTTGTGTGCCTGCCACATGCTAAGCACTGTTTTAAGTAGGTGGCACACACTACTCATTTACTTTTAATGACAAGGTCAGGTAAGGGGCACATGTCTGCACTCAAAATGTAGAGGCAAGAGGATCATGACTTTGAGCCTGAGCTAATAGTGAGACCCAGTCTCAAGAAGAACAACAAAAAAATGTATCCCAGAAGTAAGGATGATCATGATTTTCATCTTGTAGATGAGGAAAGGTTAAATGATTGAATTGGCAAACCACGTGGTCAGATTGTGAATTGGGTGGGTTTTTTTCTGGTTTTTTGTTTGTCCCTTTAATCTAAAATGCGTTTATTGGGATGGCTACCCTGTCATCCTGACTTGGGTCCTTTTAGCTTTGCCTTCTGCAGAGGGAACATCCCTACATGAGCTTTGTCCTTCCTCCTGAAGCCTGCTGAGGCCAACAGAGCAGCCAACACACAAGACTGCTGCTGTCTGCCTTTGCGTGCCTGAAGACCATGGAGATTTGGGGAACTGCATCCCAGGCGTTCACTTCCTTGACGCAGGAATGGGCTCTGCACCAGGCACTGTTTGCTGTGTCTCCTCTTCTGGAGAGGAATAAAGTAAGTTCCTTATGAGAAGCTTTTCTGGAATCAGGAATCGAAACTCAGTCTGGCTGGAGGATCTGCCTTTTTAAAACATTTTGTTTTCCACTGTCTAAAAAATCCCAACATTGATAGGAAAGGGGAATAAATCACATTCAAGTGAAGATTGGACTTTCAGAGCATCTCAGAATCTGAAGTCTAGGGGATGTTAGCCCCTGGAATGCCTTATCAGAATGGAGCACACAATTTTGCTTTGGTGAGCAGTGCCAGGGATTAAAAAGAGCATGGACTTTGGAGTTATACCAGAATTCAAATTCCAGGCATTTTCTTGTGTGGTGACAGATAATTTCAGCCCCTCTCTCTTGCTGTTCAGGGTCTTTCCATGTTGACTTGGTCCTTAGCATGTAACCTGTGGTGGTCTCAAACTCACAGCAATCCTCCTGTCTCAGTCTCCTGGGTTCTGTGATTGCAAAACGGAACCTTCTGTTTCTCTTCCTATAGTGCAAGGCCTTCAGAGCTTTAGAGGGTAAATACAATGTGTAGGACTTTATTTTTCTGTCCTTTGTCTATCATTTCATTTTCTTTTTTTCCCCTTAGTGTTCTTAGGTCTGGAAGTGTCAGAACATTTAGGTCTTTTTATCTCAGAGACCCAAGATCCATAAAATCTGAATTTGTCATGCTCTTGCTGTTTAATGAGAGTCTAATGAGGCAGGTAGTATAGAAAGGCCAGGGTGATGGATGGAGAGATGGCTCAGCGGTTGAGAGCACTGGCTGTTCTTCCAGAGGTCCTGAGTTCAATTCCCAGCAACCACATGATGGTTTATAATCATCTGTAATGAAATCTGGTGCCCTCTTCTGGCCGGCAGGGATGCAGGCAGAACACTGTATGCATAATAAATAAATAAATATTAAAAAAAAAAAAAAAGAAAAGAAAGGCCAGGGTGCCCAAATTTATATTGTGTATAGAGTACAAACGGGATTCATAGGTGTATGCACTTTCTGGTAACTTATTTGTGGGGTTGGGGATTTAGCTTAGTGGTGAGCACTTGCCTAGTGCAAGGCCCTGGGTTCTGCATCCTCAGCTGGGAGTGGGGGGGGGGTGGGGGTGGGGGAAGTTGTTATTCAGGATCAAAGAATGGTAAACTTACACGGAAATTCCATCAAAAGCAGCCCCTCTTAGAACCAATGACATGACTAAAAACTGCAGTATGTGGCCTGATTTTCCAGACTTGAATATGTTTACTGCATTCTTTCAGGAAAATTGAAACCAGAATGATCCAAACTGATATTAGTATTTTGCCTTTCTAACTGTAGCAAAGTATAAATTATTCACTTAAACATGAACACATACATGTACGTCATCCTAATATCATTTTCTTTTATTATACTACACAAAGGAAATTAAGGAAAATATTTAGCCACATCAAACATTAAAAGCAGCCTGCTGTCTAACTGTAGAGTTCTTTTACTACAACATCTGTGTGTGGGGCAAGGACCCAGGAAACACTTGTGTTTCCTTATGTGACTCGAATGTTAACTATTTTACACAGATCTTTGTTGTTTTATTTTTGCTTTGAAACAGGATCTCACTGTGTAGCTTTGGCTGGCCTGGAACTCACTCTGTAGACCAGGCTGATCTCAGCTCACAGAGATCCGCCCCTCAGCCTCCTGAGTGCTGGGATTAAAGCTGCAGGGTACTGCGGGTGCTCAGTGCTCAGCGCTCAGCTTGTGGTAGGCAGATCTTATCCTGTCTTCAGATACAGACAGAAAGGCTCCTGAAAGAATAAACAATCTGCTCTACCTCAACCTAGTTTCAAAGTCAGATCAGCCTTATTCCACAGCATGTGCTTTGCTATGTATGCTTCGATTCTTAGCCAAGATTGTCAGCAGTTTATGAAGTTTCAAAATACTTAATTTGTTATCTGGAGAGTGCATGGCATGTATGTAGACATCAGGACAGCTTTGTGGATAGAGTAGGATCTACGCGCGCACACACACACACACACACATACATACACACACACACACACACACACACACACACACACACACACACACACACACTTTCTTTCTTTTAAAGAGTATCTCACTATGTAGCCTTGGCTGGCCTCAAACTCAAGTAGAACAGGCTAACTTGTCTCTCTATCTTTATGTAAGTTTCAACTCAGGTTGGCTTATATTTTTGGTTTTTCGAGACAGGGTTAGTTTCTCTGTGTAGCCTTGATTGTCCTGGGACTCATTGTGTAGACAAGGCTGGCCTCGAACTCACAAGGTGTTCTTGCTTCTGCCTCCTGAGTGTTGGGATTAAAGGTGTGCACTATGACCTCCTGGCCCTAAACTCAGGTTCTTAAACTCAGAAGGCAAGTACCTTTACCCAATGAGCTGTCTACTCAAGTTTATCCATAGTATCTCATTTTTGAAAAATATTTTTGAGACAGAGTCTTATGTTGTCCAGGCTGGTCTCCCTATACAGCAGAGGATGAACTTGAACTCTAAGTGTTGGAATTAAAGGTAGGTGCTTTCATCTTGTTTAATCATGTAGTGTGAAAAAGAAAGAGATGCTGTTGTATGAACCGTCTTCTCCATAAATTGTTATTGTTACTATTATTGGGTTTTAGAGGTCTCGCCATGAAGCCCTGTTTGGTCTGGAATTTACTATGTAGAGCAGACTGGATATGAACCCAGAGACCTGCTTTCCATGGTCTCCCATGTGCTGGGTTTTTTGTTTTGTTTTGTTTTGTCAAAGGTGCTTAGTGGATAAACTGATTTTAAAAATGTTTCTGACTGGGTGGTGGTGGTAGCATCGGTGGCTGCAGCATACACCTTTAATCCCAGCACACAGGAGGCAGAGGCAGGTGGATCTCTGTGAGTTTGAGGCCAGTCTGGTCTACAGAGAGAGTTCCAGGACAGGCACCAAAACTACACAGAGAAGCCCTGTCCCCCAAAACAAAACAATATAAAACAAAACAAAAAGCACAAACATGTTTCTGACTTCTCTATCCAGGAATGGCGACAAAGATGAGATAAAAATCCAGAGAGAGCTGGATATGTAGCACAGCCGTAGAGCCTTTGCCTGCTTTTGTTAGGTCGTGGGTTTCAGTCCCAGCAGGCAGGCAGGCATGGAAACAGTGGGCAAGAATGTTAGCCTTAAATAGTTATAAACACAATTCCTTTTTTTTTTTTTTTTTTTGAGACAGGGTTTCTCTGTGTATCTTTGGAGCCTGTCCTGGAACTCATTCTGTAGCCCAGGCTGGCCTCGAACTCACAGAGATCCGCCTGCCTCTGCCTCCCGAGTGCTGGGATTACAGGTGTGCGCCGCCGCCGCCCCCCGGCTAAACACAATTCCTAAATGGGGGTTTTGTTTCATTATGTTTTTGAGATAGGGTCTCATTGTATAGCCCATGCTGGCTGAATTCAATTTGTTTTTCTTTTTTAGATTTACTCATTTATTTGCTTATTTCCTTATTTTTGAGACAGGGTCTGTTTAGCTTTGTAGCTATGTATGGCTTTACTATACAGCTTTAGTTGGCCTGGAGCTTGCTGGCCTTGAACTCATAGGGATCCACCTGCCTCAGCCTTCTGAGTACTGGGATTAAAGATGTGTGTTACTATGCCCAGCTCTATTTTTTTTTTTTTTAAATTTGTATGGGTGTTCTGCCTACATGTATGTTAGTATAGCACATGAACACAGTGGAGACCAGAAGAGGGTGTTAGGTCTCCTAGAACCGGAGTTACAAAAATTTGTGAGCCACCATGTGCGAGCCAGGAGTCAAACCTGGGTCCTCTGGAAGAGCAGCTAGTATTCCCAACTGCTGAACCATCTCTCCGGAACCAGACCTTACTTTGTAGTCCAGGCTGGCCTTGAACTCTCAGTGGTCCTCTTGCCATTCATCATCTTTCCAAGTGATAGATTAGAGGCAGGTGCCACCACACCAGCTGTGACCATAATGACTTTTAAATCTGAGGTCCCTCAAATGTTTGAGCTCTATAAACATTTTAATAAAATTATTATACCTTAATTATTATCAACTTAACCTCAATGTGTTCAAGATACTCTGTGCTCAACATTTTCTGAAAATTGTACACACTATTTCATCTCCACCCATGATTACTTTGATATATATATATATATGTGTGTATATATATATATATATATATATATATATATATATATATTTACAAAATAATTTGTACTGTCTGAATGATCTTCATTGTGTGAGTGAAGAGGATAAGGAAGAGAAAACAAGCAGAAGGGAGGTACGTCCATGGGTTTTTATAAAGCTTTAAGAATTTTAGGGGTAAGAAGAGCATGGGCTGGAGAGATGGCTCAGTGGTTAAGAGCACTGACTGTTCTTCCAGAGAACCCGAGTTCAATCCCCAGCACCCACATGGTAGCTCACAATTGTCTGTAACTACCATTCCAGGGGACCTGACAGCCTTACACAGGCATACATACAGGCAGAATATCAATGCACGTAAAATAAAAATAAACAAAAAGAAGAGCAGTTAGTCACGATCTATCAGTCCTGATGGAACACAATGGTGTACGTCTGGGTGCATGTATTATTATTTCTGAGATGACATCTTGCTGTGTTGCTCAGGCTGTTACTTGCCTCAGCCTCCGGAGTGCTGGGATTCCATGTCACGTTACTACACTGACACAGCTGTGTTGAGCTCTGCTACTGACTTAAACTTTCTGTGTTTTAGTTTTCTCATTTGTTTTCTGTTTGTTTTTAATTTTGTCTTTCCAGACAGGGTTTCTCTATGTAGCCCTGGTTGTCCTGGAACTCATTCTGCAGACCAGGCTGGCCTTGAACTCACAGATCTATCTGCCTCTGCCTGCTGAGAACTGGAATTAAAGGCATGTGTCACCATCTCCCAGACTTATTTGTTTTTTTATTTTATTTACTTTTATTTGTATATGTGTGTATTTGCATGAGTATATATGTACTGTATAGATGCAGAAGCCTGAGGAGGTCAGAAAAGAGTATTGGATCCCCTGAACTGGAATTACAGACAATCGTGAGCCACCATGTGAGTGCTGGGAACCAAACTCCAGTCCTCTGCAAAAGCAACAGTGTTTTTAACTGCCAAGCCATCTTTCCAACACCGAGTTTTCTTATTTTTAAAATGAGAATACACCGGGTGGTGGTAGTACATGTCTTTAATCCCAGCACTCGGGGAGGCAGAGACAGGTGGACTCTTTGTGAATTTAAGGCCAGCCTGGTCTGTAGAGTGAGTTCCAAGACAGCCAGTGTGGTTACAAAGAGAAACCTTGTCTCAAAAAACAAAACCAAACAAACAATAATTTAAAATGAGAATGCAAACATCTTTTTTTTGGGGGGGGGGTGTTTCAAGACAGGGTTTCTCTGTGTAGCTTTGCGCCTTTCCTGGAACTCACTTTGGAGACCAGGATGGCCTCGAACTCGCAGAGATCCGCCTGCCTCTGCCTCCCAAGTGCTGGGATTAAAGGCGTGCGCCATCACCGCCCAGTTTGCAAACATCTTTTTATAGAGCTAATATGAGTATGAAGTTGAGATAAATTGTATAATATAGAGTTTTGGGGTGAGGGAAGGAAAAAGGTAAGTATAGTGAAATTTGCTTGTAATGTCAGCACTCTAGGAGGTAGGGGCAGGAGGGGCAGGACCTCAGGGTAATCCTTAGCTGTACGCATTTGGCCAGCCTGGGCTACATGAGACCCTATCTTTAAAGAAATAGTGCCTGTCACACAATATTTCAGTAAGTGATAGCTACTGTTATTGTTCTCTGTCTTTCTGAAACAGGTTTCACGTATGCCAGGCTGGGTGAATATGAACTCCTGCTTCCTGTTGAGTGATCAGATTACGGGGATGTACCACCAGCCTGTTACTTTTTGCTCTTAAGATTTCCGTGGACGTCTGTGAAGTTGTTTTCGGATTTCTGTGACTCTCAGGGGTTACTTCTCTTGCCAGACCCCTCAGTTGGTCCTTAGCCTTGGCACAAAATACTCACTTGGCAATGATTATTTGTTGATTGTGACAAAGTCTTTAAGGGCAGCTGCCTCTGTGCCATTTACACCTAACATCTGGCTTTGAGAGGAAGAAAATACTTCATATACCGATGAACCAGACTGCTTTAATGGATTGCCTGCTTTAATTCATTTGGATGATGATTTGGGTCAGTGGTCTTTCTCCTGGAACCTTGGGGATTAACAATGACTTGTGACTGAACTCACTCACTAATAGATCACATTTGGCCTGCGTTCTGTTATTTTGGCAGCAAGGTGTAACTACATCTCCAGGGCAGGTTCCAGGAGCCCAGCCTCTCCTGCAGTGGTGTCTTCCCTTGTTTATTTTGTTATTGCTGATACAGATGGAGTTACACTCAATAATCACTGCCTTTGTGACACTTTCTGTCCCATTTACAAGGCGACAAAGCAGACTGACAGATACACAGCTTAACACCGGAAATGAGGCAAACTATAAAAACCTTTTGGAACAGAGTTCTGAATCGCTTTGCATACAGCACAACAACAAAAACATCAATTGTACTCTTTTACAGATTTCAGTTTGGCTTATGTATTTTATTGACATGGTTACTCTTTAAATGTCCACATTCTTCCATCTGCGTTTTCTTCCTACAAAATTTGTATTCATTTTGGCTTCTGTCCATCAGTAATTTTTTTTCCTATCTGTTTCCCAGGAAAGACTCAGTCAGCTTGGTTGGCAAAATCAATGGAATAAGGTTGGGAGCCAGTCATGGCTCCCACTCTGTCCCCAGCCCACACTCTGTCTTACTGAAACCTGGAAGCCTGATTCTAAGGGAAGGGGCTCAGTGCCATCTCTCAGAATTTCTCAGCTCCTAGTACAATCTGCTTTGTGTGTTTATTGTAGTTTTCCACTGGGAATGGATTTCCAAAGTCACTTGGGTATTCAATGGTATTAGTCTCCAATAACACATTTAAATAATCGGGATTTCCTTTTCAGACAAAGGGGGCTGATCCCTGCTCTGGAAGCACAGACAGGAAACCTGACTCTCAAAGGCAGGAAACTGAGAAAATTGCTAGTGAGGCCCAGCTGCGCCTTCATTGTGAGCTCATTTGGCTCAGGGACTCCAGGAAGGCGAATTCTCAGAATTACATAGCAGAAGAGACATGTTGCCTGGATACCATCCTCCAGGAGGAATAAAAATGTAGTCAGAGTAAAGGGCTTAAAAAAAAAACCTTACAATGAGATAAGAGTTAATATAGGAGCATTTCAAATATGCCTGTTCTCTCAAATGATCAGGCATCCCTGTTGTTCCCCCAGTGTCTCTTATCTGTACCTCTTTCAAAGGAAGACGAAACTCAGATGAGGACCATCACTTTAGCATGCAGGAAGCCCACCCAAACGAACCCAGACACCTTAACACAAGCATCATTTCCCAGGCACTTTCGAAGGAAATGTTTGTGTATTCTGTGACGACACTCTTCTGCACGTTACACGTAGGGATAAAAAGCCAGAGAAATGGGGCAATATTGAGCATCAACCTTTTCCCTGTCACCGTCTGAGTACCACTTCAGAGAACGCTTCATCACAGCAGCTGCGGCCGCTTCCTCTTTCCTCCAGCCTTTGCCCTGGTCAACAATAGGAAATGCTGTGCTCCACCCACCATGACCTGCAGGCTCTGCCTTGTTCCTTGAAGGGCTAATTCAGGTTTAGCAGCTATGCCATAGGAACCCTATTTGTCAAAACTGTCTAAAAGGCAAATTATTTATCCTTATCGAGGAAGGACTGCTTTTTTTTTTTTTTCCTTCTCCTTTTTAAATTTCTTGGACACCTTTCTTTTCCCTTGGATGAGTTGTTTTGATAGTTTTGCTGGTGAATCCTTTTTGCTAATTCTTCCCCAAATGCCAACCACACACTCTCTCTCTCTCACACACACAAGCATTAACAGACATTAGCTGAACCCTCTCCTGCCACCCACTTGTATTTCTCACCACCTGCTCCCTAATGGTAGTCTGTGTGCTTGCCAGCCCACAGCTACACTTTTCTTGGAGGCAAAGGCTGAGAAGAGAGTCGCTGAGGTTCTCTCTGGTTCAGCCTCTTAGTGGAGAGTGTTGGGGCATGTATTTTCAATGCCTTTAGGAAATGATCTTTGAAAATTTAAGGCCTAGAATCATCAAAGGTCCCACATCCACATCCTTCTAAAATGAAAGAAACAGGAATCTCCAAGTTTGGGCTAGTATTAAATGTCCTTTGACCTATGAAGGGAAAGGTCTAATTTCCCTCTCTATTCTCGTCAGTCTTGAAATTCTGGTTTCAAGGCTTCTCAGCAAGAGGAGCAGGAAATGGTATGCAAAGGGGACCTTCCAACTTCCCTAAGAGACTTTCACTGAGGATTCTTTCCCTAAGGACATTCATTAAGTGACCTGTAGTGAATACTTGTTTCTTCTAGAAACATCTAGTAGAGAAGTCTTTAGGGGGGTGTCAGATTTGAGTCATGACCCACAACTGCCCCAGGATTTATTTTTGATATCTGTTGGCAATCCTCTTAATATTAAAATGGAAAGTTCTTCGCAGAATCATGTCCCATCTTGGTTGGACTCTTTTCTTAGTTATTATTCTAGGGTTCCATGGAAATCGGAAGGTTGGTTGTAGATAAGGAAAGAGAAAATCATGTTTCTCTGTCTCTTGCTATTTCAAATCCTCCCCAAATTAATGTTCAAAACTTAGGATACTCGAAGTCAAGTAGAAAAAAACCGTGTTTCCTTCTTTCTTTAATGTGAGTTTCTTAGAAGCATTTGTCCCAGTACATGTTGCAGAGAGGTGTTAATATAAGGCTGTGGGTTTCTGTTTTGACTATCTGAATAATCACAATAATCCAATAAATTTGCAGAAATGAATAGAAAATTGATCTATGAGATTCCCATTTCTTCTTGACTGTGGTGACTCGCAACATTCCTAGGTAAGATGGTTCAGGTGTATGCAACCTCACCTCTCCTTTATTTTCACCACAAGTCCTGGTCAGCAAAATTAGTTTGGGCCCCTGCTTGCCTCCGCCTCTACTCTGAAGGCACAGTGAGGTGCCTTTTTAGAGATGACCAGCCTATCTATGTCCTTTGTTTGGTGTCCTGTAAGGAAGGTGCTTGTCCGTGCCATGTTGGCAGCTACTTAAGTGAGTTCTTATCTGGCTGAGGGGCTTGTGTGGCTGGTGAACGGAGCTCCGGTGGCTAGGCTAGGATCCTGACTTCTGGAAGAGCGCAAGTCAAGTCCACTGTGATTCAGACAGTTTGGAAGGCTTTGCTCTGGCTGGGGATTGTGCTGAGTGTGGTTTCTGCTTTGGTCAGGGTCGTGTGGTGCACTTTCTTTGGTTCAGAACCTCTTGCTTCTGGTCCTATTAGGCTGTACGCCTGAGTGGCACCCCCCAGCTGGGGGGGTGCTTCACTGGACAGTGTCCTCTGGCTTCTCGAGGCGCTGTTCCCTGTGGAGCGGGTGGAGGAAGAGCCAGAGCGGGAGCTCCTGGAGCCTGAGGAAGAGGAGCTAGGCTTCACGAGGCGGGCTCTCGGGGCTTCCGCGTCTTCTCTGAAAGGGAAAAAAATGAGCAGACAGAAAAGATCAACTTTAGTACTGCCAGGGATGTGGTGGTGACTCTTAAAAGTTACTTCTTCCTGAGATTTTTTTTTTTTTTTTAAATAAATCCCTCAAGCCAAAAAAACCTCCAAAGGCAGCCAGTTAAGGAATTAAACACTTCCTGGTTTTTGCAAGACTTAATGCTCAGTTTAGGAAAATGTTTATTGTGTGACAGCCGGAGGTCTAGCCAGAGGGATACGGCTCAACATGAGATGGTCTGCATAGAATAGCCTTGATTTTGGGGTCTGTGTTCTCAAAGCCTTTCATGTCCTATAGGCCATACTGTACTTTATTATATACCCTTTTTAAGGGGGAATGAATCAGAAGTAAAGTGGAGAATTATGCTGGATGATTGATAGCTTGACTCAAGACAGAGTCATCTGGAAAGGGAGCCTTAACTGGCCTTTTGGCAAGTCTGTAGGGCATTTTCTGGATTAATGAGTGATGTCAGAGAGCACAGCTCACCGTGGGTGGGGCCGCCCTGGGGTGGGGGAGATGATGCTGGTTATATAAGAAAGCAGCTGAGCAAGCTGTGAGGAGCAAGCCAGTGAGCTGTACCCCTCCAGCGTGGCCTCTGCTCAGTTACACCCCACCCCACCCCACCCCCAGCCCCCTCCCCCAGTTCCCGCTTGAGTTCCTGCCCTGACTTCCCTTTGTACTGGACTGTAAGCAGGAAGGGGAAATAAGCCCTTTCCTCCCCATACTGCTGCTTTTGGTCATGATGTTTGTCACTGCAACAGAAACACAAGCCAGAACAAGGACGGGTTCACAGTACAGTGAGTCACACCTTCCATCCCTAGACGGTATTCCTACCTGCCAGAATAATCCTTTGAAGAGATCCCCAGTGCGAGCAAATGGGGGATGTTTATACTGACAATGGGCCTGGCCTGTAAATCGAGTTCCTAGGAGTAGGGAAGCTTACCGAATCTCATTAGGTCTCTCCTCTTCCTCATATCTCTCTTTGCTTTTCCTTCGGATTAGCAGCCATATCAGGAGGAAAATGAGCAGGGCCCCAGCCACTATGCCCGTCACTGCTCCTGCCACCATGCCGATGCTTTGCACATCTGTTTTCTCAGAGGCACAGACAGAAGGCAAGTCAAACCTAAGCTAGGAGCTCTCAAGACAGAAGCCCTGGGCAGGACGGACGGCTTATAGCACCTCACCCCGTGACCCTCACACGTTGTGCGACTGTGCCTTTCCATATTCTTGCGAGCTGTACTTACCGAATCACCGACTTTACGCTCAATTGGCTCAGATTTTAGTGACTAAGTCTGCCTTGGTTTACACGATAAAATGGGTGGGGAAAGTTATTGTGTCATGTTAAAAAACCATTTTAATCCTAGTAAGATACCTTTGGGCAATCTTCTAGCCCTCCCCTCGCCCCTTCCTCTAACTTCCCTCTTCTACTGGTAAAATAAAATAGACTATAACCTACAGCATACAAGTCTGTGTGTGATTACTTGTGGCTTTCCAACTCAGAACTCAAGATAAATTTGGTTTGCACATTAGTAACATAAATGCTCTCACTTGAATATGAATTAGGCTAAGTATTTATTAAGTGCCCACCTTATGCCAGGCAGTTCTAGGTATGATAAAGAGTTTCTGTTTGTGAGTTTGAAACAAATAAAGAAGTCGATACAAAGAATTGTAAGCAGTGGATGTGAGAGCCAAAGTAGATGACTGGCTGCGTGGAGGGAGGACCGAGGAGCACAGTTTCAGTCTGGGCAAGCAGGACTCTGATGAAGTGGTGTTTAAGTTGAAATACAAATGACAGGACTGTCTTGTGGTGAGCTAGATGTAGAGCGCTCCAGGCAGAAGATGCAGTGGGTGTGATGGCCGTGAGTCAGTGCAGGGACATGAAGTCACAGGAAGGGACCGTCTCCCATGGGGCCTAATGGGCCAGACAACCATTGTGTTATAGAGGCAATAGAAGAGTCACGTGCTTCAAGCCACATTTAAGAAAGCACACTGCCGGGCAGTGGTGGCGCACGCCTTTAATCCCAGCACTCGGGAGGCAGAGGCAGGTGGATCTCTCTGAGTTTGAGGCCAGCCTGGTCTACCAAGAGAGCTCCAGGAAAGGTGCAAAGCTACACAGAGAAAACCTGTCTCAGAAAACCAAAAAAAAAAACAAAACAAAAAAACAACAACAACAACAACAACAAAAAAAAAAAAAAAAAAAAAAAAAAAAAAAAAAAACAAAACACACTACATCAGTTCTGGGGGACATGGAGGGTTTCAGTGGAAGGAGAGGAAGCAAGGATATGAGTTAGGATGCTTCTAACTGTGTTAGCTGGAGATGATGGTGAGTGGGCAAGGCTGGACCTAACATGCCTAGAACAGGTACCAGGGTACCACTTCTATTTGGGAAGTGTTGTTAACAGAAAGTGCTGTTTACTCGTGTCCTGCTTGTCTTTAAAAACTAAGTGGCCTCTTACTATAAGGATGTATCCGTTATCCAGTTTTCCCCTGAGACAGGGTCTTGGGTAACCTGGAATTCACTATATAGACCAGGCTGTCCTCACACAGAAATCCTCCTACCTCTGTCTCCCAAGTGCTGGGGTTTATGGTGTGCACCACCATGCCTGGCAAAAAAAAAAGTATCTTTTTTTTAAATTGGACTTTAGATAGCTCTAGGTTCTTGAAAGGTTGGGTTACCTTATTTTATCATTACATTTTATTTATTTATTTTTATATGTATATGTGCCTTTGTGAGCGTTTCTGAGGTCAGAGGAAAGCTTGCATGAACTGGCTCTCTCCTTCCATCTTGTGGATTCCTGCAATCAGATTAAGCTCATCAGGCTAGGCAGTAAGCACCTACTGCCAAGCCATCTCATTGGCTTTGGGTTTACTTTCTGTGGACAAAGTCAGTAATGCTCCTTTCCTTATGACCACACCACCAATACAAAATCTGAATGGGTTCTCTACTAACTGGAATTGAAGTTGTTTCTTACTTTAATTTTCACAATTAAAATAATATTTCATTAATTTCCCTGTATGTTTGCATACTTTTGGAATATCGCTAAAGGATAAATTCACAAAAATGTTGCTGGATACAATGGAATGTATTTTTCTGTCTAAACTTGAATGGAATAAATAACAGGTATGATGGCACACGCCTATAATCCCAGAATTTGGGAGGCAAAGGCAGGAGAACTTCTGTGGGTGTGAAGCTATCCTTGGCTATATAAAAAGTCTATTAAAGCCCTGGGCTGCACAGTGAGCCCTGTCTCAACAAGTAATATATATATTAATAGAATGGATTAATAATTGTGGCATACTTGAACAACAAAACACTACAGAACAATGAGAATGCACAGTTGGTGGGAAACACTGTAATTGCAGCATTTGGGAAGTCGAGGCAGGAGGAATGTCTGAGTTTCAAGCCAGTATGGTTTTCTAGCAAGTTCGGGGCCAACATCAGCTACATTGCAACACCTTTTCTTAGAAAGACAAAAGCCAAAGTCTAAGGATGTAACTCAGTAGTAGGCTGCTTGCCTAGAATGTGCCAGGCTTGTTGGGTGGTGGTGGAGCATGCCTTCAATCCCAGCACTTGGGAGGCAGAGGTTTTACTCAGGATCTAACACAGGAAAGGTTATCTATCGAGTTAGAATCTGACTCTTAGAGGCTGAAGGCAGCAATGATTGGTCTGTGTCCGTGATGGCATTGATAAGGACGCACACATATTCTACCACAATGTGCAATCAGGGCTTATGTAGTCTTCTCTGAAATTTCACTGCACTGTATTTCCTCTTTCCAAAGATTATAATAAAAGGCACTGAAATTATACTCTGGCCAAGAACATAAAGTACTTGGGGTTCCCCCACCCCCATTTATTAGTTTATTTAAACAATTTTGTTGTTGTTGTGGTTTTATGACAGGGTTTCTCTGTGTAGCCTTGGCTGTCCTGGAACTCACTCTGTAGCCCAGGCTGGCCTCAAACTCACAGAGATTCGCCTGCCTCTGCCTCCAGAGTACTGGGATTAAAGGCATGCGCCACCACAACAGGCTAAAGATTGACTTTTGAGACATGGTTTCATGAAGCCTAAACTGGCCTCATATTCTTTTTTTTTTTTTGAGCTGAGGATCAAATCCAGGGCCTTGCGCTTGCTAGGCAAGTGCTCTTCCACTGAGCTAAATCCCCAACTCCTCATATTCTTTATGTAAGAGAATGACATTGAACTCCCGATCTTTTTTGCCTCCACTTCCCAAGTATTGAGATTACAGGTATGTACTACCAGAGCTGGCTAAAGAAACCATTTTATTGTTGTTGTTTCAATACATGACCTTTCTAAGAATTGGTATTATTATTTGTGTATGTGTGCACATGCACGGATTGGTTTATAGCCCAGACTGACTTTGAGTCCATGGTTCTCCTTCTTGCTGAGATTATATGTATGAGCTTCTATATGGAGTTGGTATTATTTTATTTTATTTTATTTTATTTTATTTTACTTTCACTGGCATGATAACTTCAAATAAAAAGGGTGGACTTTTGACATAATAGGCAGCTAGCTCATAGTTCCTCTGTGAAGACCTTGTTAAATTCATAGGACAACTGAAGCTTGACAGGACAGAAGTCCACTTCCTGACCCTTTGTAACTCTAACACAGCTTCCAGACCTCTGCGCAGCAGGAAGACACAGGCTTCCTATTCTGGTTCAATAGGTGACCCCAGAGCTCACAGCCTGCCATTGTGTAGAACATTAACTATTTTGCTGCCTACCCCAGCGATCTTCACAATCTCCAAGTTGAAGTGTCTCTGCCCCTAACCTAAGGTTTCAGGTGCTCTTTGGACCGGTTTTAATATCTGGTTTAATATCCTTCATTAACTAGTGAAGTAGTTTGTGTGTGTGTGTGTGGGGGGGGCTATGAACGTGCCACTGTAGCCTCGTGTGGCGGTCACAGGACAACTAGAGGAAGTTGGTTCTTTCCACCACGTTGATCCTGGGCATAGAACTCAGGCCATTAGGCTTGTTGCCAAGAGCCTTTATCTGCTGAACGCTATTGTTCACCCATGACTTACTTCTAGTAAATAAAACACACCTCTGAGGCTTTGCTTTCACAAATCACTGCAAGTCTTAGTTCTCAAGTCTCTAGATCTCCAATGGCTGTTTCAGGCCAGCCAGCAGCCGCAGGGAGCCGTTTTAGAGGGCTAGCCTCCAGCATCCAGGTCTTATAATGTATGCAGCACAGATAACTCACTATATAACCTCTCCTCAGGAGAGAGTTGAGCCTGACTTCCCAGCTAGGCCACTCTTGAATTTCCGATTTACAGAAACCGAGAGTCAAGAAGTTTTTTGTTTGTTTGTTTGTTTTTGTTTTTCGAGACAGGATTTCTCTGTGTGGCTTTGCACTTTTCCTGGAACTCCCTTTGGAGACCAGGCTGGCCTCGAACTCACAGAGATCTGACTGCCTCTTCTTCCTGAGTGCTGGGATTAAAGGAGTGTACTATCACACCTGGCTTTTTCCTTTCCTTAAAAAAATAAAGTTATTATCAAGTGGTCCAAGCTGGCATCAAATTCACTATCCTCATAGTTCCCTGCTATGATTAGAGGATGCATCAAAACACCTGACCCTGCTTTCCTGTTTTGTTGTTGGTTTTTTGAGACAGGGTCTTATGGAGCCTTGATTGGCTCTAAACTTCTTGTGTATAGTGGGGGATGACCTTGAACTCCAGATTATCCTGCCTTCACTTTCTAAACTGGAGGATTGTGTATGTATCTCTGACCTCACCCAAGTCTCTCTGTCTCTGTGTGTGTGTTCAAAAGTATGGTGCTGGCATCCAACTGAGGGAGTTACCCATGCTATGCAAGTGCTAGTCGGCTGAGCCACATTCCCAGCTCCATAGTTCAGAGGACTGGCTAATTCACTTTGGTAACCGTACAACCAGTCAAAATCATGTTCAGAAAGACTTTGACCTTGTCCTTATTTTTACTCATGATTAAAACATTTTATACCAAACTGTCATGTAACAATAAACATTTTAAATGAAACAAACAAACAAACAAACAAACAAAAATCCTTTTTGGAAAGTTGGGGGGTTTAGCTCAGTGGTAGAATGCTGACTCGCATGCCCAAGATGCTGAGTTTTTATCTCCATTCTAAAAGAAAGGCAACTCCAAGACACTCCTCACACTGTACCGGGCAACCCCGAGACACTCACTCACACTGATCAGGGTAACCCCAAGATACTCACACTGTACCGTCACTCGAACCACACAGCTCTCCTTTCCAGCCTCGTTGCCCGCTGTGCACTGGTAGAGTCCAGAGGAGTCCATGGTGAGATTCTGCAGCAGCACCCGGCCAGGGTTGTTGTAATCTGTACAGGCAGAAAGCAGAATGGTAAGTCTCCTCCAGGACAGTGTCTATATTGTTTACTGTGGCGCATCACTGAGCTGTGAGGTCAAATGGTTTGATGCGATGAAATGACAGAAAAGATCTTGTTTTGAAACATGGGAAATAGGTAAATACTACTTTAAATTGTTGTGCAACCTCAAGAGTTACAAGAGATTGGGAACGAAGGGCCTGGTGGCTGTTTGAGAGGCTGAAGCAGGGGAATCACCCGTTCATGGTCTAATCAGGCTACAGAGTGAGTTCAAGGATATTCTGGGCAACTTCCGGAGACTCTATCTGAGGGGGGACAGGGAGCAGGTACAAAGTCCTAGTTCCAATCCCCACTGCAGAGCCAAAAGAAAAAAAGATGGAGAGCATTCAGTGAATACTAAACCGGTTCATTTAAATAGCGTAGTTTATGTAATCTATTTCCCCAATTCTCCATTTTAATTTTTATGATATTTGAAGAAAGAAGTAGGGTTTTGTTATTGTTCAAGTTTACAGGTGAAAAAATGAAATTTAAGAGATTTAACAGTAACCTAGTCATTTGGTAAATCTGTACAATCCCAGCAATTGGGAGACAGAGGCAGATAATCCAGAGTTCAAGACTACTCTTGAACTCTGCTTAGCAAGTTCTATGCCAACTTTGGCTCTATGACATCCTGTCTCAAAAAGTAAACAATAACAGCAAGAACAGTTCACACTGGACTTGGTGGTAAAATATGCTTATAATCCCAGCACCTGAGAGGTGGAGGTTGAAGGATCAGGTGTTTAAGGCTAGCCTGGGCTACATAAGACCCTACATCTGATCTTGGCCAAAGGTTGAGAGTAGACCTCTGCTGGTTAGTTTTTTTGTTTTTGTTTTTGTTTTTTTTTTGGGGGGGGGTTCAAGATAGGGTCTCTCTGTGTAGTTTTGAAGCCTTTCCTGGAACTCGCTGTATAGACCAGTCTGGCCTCAAATTCACAGAGATCTGTCTGTAGCACGAATCTTAAAAGTTCTTATTAATAAAAACAAACCTGGAGCCAGGTACTGGGGTCAACACTGGAAGATCAGAGAAGCAGAACAAGCTACAGCTACCTCACCTTGCCAATTCCTCAGCTGATTCTGTTTCCTCAGACTGGAAGCTTCTGAATCCTCATCCGAATGGATCTCAGCTGAATTGCTGCTAAAAGTCTAAAAGCTTAACCAGCTCTAGTTCTTCGTCCTCATGCCTTGAATACCTTTCGGCTTTCTGCCCTTACTTCCTAGACTTAAAGGCTCTTGTTACCATGCCTAGCTGTTCTCAGTGTGGCTTTGGACTCGCAGAGATGGATCTTTGCCTCTGGAATGCTAGGATTAAAGGCGTGTGTGCCACCATTTTCTGGCCTCTATATCTAGTTGCTGTTCTGTTCTCTGACCCCAGATAAGTTTATTAGGGTGTACAATATTTTGGGGAATACAGTATCACCACATCTGCCTGCCTCTGTCTCCCTGCCTGCCTCTGGGACTGAAGGCATACAGTATCACTGTATGGCTATTTTTTTGTTTGTTTTTTGTTTTGTTTTGTTTTTCGAGACAGGGTTTCTCTGTGTAGCTTTACGCCTCTCCTAGAACTCACTTGGTAGCCCAGGCTAGCCTGGAACTCACAGAGCTCCGCCTGGCTCTGCCTCCTGAGTGCTGGGATTAAAGGCGTGCATCACCACCGCCCAGCCTCTTTTTTTTTTTTTTTTTGCTGTTTTTTTTGTTTTTGTTGTTGTTTTTGATGGTCACTTTGACACACCTGGGAAGAGGGAACCTCCCCAAGTACATTGATCTCTAGGTGTGTCTGTGAAAGATTATCTTGATTGATGGTTGATATGGGAGGAAGGCCCAGGTCACTGCAGCGGGCAACATCCCTAGGTGGGAGGGTCCAGGCTGTGTAAGAAAGCTAGTTGAGGGGGCTGTTCTTCCAGAAGTCCTGAGTTCAATTGCTGGCAGCTATATAGTGGCCCACAACCATCTATAATGGCATCTGATGCCCTCTCCTGGCAGGCAGACACACATGCAGATAGCATACTCATACTCATAAAAGAAATAAAAGAAATTTAAAAAAAAAGGAAAAGGAAAGAAAGCTAGTTGAGCATATCTAGAGAGAGACCAAGTTGGCTTTATTAATGGTCCTGCCTGCAGGTTCTTATCTTGCCTTCCTGCCTGACTTCTCAAAGATGGACTGTGACCGGGAGTGTAAGATAACACTCACCTAGCTGCTTTGGGTCGTAGTGTTTTATCACAAGAGCAGAAAAGCAATCTAGGACAGGATGCTAGAGGAGACCCTAAATCAAACCAAACAGAGCAAAACAAACTAATGACCACCTCACAAGCCGATGACAATGCACTGAAAGGAGACTCCTCGGCCTGGTCAAGGGCATCTGGCGCGCTGCTGGCCCGGCAGATTTGGAAGCCATGGACACTGTATTATATTTTTGGCCCCGAAGACTGACAGGAAGATGACTTACCAATTCTGGATCTGGGCGGCAGGTGTTCATCCTCTCCCTCCTTCTCCCGGATTCGCTGCCAATAATACACAATGGGCTTGGTTCCTGAGGCAGACTCACACTGCAACATCAGGTCGCTGCCCTCCGTCAGCTCTCCTTCCAGCTCACACTTGGGCTTGGAGGGTTTCACTGGCAAAATCAATTTTTGAAAAATGTGATCATGCAGAAATTTTCCTAATGCCAGGTTCAGAGGAAGAACTACACCCTGCTTGGCTGCTTATTTTGTTCAGTTTTGAGGTGAAGCTCATCTAGCCATGCTTCACCTCCTGAAGCTGGATCGGTACCCCCCCCATCCCCCCCCCCCCCCACCCTCCCACCCCCATCCCTCTCCCCAGCATCCCTCAGCAGCTACCAGCAGTGGTGGAACCTGCCATGCCTCAGAAACCCCCATGCCACTTCTCAAAACACAGATGCTGTTATTTACTGGGAATTTCTTTCTCCTCTCTCTCTCTCTCTCTCTCTTTTTTTTTTTTTGCGGGGATGGGGGTGGGGTGGTGTGGTTTGAGACAGGGTTTCTCTTTGTGGTTTTGGTGCCTGTCCTGGATCTCACTCTGTAGACCAGGCTGGCCTCGAACTCACAGAGATCTGTCTCGCTCTGCCTCCCGAGTGCTGGGATTAAAGGCACGCTCCACCGCCACCTGGCTTTACTAGGAATTTTAAGAAAATTAATTTTTACTGATATTGAAACAAGGATAGAAGATTAGTAGTTTGGAAGTAATTATTCAAGTATTCAAAGGAAATTGTTCAAATATTAGAGGATGTTTAAATTTTATAAATAAGTTGCCATGGGAAAATCATAATTATGGGCCATCAAGATGGCTCAGTGGGTAAAAGCATTTGCTCTCTGAGCCTGGAGTCCTGAGTTCAGACCCCAAAACCAACAAAGGGAAGAGAAGAAGCGAGTCCTAAAAGTTGTCCTCTGTCCTTTGCATGAAGGCAGTAGCACACACATGTATACACACACAGACACACACACACACACACAGACACACACACACACTCTCTAAATAAAATAAAGTTAAAAAGGAAAATTATAATTATGTTTTCTTCTCTCATTATGGTTACAATCTAGAACATAACTGGAGCTGGTGATGTCCTAGTGTACACTACAAGAATTAAATAGGTGATTTTCCTACCATCTGCAGCTAGCTAGGCCCCCCTTGACACCTCATAAGATGTAGGCATTTTGTGAGACAGGGATGCTCCGTGTAGCTTTGGCTGTCCTGGAACTCACTTTGTAGACCAGGCTGGCCTGGAACTCACAGAGATCTGTCTGGCAGGCATTTATCTTGGGGTCCTACCTTACCTAGGACTTTTAGGATGACATGGCTCCAAACATAGCGTCCTGAGTTCTTCACCTTGCAGGTGTATCGGCCTTCGTCGCTTGGCTTCAGAGGCTCAATTTGCAGGGAGGCATCTCCTGCCAGGAAGTTGGAAGCAAAGGCCACTCGGCCCTTCTGTTCTTCAGTCAAGTTATTGTAGACATGACGACTGGAGTAAGTAATAACCTGGGGAGACAGGCAGGCAGCGTCAGGGGCGGGACTCTTTCCCATTCCCCTCTGCTGTCAGGATGAGGAGAGGGCTGGCTGTGGCAGTGCACATCCAGTATCCTAGCACCGGGAGCCTGAGGAAATAGGATTACAGGTTCCAGGCCAGCCTGGGCCAACAAAATCCTGTCCAGAGAGAGAGGGGGAGAGAAGGGGAGAGAGAGAGAGAGAGAGAGAGAGAGAGAGAGAGAGAGAGAGAGAGAGAGAGAGAGGAGGAAGAGGAGGAGGAGGAGGAGAGGAAGAAAGAGACTATTCTTCGTGACACAGAGCACTCAAGTTTGGGTTGATTCTAAAGGCTCAAGAGATTGTTATTAGAATCCAAGTACAATGTATTGACTTAGGCTTTGCTGTTTCTTCCAAAAATAATACTTTATCTATGTAGTATTTACTTATTGTTTACTGTAGGGAGAGTCTCACTGTGGTAGACCTGGCCAGCCTGGAACTCACCATGTAGACCTGTCTAATTTCAAACTCATAGAGATCCACTTGCCTCTGCCTCAGGAGTGCTGGAGCAAAAGGTGCCCGCCACTCTACCTGGCCTGTGTAGCCTTTGTTCAGGGTTTGACCCTCCTCCCCTTTGCTTTCCCCACAGATAAGAATACGTTACTTGTAAGGCTGGGGAGATGGTCCAGCAGATAAGAGCACTGGCTGCTCTTCCAAAGGATGTGTGGGTCAATTCCTGGCAACCACACGGTGGCTCCCAAATGTTTGTAACTCTAGTTTCGGGGGATCTGGCGCTCTCATCTAGATATACATGCAAGCAAAACACCATAAAATAAATATAAATAAATCACTAAAAAATTTTTTTTTAAAAGATACTTAGGAAAAAACCATTTCTTCCACTTTCTTTCCCCAGCTAGGGAAAACACACTTTAGATATCCTTGAGAACAGAAACACTTCCTTCCTAGTCAGTGCGTTCTCCCTGCCCATCAGCCTCAGGTCTTTGCTCTTTCCCAGGGTCACCTTAGTTGTCATTTCTGTTAGTGACAAAAGCCACGCTTTTTAACGGCCGCTCTGCTATCCTGTTTGGTTTCATCACCAGCAAACATGACTGCTTCCCACCAGACATGGAAAAGCCACTGCAAAAACCCTTTCCTTGATTCCAAACACAGTGGAGTGAGACGGGGAAGGAGAGGAACTAAACGCAGAGTACGTTTCCTTGCTTTACTCAGGACACTGCAGGAAGGATGTGTCAGAAAAGTTGGTTGCGTTTGAATCTGAAAAATAAGCAGGCTACATAAGGGATGAGAAGCGGGGAGAGGAGAGCATTCCGGAACCACAGAACAGCCCCGCGGTAAGCATGGAAGCATATGGGGATCCCTCAGGCACATTTCTGGACACAGCTGTTCTGAGTTGTCTCGCCCAAGAGCCTTCACCCGGCTCTAGCCATGTGCTGCTGCTCTGCCACTCAGCAGAGGCTTTCCCAAGAAGTCAAAGCTACCAGTAAACCGTCCATTCTATCCGAACTCCTCAGTGCTCTCTTCTAAACACAGAAGCTTAGTAATAGTGGCTGAGTTAAAAAAAAAAAAAATGCAGAGAGAAGAAAACATCTTTCTCAAAGCTTCTATGTCAGATGCTGCCCAACACAGATCAAAGAGAGGTAAGGCACAGCTCCTACTCTGAGGAGCTAGCTCAAGATCTCGGGGGAAGAGAGAGAGAAAAAAATGAGAGAATACTCAACACTACATCTTATTATATTTGTGTTTATTCAGTACTGTCCTCTTACCTTCAAATACCAGTACTGTTGCGGCAGGTGTGGGCGGAGGCCCAGAATCCCAGTGTTTGAGAGGCAGAGACAAGGTCTAGCAATCCTCCTGCCTCAGCATCCAGATAATTGGGACTATATATAGGTGTACTCCACTCTATCTGGAGTGAGCTCATCCCTAAGTCTGGCTTCTTCCTGGTTATGTTGTATTTTTGACCTTTCTAATCTATGCTACAAAAAGCTGTCAAGTTAATCTTTTTTTTTTTTTTTTTTTTTTTGGTTTTTCGAGACAGGGTTTCTCTGTGTAGCTTTGCGCCTTTCCTGGATCTCGCTCTGTAGACCAGGCTGGCCTCGAACTCACAGAGATCCACCTGCCTCTGGCTCCCGAGTGCTTGGGATTAAAGGCGTGCACCACCACCGCCGGTAAGTTAATTTTACTGATGTGAAATGTGCATTCTCTCCTTTGGTTCAAAACTCTAATGGCTCCTTACCGCCTTTGAGAGATGACCAGACTCAGCCTAGGGATTTCAAAATCACTGCCCACTGCTGTCCAAATGCCGTTCCCAACTGGTTCAGTTCACACAGCTGAGGACCAGCAACTTGCTTCATTTCCCTGGTGTAGCCCAAATCTTAAAAGGTCTTATTAATAAAAACAAACCCAGAGCCAGGTATCGGGGTAAACACTGAAAGATCAGAGGAGCAGAACAAGCCACAGCTACCTCACCTGATCCTGTTTCCTCAAACTGGAAGCCTCTGTGTCCTCATCCAAATGGATCTCAGCTGAACTGCTGCTAAAAGCCTAAAAGCTTAACAAGACCTCTAGTTCCTGGTCCTCACACCTTACATACCTTTATGCTTCTTGCCATCATCACTTCCTGGGATCAAAGGCATGTGCCACCATGCCTGGCAGTTTCCAGTACGGCCTTGAACTCACAGAGATCTGGAGATAGGATTAAAGGTTTGTGTGCCATCATTTTCTGGCCTCCATGTCGGTCTAGTGGCTGTTCTGTTCTCTGACCCCAGATAAGTTTTTTAGAGTGCATGATATATTGGGGGGACACAATATCACCACACCCTGGCATCAATATGGGTTGTGCTTTCTGTGTGGCCCACCCTGGCCTCTGCCAACAGTGTTGCCGCCCCATTTAGGTAATTTTCCCTTCCCTCTTTCTCCACATAAAGAAACTCTGTTCATTCTTTGAAGTTTGAAGTCAATGTTAACTTCTCATGAACTTTTCCTACTATGACAGGCTGGGAAGGGTTTCTTCACTATGCTTCCATCTCTAGTATTTGTTTGTACCATTTTTTAAAAAATTCCTTTTGGGGACTGACAGTTGAACTCAGGGCCTTGTGTGTGTTGAGCACAAGCTGCCATCAAGTTACGTTTTAGTCTCTGAACCATTTGCCTGTGAAGAACAGCTGTGAAAAAGACTTTGGCAATGGGCAGACAAGTTGCTTTCTATGATGTTAGGCACGTCCAGGGAACTCTGTGCAGCGGTCCGATTTTATGTAGAGTTGTGATCTTTAGCTGGGCTACTTACCAGCTCTGCGTTCAATATGCCTTTATTAAAATCATACCCTGAGCCAGGTGCAGTGATTCATGCCCATAAACACAGCACTTGGAAAGCTGAGTTACATGAGTTTGGGGCCAGCCTGCCCTGCCGCATTACCTGTCTTAAAGCAAAACAAGACAAGCCTTCACACTGTGTGCTTGGTACTATGCTGGAAATTATCTACCACAAAGGAAATAAATGCTGAGAAACGTTAAAAGATAACTTTTGAAAAAGAGGCAAAACTGTGACTCATTACATGAAAAAAGAGCACGGTGTCAGGAATGTTGATCTTACTCAGTAAATGACTGAAAACCAGTAAGGAGAGAAACATGTGCTGACAAACACTTATAATCTCAGCCCCCAGGATGCCACAGCAGAACGGTCATTAATTTGAAGCCAGCCTGGACTACAGAGCAAGTGCCAGGCTATGAAAAGCTGTCTCAGAATAAAAACACAAACCGACAAACCAAAGCAGGAAGATGTTACAACCAGGTCACATGAGAATTAGGACTAAAAGTGCATGCTTTCCTTTGGACAACACTGATTGGTTTCTCTGGGAACGACAGTGACTTTCATTGCTAACTCATCCTCCTCCTGCCTTGGCCTCACAAGCCCTGAGATCCTGGGTGCTGCCACTATACCTAGCTCTGGTGTTGCTTGTTTCTGGTGTCTTTGGCCATGATCATGGAGTCTTCTCCTTCAGAAGTGCTCTTCTCTTATTTTTGCTCAAGAAACATTCACATAGTCTGCCTTTTGTATACAGCCTTTCCTGTCCCCCAGTTAGTATGGTACCCTGTTGTTTGAATCTTGTATGGTCTTATAATAAAAACCCAGAGCCAGATATTGGAGTGAAAGCTGAAAGGTCAGAGAAGCAGAACAGCCAGCCGCTAGTTCTTACCTCTACAAAATCCTTAGCATAAATAGTATGAGTTCCTGTTTCCTCATGCCTTGTATATCTTTCTCTGCCCAGACATCACTTGCTGGAATTTAAGGCATGTGTGCTTTCCAGTACTGGGATTAAAGGCATATGCCACCACTGCCTGGCTATTTCCAGTGTAACCTTGAACCCACAGAGATCCAGAGAGATCTCTGCCTCCTGAGTGATAGGATTAAGGATGTGTGCCACCACTGTCCTCTGTGTCTAATCCAGTGGCTGGCTCTGTCCTCCAATCCCCAGGCAAGTTTATTAGGGTACACAATATATCACTACAGTACCCTCAACCTTTCAAAAAAAATTTTTGACAGGGTTCCACTATGCAGCCCTGACTGTCCTAGAACAGATCCACCTGCTTCAACCTCCTGAGTGCTGGGATGAAAAGTGTGCACTACCATACTTGCCTGGCTGTCTGTATTTTAGTGTGTGTGTGTGTGTGTGTGTGTGTGTGTGTGTGTGTGTGTATTTCTGTCTGTGTATAGGTATGCATGCACACATGACTTGTAGGCACACAAATAACAGTGCGTGTCAGAGGACAATCTGTAGGCACAGATTCTCTCTTTCTACCAAGTTGGTCCCTGGGATCAAACTCAGGTCATGGGGCTTGGCTGCAAGTGCCTTTTCCCACTGGGTCAGCTGGCTGGCCTGGTTATTTCACTTGTAGAAAAAGGTAGTGATGTGAGTAAACTGTATATTGTCATCGGACAGAACAATGAAAGTCAATCTAACCATTCTGCAAATAAACAAAAGAGGTAACTGTACAAATGACAGCCATTGTGAGGCTGTGTTTATGAAGTTCCCGGAGGACCTGGGTCAACTTGTTCCGACTTGTAACGGAACAGATGAATCTGCTCACACTCTGGCAGCTCCTCTCCTGCTGTGCTGTGGCCTTCGAGGCAATTGCAAAATTGCTTGTCAGTTTCATTTTCGCTTGTTTATTTGTGTGTTCGTGCGTGCCATGGCACGTGAGTGGAGGTCAGAAGACCACCTGTGGGAATCAGTTCTGTCCTTTCCCACTGTGGGTCCGTCCTGTGGATGGAACGGTGAGCACCGTCATCCCCTGAGCCCTTTTAGCCGCCTCGGTTCTGTTTCCCATTAGGGTTTTCTTGCTCAAAGCCGAAGGGGAGAGGAAAGAGTGATGCATAAGACATTACCATGGCAACTGGACAGCTGCTGTTTTAATTTCTTTTTTCTTTTTTAAATTTTTATGTACGTTGGTGTTTTGTCGGGTCCCCTGGAACTGGAGTTACAGACAGTTGTGAGCTGCCATGTGGGTGCTGGGAATCAAACCTGGGTCCTCTGGAAGAGCAGCCAGTGAGTGCTCTTAACCACTGAGCTATTTCTCCAGCTCCCTGTTTTAATTTCTTAATCTGAGAACGTAGAGAAAAATTCTATTGTAGGTTGCCAGCTGACTTTTGGGAGGGATGATCAGTCTCCCCTTTGAAATTATCCAGCCTTAGGACAAAGGGAAAAAAATACTTGAATTCTTTGGCTAAGCTACCAAGATGGAAATACACGAGTTCCCAGGACTGCCTACTCACCCCCAGATGTTCCCTGCCTGTTCTGAGCATCCCAGACAAACAGATAAAAACAATTCTCACATTGAAATGCAAAGCTAAACTTTCGATGTGCGTCACTGCTTAGCCCACGTTACACACCAGGTCTATTTCAGCCCTTGCCGACTCTTGCCGACACCCTCAGCCCCACTCCCTTCTCAACACCCTGGAAGTTGTAAAGTTCTGGCAGCTTTAGCCACTATTTATTTCTTATCTCTGTCTTGAGATTCCCAAGTACGGATGACTGTGGTTTAAATGATTGTAAACTGGGTGTGGTGGTGAATGCCTGCAGAATCAGCGTTCAGGAGCTTGATGGGTAGGAATGGGAATGTAAGGCCAGTCTGGGAGGTACAAGTGAGATTAAAACAATATTTTAGAATTTTCTCTGTGTGTGTGCACACGTGCGCGTGCATGTGTGTATGTGTGCATGTGTGTGCATGTGTTTGTGTGTGTGTGTCTGTGCACAGTTGTGCGCTTGCTAAGGAATGAGTCAAGTGGAAGAGGCGGCGGGGGAAGGGAAATCTTTATTGTATAGTATGAAATGATGCCTGCTTTTAGTTGAGCTTCTCTTGACTCCAAGTACCTGTGTCAGAGTGGTTTGCCTTAAAGTGCAACATGTCCCTCCAATCTTTCGAAAACTCCATGACATTATTATAGGACCAGTTTTAACCTCCCTGGCACGGCTGGCTGGGAGATCTTCCTTGCAGCCCCTACAGGCTTCTGTCTTTAACTTGACCACTCCAGCTGCTTAGGATTTCCCAGCCTTTGAGTCTGTGCTGCTGTGTTTTCTTCAGGAATGTTTCAGAGACTTAGCCCAAAGCTGCATGTTGTGGTCTAGGCCTGTAATTCCGGCACTGGAAAGGCTGAGGAAAAAGTTTCAAATCTAAGGCCAGCCTGAGCTATGGAGACTCTCATCTCAAAAATAAAAACATTGGGTGTGGCAGTAAATCCCTGTGATTTCAGCATTCTATGATGATGATGATGATGATGTCTATATAGTGTTCCATCTGCATGTATGCCTGCAGGCCAGAAGAGGGCACCAGATCTCATTACAGATGGTTGTGAGCCACCATGTGCTTACTGGGAATTGAACTCAGGACCTCTGGAAGAACAGCCAGTGCACTTAACCCCTGAGCCATTTCTCCAGCCCTGATCTCAGCATTCTTAGAGGCAGAACAGGAGGACTGCCAGGGATTTGAGGGCACCCTGGGCTATAGCAAGACTCTGTCTCAAAAAAGCAAACAAAAGTTTTACATCAGCTTTTTTTTTTTTTTTTTTTTTTTACAGGAAGCTGTCCTTGACCTCTTCCTCCATCAGGTATCAAGTCCTGGGGGTTGGTTCCAGGCTTTATGTAACAATCCCCTTATCTCTAGTTTCACTTTCTGGGGTTTCATTACCTGCAACCAATCACTGTCCAAAAGCATTGAATGAAAGTTCCAGAAATAGCCAGGTGGTGGCGGCAGCACTGGCAGCAGTGGTGGCCACACTCACCTTTAGGTAGAGGCAGGTGGATCTCTGAGGTGGAGGCCAGCCTGGTCTACTCAGGACAGCCAGGGCTACACAGAGAAACCTTGTCTTGAACACCCCCCCCCCCAACACACACAAATCCAGAAACAAACAGTATGTATGGTTTAAATTGTGCACGGTTGTGAGTAGTGTGAGGAAGTTTTTCAGGCCTATCCCATCCTGCCTGAGCCATACATCGTACCTTTATCCAGCCTGTCCATGCTGTACAGGTGACCACTCACCAGCCACCCAGCAGCAGGCTGTTCTTGGATGGCTGTCCAGGTGTTGTAGTACTTATACTCAAGGAACCTGACTCACAGATTAATGCAGAGAAATGGTAAAAATTTGGATACGCTGAAGAGAAGACATAAAGTCTTCCTTCAGTGAAAAGGTGAAAATTCTTGCCTTCTTAAGGGAAACAAACAAACAAACAAAAGTACCACGTGCTGAAATCACTGTAGTTTCTGGAAGACTAAATCTTCGCTTGTTCATTGAGACATAGTCTCGTGTAGCAACGACTGTACTACACCTACTCTTTTGTAGCTCAGGAGGACCCTGAACTTCTGATCTTCCCATTTCCACCTCATGTGTGCACTAGCACATCCAGTTGATGGATGCTGTGGGTTGAACCCAGGGCTTTGTGCATTCTGGGTAAGTGCTTCATCAAATGCATTACCCCTGCCCCCCAGCTCCTTCCTCCTCCTTTCCTGTCGAGTTATGGAGTGTCTTTCACTGTAAGCTCCTAGGAGGCAGTGATATGATAGCCTCTTCACAGTTGCATCCTGGCAGGTAGACTGGCCTAGAGCGAGCGCTACATAAATCTGTGGGGTCTGAATGACAGAGTAGATGACCATCCTTAGATCATCAGCTGAAGGTAAGTGAAGAACTCACAACTGCATAAAGCCAGGTGAGTGGAGCTATGTGCTTAACAAAGTGGCCCATTTTCCAGTAAAAGATGCCTCTTTGGCTTGACTTTTCAAATCCCAAATCACTTTATATTTTTATTCAGTTCATTCTGTAGATTACATCCTCCAGAGGATAGAATTAGTATTAGTAAAGTTTGATGGCAAGGCCTCATACAAAGAGAGGTACTTTCAACTTAGAAATAGAGATGGAGAATAGAACACAAACTGCCCCAGGAAGTCTGAAGGCTTGTGACCTGGTTGGATTGGGTTGGGTAGATTTTAAACTGATACTTTTTTTTTTTTTTTCTGACAGGGTTTCTCTGTGTAGTTTTGTGCCTTTCCTGGAACTAGATTTGGAGACCAGGCTGGCCTTGAACTCACAGAGATCCGCCTGCCTCTGCCTCCTGAGTGCTGGGGTTAAAAAGGCGTGTGCCACCACTGCCCAGCTTAAACTGGTTCTTATTGGTTTAAATATTAAGGGCAACTCCACATAGTTAAAAGGGAGGTTTATTTCGTGGGGTAACTTACAAGTGAAGGGATAGGTTACAGGGTCTGGGAAAGGTGTAGCGCAGTCCGGCATTGTTCTCTGGAGAACTCTGCTCGGTCTACCTCCAGCATCCAGGGTCCAGGAACCAAGAACCAAGAGAGCTGGCCCATCTGGATCTCGGGTCTTTAGGGGTCCTCTCTCAGCTCCGCCTTGTAGGCGTGACAATTACTGAAGCCTCAAAGGGGGTGGTACTTCCAGGTCAAAGCTGGACCGGCTACCCTCTACATGGAGCTTTTAACCCTAGCTTAACTTCCTCACTCTTACGGTTGTTCGGCCATATAACTCAGCAGCTCCCCCCCCCCCCGCCCCCTTTATTTCAAATGAAAACTTTTGGGCAAACACATGTGTGGTTGTTAAAGAGAAAACCGGGAGGTGTTCTGAGTGAGTGGTGATAAACCACAAACACCCACAAAAGAGAAAATATTCAGCAATATCCGTTAAAGACGGTGGGAACATCTATTCCCTTGGAGTAGTAATGATAGCTGTAGGGACTTGCTGCCAGGTCGTGAGTTGGGGGCAGAGATTGGCTCAACTCTGACTCAAAGGCTAAGTGAGGCCTTCAATTATTCAGAAACATCAGAGGTAAGAGTTTCTGCCTCTGTCAACTTGGGATTTTTGTGGAAGGTTGGCCACTTGATTCGATATTGAAGATGGGCAGGTGCCCAGCGTGAGAAGTTCACTGAACTGACTGGGCAGGACTCTCACTCCAAACAGATCCCACCAGGACCGCAAAGGCGGCCCGAGATCATGAAGAGCTCAGGGGCCGGACTCAAGTCTGGTCAGAGGACAGTCTTTTTCAGTGTTGTTCTTTGGCTGTTATTCCAGAAACTCCCGTTTCCTCCATTCAGAGCTGAGAATAGCATGTCTGTGACTGACCGAGACATTCTCAGAGTAAACACATTCAGGTTAAGGTGACCTTGCTCTGCAGAGAACAGGTCGTCTTTGGAGGACGTGCTTTGAGAACAGGATGACAAGAGGTATCACACAACAAGGTGATACAGGCTGCCGTGTGAGCAGCTGAAAACTCCAGTGTGATCCCGAGATGGTTTTTAGTGGAAACCTTAGCTTTTCCAGGCACAAACCATCCTGTGAAATTAGTAACAAGGGCATTTAGAGGAAAGGACTAACTTTCTTCTCTTTCTTTCTTCCTTCCTTCTTTCCTTCCTTCCTTCCTTCCTTCCTCCCTCCCTTCCTCCCTCCCTTCCTTCCTTCCTTCTTTAAATTAAATCAGAGAAAAGAAGCAAAGCTCCATCAAAAAAAAAAAAGGAAGGCAAATTTAAAAGACTTCCCAAGTTATAGATTTAAAAAAAAAAAAATCATAGGGCTGGAGAGATGGCTCAGTGGTTAACAGGATTGGCTGCTCTTCCAAAGGACCTGGGTTTGATTCCCAGTATCCATATGGCAGTTCACAACTGTCTGTAACTCCAGTTCCTTCTGGTGTGCATGAAGACAGGTTACTCATATACATAAAGTAAATTTTTTTTTTAAAAAAGAAAAAGATAAGTCTTTGAATAAAAACAACAGTAAGTCAATGTGTAAATGAGAATACTAAATTGTAGAGCACCTGAACGTGGCTGCAGGTAGCCACAGTACAAAGGATGGAAACTGGACGTTACTTACTCATAGTGTCTAATGACAGGCAGCAGAGGGCATTGTCAGGAGCCTGAGTCCCCCAAACTCATCGTGGCTCTACCTACATGGAGTGTGGAAATGCCAAGCCTGTTTCTTTGACTTCAGAGGCAGCAGTTGTCTTGTGGACTAGCCACATTTGTGAACAGCACTGTCCCCTTCTTGCCCCTCTGCGTCACAAGTTGTTTGTCGGGTTCTATGGTCTTTAGAGCCTGGAAGTCATGACTGCAAATCCAAAATCTGGGCAGGTGACGAGAGTTCCAGAGAAGCAGGAGAAAGAGGTTCTGGGCTTGGAACTCTACCCACTAGATTGGGGAACAAGCTGCTGCATCTTAGCTCCCTTCTTAGGCGAAGATGTCAACAGCACAGACTCCTTTCCCTGGTGCCGGGAGGCTTTGGACTAGTTCTGCCCAGCCCGAAGACTCTCTTACCCTCACAACCCAAATACTCTTCTATTCTCTTTCCATTTGGGAGTCAAGGTTTTACTACGTAGCCCAAGCTAGCTTCTTGCCTGTTCTTCTTGCCCTTGCCTCCTGAGTGCTAAGATTATAGGTGTGAACCACCTTGGTCCTTTTCTGTACTTTTGTATGCGAAGTCGTTCAGGTTGATGTTAGATGAGAAAGATTTGAAGAAAGCAGATGCGAGGGTAGAGAGGAGAGCCACTCTAGCTGGGAGGGTACTTACCACTTTCTGGTTCCCTTCATTATCTGTGAGCAGCCATTCGATGTCCAGGGTGTCTTTCTCTGGAAGGCCCAGTTGATGGTGACAGGGCAAGGTAACCTTTTCCTCCGCCACTCTCTTGATCTCAGTGTGAGTCCCCAGCGTTCCAACATAATAGGATACTGGAAAGAGGAGAAACCTCTAATGAGCAATGCAGATGCTGGAGGATAGCGTGCACAGGGCAGAGACCACAAGACATAAACCACAGGAGCTCCCTCGGGCAGGGAAAGAGGGCAGGTCAAGGCTTTGGAGATCCCGGGCTGGAAGGAGGAGAAGCCCTTTGCCAGCCACTGGGTCCTCCCAGGAGCAGAGTCAAAGCCCCTTCAGACTCCCTGGATTTCACCCTATGGGTGCCTGTCTTCTTTCCTTGTTAATGTTTTGCTTGGCCGTGGTTTGTTTGTTTTTAATAATTTATTTTTATTTCATGTGAATTCATATTTTGACTGCATGTATGTCTGTGTGAAGGTGTTGGATCCCCTGAAACTGGAGTTAAAGGCAGTTGTGAGCTGCCATGTGGGTGCTGGGTATAGAACCCGGGTCCTCTACAGGAGCAGCCAGTGCTCTAGACTGCCAAGTGATCTCTGCAGCCCCTGGGTTTTATCTTTTCTTTCTTTCTCTCTCTCTCTTTCTCTCTCTCTTTCTCTTTTCCTTCCTTCCTTCCTTCCTTCCTTCCTTCCTTCCTTCCTTCCTTTCCTTTCCTTTCCTTTCCTTTCCTTTCCTTTCCTTTCTTTCTTTCTTTGAGATAAGGTTTCACACCATAGCTCGGGCTGACTGTGAGCGTAATATCTAGGCCAAGTTAACCTCAAACTAATAGCAACCCTCCTACCTCACTAGCCACCATGGTCAATTCCTCTTATAGTTTTATTGTTGTTTGCTTTTAAAAATCAATTATGAGATCCTTGCTGGGCCTGGTGGTATGTAGGTTTATAATCCCAGAAATTTGGGTGGTTAAAGCAGGTGGATGAAAGGTTCAAGGTCAGCCTAGGCTACAGAGGGAGTTGAAGGCCAAGCTAGGCAATTTAGTGAGACCCTGTCTCTGAATAAAAAGTGAAGAGCAAGCCAGGTGTGGTGGCCCATGTCTCTGATCCATCCCAGCACTTGGGAAACAGAAGCAGGCTGACCTCTGGGAGTTCAAGGCCAGCCTGATCTACAGAGCAAGTTCATGACCAGTCAAGGCTACATAGGAGACCCTGTCTTGAAAATACCAAGTACAAAAAAAAGAGAGGCTTGTGGCTATAGCTCAGTGGTAGGTGTTTGCTCAGCACATGAGAGGACCTAGGTTCAGTTCCCAGTACCTCAGTAAACAACAGAAAAACAAAACCAAATGATGCAATTCAAGTATGTCTTGTCTTCTACTAGAGGCTTCTGGAAGGATGGCAGTCACACTAGCCCTGCGTCGATTACAGGCAGCTCTTGTTCCTGAAGTTACAGAGTCATTGAAGCTGGAGAGAACCTCCCAGCTTTTATGTTTCAGTGAGAACCTTCTTATTTTTCAAATGAGAACTTTCTTATTTTTCACTGAGAACCTTCTCATTTTTCAGTGAGAACCTTCTTATTTTTCAAATGAGAACTTTCTTATTTTTCAAATGAGCTGCTCTAATGCTAGAATGATTTTTGCTTTCCAGTGCATGCATTTAGGAGGATGACAAATGCCATTGTAATAAAAAGAGAAATTATTCACAATAGGATTATGCAAGTGTAGAGAAAAGAAATCATGGGCAACTGATTACAGCAAGGGCTTTGTAAATATTAGAAATACCGTATGCAAATCATCTGGCTAGTATAGTGCTTAGCACGTTGTGAATGAAATGTTGTTATTGTTAAATGTCTCACTGGTCATGCTGACACACATCTGTAATCTCAAGTACCCAGGGGGCTGAGGCTAGAAGACAACTTGAACTTGGGCATGATAGGGAGACCCTGCCTTTAGAGTAAAGAAAACAAGGGCTGAGTACAGCGCCCTGTGCTTGCTACCACCAGCACTTGGAGGTTAAGACAGAAGAACCAAAAGTTTGGGGCTTCCTGGGTTATAAAACCTTAAAGAAGATGGAGCTAGAGAGGAGGTTCAGCAGTGAAGAGCATTGGCTGTTCTTCCAGAGGACCTGAGCTTGGTTCCCATCTCCCATGTCAGGCAGCTCACAGCCCAACACCTGCTTCTTGGATACACACTTTCTATCATGTGTGTATCCAAGTTCCCTTGGAACAAATGTGGTGCAAAACACAAGGCTGTGAGATGAAACCCACATGTCACACTTGTACAAATGTACGTATTGCCCAGCTTATGTGGCAAATAGGTTGAGAAAATAATACTTTCAGTTTCCTTTTACTGTGTATGGGAGAAAGATTTCCTGTAAACTAACATGCTTTTGTGGGTTTGAATACATGGCAGATAGCCAGTCCGCATTTAGACCTATTTTACTGACAAGCAAACTAAGGCCTGGGGGAGAAGAGTCCTGCTACGAGGTCCTGATAACGCCTTTAGAGCAGAAGCACTCTAAAACATAATCTGTTTCCCTCTAGTCCCCCACAGCAGCCCCCAGGAAAGCTGAGAAAGTGGCCTGTCTGCATTGTGCTGAGATGAGCATGGAGGAGGAATCACTGGCTTCGATCATCCTAGCCTCCCACAAAGCTAGAGAACGCTACACCACCCAAGTACATCCAGGAGGCCCTTGCTATACGCAGGGGAAATCAGTGCAGAGGCTCGGCTGTGAGACTTGCCGAAAGAGGCCACTAGAGGGAAACAAAGGCTCAGATTTGGCTGATGTCCCCAGAGGACCGGAACACGGTGGTGGGTGGTGGTGTGTTCTGACAGAACTGTAGGTTCTATTTATAACACGCCCAGAATTAAACAGAGCAGCACCAGGAGGGTGCCTTCGTGAATACAGATGACTTAAGCCAGGCAGGGAGCATCAACCAGAGCCCACAGACCCGCTATGGTCCTTGAACCTCAAGTCCCAGGACTCCAAGATGCCACCAGGATCTCTGCAGATTTCTGTGACCTTTTTGGCATCTTAAAATAAGAGTCATTACCATATGTTGATTCTACAGTCTGAGCTGGCAGGGGCCTTGGTAGTATTTGTGGGAGCTGCTTGGCATGTGTCTGCCATCTGGTGGGTGAGAGAGAATGGGCAGTCCAACCACCCTATGGCTAGTATAGGGTTCCCTGGGCAACAAGGCTCATTTTTTGGGGAAAAAAAAATCCTTACAGATGGCTAAACTTAAGAAGAAATTGCAGCCTAGCTAAACTAGTGAGAGGCAGGGGTGCGGGGAAGAGGGAGATTTCTGAAATTTTGCTGTAGCATTTGTCTGTGGGAAGAGGTATTGGAAGGGGACTTTGGAAAGAGGGTTCTTGCGTATATGCAAAATACTTTCCTGGGAGCCACGGGCTTTCCCCTGCGGGCCTTTTACAGGCAGTCCCCACACTTACCCAGGTGCTAGGGGGAATTAACCTCTCAGTCTTGATGTTATCAGGAGGCCCCTAGCCCTGGGGCCTGCCATAGGAGCTGCCCTGGAAACCGCTCCTTCCCTGCTCCTCCATAGTGAGGAAGGGGCTAGTTCTTAGAGGATTGCATTCAGTCAAGGTTAGTTTACAATTTTGCTCTCCAAAACCTTTAGTTTCATTAGATTCTCTTGATCATTCCCGACTGCCTTCAAAAAGATCAGGCAAGAGGAAATTTTTAACAAAACCCATACTCACTCCCTCTCCCCCCTTTTTCCCCCCCCTTTCCCTCCCTCCTCTCCTTCCTCATAGTTTGTTGAGTATACTACATAAGGTATAGTGGGCTGGCTAGTGACAACAACAATCTCCAACCTCTTTTCCCTTAATAGGACTTGCCCCCTTTTCCGGTGTCTGGTGAGTACAGGCTCCCAGCTACATGTCCCCAGGCTCTGGGGAATGAACAGTAGAAATGGTCCTTGAAGGTATAGGGATCACAGTAGGCTCTAGGAAAGTCACAGAGCTTGATGTAGGGGCTATGATCTGAGTTATTTATCAGCCTGTGTAGTTCAGAGTTTACAAAGTTAGAGCACCACAGTAGGTTATTTCTCCCATGGCAGGGATCTAGGTCTGTCCAGGCACACTTGTAGTGTGCAGTGGAGTGCCCTCTAGTGGTGACAATAATGGAGGCGTCCTTTCTAAAACAGGGTGATAAGTCTTTTCTCAATGGTTCTGGGACATTTAGCATTCACTCATCCTGAGGAGGTGGAGTTTTCCTATATTTTTCTTTACCCAGTAAGCCTCAGGAGAAGGAAAGCACCACGTTAAGTTAGAAAAGCAAAAGGAAGGGCCGTTCCAGTACTTGCAAGACTGAGACAAGAGAACCGCCGAGAAGTGTGACTTCAAAGTTAGCCTGGGCTGCAGTGACCTGTCCTTTCTAAAAACAAAACAAGGAAAATAAAAAGGACTTCGGGAACCTTCCCATCAACCTCTCACTACATAGACCAAGACTCTGAGTGACTCAAGCCAAGTTTGTGGAGTTCTGTAGGGAGAGGGGAATGCAGAGGGGAGTGAGACACCCACACTTTTCTGGAACACCGGATGCACTTCACAAGGCACCATGATGCCACAGCAAGAGTGAGCTTTGGGATCAGACCTGGATTTAGAGTCCCTGATCTCTCCCAGCCCTTTCTTCTCTGTAAAATGAAAATAAAAACACTACCATCCAAAGGGTGTTGGAAGGATTGTACATGGCTGGTGCCAAGGATCTAACAGAGCGCACACTCAACAAAGGGTGGTTATTAATGCTGTCACACTACGTTGTAAAAGACAAGGGGAAACAGGACAGGCACGAGGACGCACAGCAGGCTTGTGAGGTGTTAGGAAGGAGACAATTCTGGGGACACAGGCATGCCTTAGCTTCAGAGTGGAGGGAGCACCCAGAGCAGGGTGGGGTGTGTGTGGTGCAGTGCTTCTGGGCCTCTCTTACCAGTCTCTCTGCCAGCTAGTGAGGTTCCTCTTCTACAAAGCAAAGCATATGTTTCCCAGCCCAGCTCAGCATCATTGCTTTATGAAGATTTTCAGAAGAGAGAGAGAAAAAAAAATGTGTGTGTGTGTATGTGTGTGTGCTGGAGAGATGGCTCAGCAGTTAAGAGCACTGGCTTTTTGAACCCAGAGGATCCAGGTTCAATTTCTAGAACCCACATGGCAGTTCACAATTGTAACTCCAAAATCTGATACCCTCACCCAGACATACATGCAGGCAAAACACCAGTGCACATAAAATACAATACAAGCAAATAAATTATTAGAGAGAGAGAGAGAGAGAGAGAGAGAGAGAAGGTTGCCACGGCTAGGAATTGCTAACCACCAGATACATTGCTCAAATGCGTGCATATTTGGTATTTAGACAAAGCCTAAAGCTAAAGGAATGAAGCCAGAAGCTTGCCAGTGGAATTTCAAACATCTGGAAACAGGGATGATGTCTGGTTAGGATATCCCCCACCCCTAGTCCTCCAGGACTCTAAAACAGTGGGGTGAGCACAAGGACCAAGCCATAGGCTTTGGTCAGGAGACTGGACACAGACACGCCTCTTCATACCCTAGTCCATGGTCTGGTTTTAAAGAAACAATAGGGAGAAGGAAGGAAGGAAGGGAGGGTGTTAGTAAAAAGTGAGGAGAAGAAGATGGTGAGGGAGATAAAAAGAGTGGGGGGGGGTGGGAGGCAGTGAGAGGGGAAGAAAAGGGGGGAGGAGAGCCCAGCACTGGTTTAAAGAGTAACAAGATAGTTTTCACTCTCTTTTCTTACTGCAGTGCTGAGGATCCAAGTCCCGGGCCTTCTACATGGTGGACACATGCTTTACCACAAAACCACACCCCCAGCCCTAAGTTTTCAGATGCAACAAAGGCTGATTAAAGATGAAGACTCACACCACGTGTGGTCGAGCGCACCTTTAATCCCAGCACCTGGAGGCAGAGGCAGGTGGATCGCTGAGTTTGAAGGCAGCCTGGTCTACAGAGTGAATTGCAGGCCAGCCAAGGCTGTATAGTGAGACCATGTCTCACAAAGGGGAAAAAAAGAGGACAGACCGCCCTCTGTGACAGACTGCCTCAATATGTGGTTTATTGTGTCCACCCGCAGTAAAAACGTCCACTGTTCTCTTCACTTACCCAGTGCAGATGGTACTGGGAAGCTGATGGTTAATGATCCCTTCCACTAACTTAACAGTTAACTCAGCTCATTCAAATGCCTCATCCCAAGTGAGGCCCCTGACCACACAATGAGCTAATGCTATCAGTTCTGTTTAGAGAAGAGAAAACTGAAGCCACCACAGCTGAGGCCATGCAGCTTACAGGAAGCCCCGTGGAGATAGCTCACTTCTGATCATCCCCTCCTCTAAGAGCATTGCCTTTACCTTGCAATATCAGTGGGAAACAGGTCGTTCCTATTAAGTATATATGCACGAAGCTAGGTAGCCAAGTTAATCCGATTGGGTACTCTGCAGGTACATTGTCTTGCCAGCTGGGATTCGGAGCCAAACACAGGGAGAAATTTCATAGAGACATGTTGAAAGTTACAGCCAGACACAAGTACAGGGTTGGAACCCGCAATCAAGAAAGAATGATTGGCTGCTAGTTGATATGAATTAAGTCCGGGGCTGCACTCATGGCGGAATGATGTTTCAAACACAGGAGTGGCAGCCCCCACTGCCCCTCACACGAGCCACGATAGCATGTTCATCACATCTGTGAGCAGAGCGAGGTGTTAAAAGCTGGAAGAAACTGATTAAAAGAACAGAAACAGGCTGGGCAGTGGTGGCATACGCCTGTAATCCCAGCACTCGGGAGGCAGAGCCAGGCGGATCTTTGTGTAGCCTGGGCTACAGAGTGAGTTCCAGGAAAGGCGCAAAGCTACACACAGAGAAACCCTGTCTCGAAAAACCATAACCAAAACAAACCAAACCGAACCAAAAAAAACAGAAACAGAAACAAAAACACTGCCGTCAGAGGAATGTGGCCAGGCAATGATAACGTTGGAGAACCATGTATAGAGAAGAGCTGGTACAGTTATAGGTGAAGGTCAGCAGGATGGAGTCCTACAGGGCAGTGAGACAGTTGCCTTCCACCATTAAAAAGGTTGTAAAAGAGCCAAGCGTGGAGCCCCAGACCTGTAATCCCAGTGACTGGGGAAACTGTAGCATGGAGGCTCACAAGTTCAAGGTCTGCTTGGACTAGAAGAGTGAGTTCAAGGCCAGCAAGTGACTGCACCATTCGGTGAGACCCTGTGTCACAGTAAAGAGTAAGAAGAGGGCTGAGAGCGAGCTCAGTGGGAGGTCTATTGTCTAAGGCCCTAGGTCTAATCCCCACAACGGGAGGAGAGAGTCTACAAAAGCTGGTAACAGGATTTCCTGTGTAGGGAGGCATCGGGCAGCATCTGATGATCAGGCTTTTTGTGTCAGTCAGTGTGTGACTTGCTGATCTGTTTGTAGCTCATCTTACCTCCTGGCTCCAAATCAGAGAGATACCAGTGACCAAGGTGACTAGCCCACGACCTCTGCCAAGTGCACCCAGCTTAGGGTGCTGCCAGACCACGGCTGGAGTGACAGGAGACTCCATTGAGTTCTTAGCCTCTAAACTTTTCATGGCATCATGGCTCAGGAATGTCCATGAGCGGTTTTCATTGGAAGTTCAATTGCACATCATCCACTGCTGGATTTCACTGGGACCTCCTATGGGAATCATTTTTACCATACTCAACCTGATTTTCTTTCTTTCTTTTACTTAAAATATGTTTTATTCATTTTACATACCAACCACAGGTTCCCCTCTTACCCCTTCTCCCACTCCCTCCCCCGACTCCTCCAGCCCCTCCTCCAAAAGGGTAAGGCCTCCCATGGAGAGTCAGCAAAGCCTGGTATGTTCATATGAGGTAGGACCAAGCCCCTCCCTCCTGCATCAAGACTGAGCAAGGGGTCCAACCACAGGTAATGGGCTCCAGAAAGCCAGCTCATACACCAGGGGTAGATACTGATCCCACTGCCAGGGGCCCCTCAGACAGACAAGCTACACAACCCCTGTATGCAGAGGGCCTGGTCCAGTCCCATGCAGGTTCCCACAGCTGTCTGTCTAAAGTTCGTGAGTTCCTGTGAGCTTTTGATCAGGTTTTTTATGTCTGTGTGTTCATGGGTTTAAATGTGCATGGATGTCAGAAATCAACCCTTTTTCTCCACACAACCCCCAACAGGGTCTTCCAATGGCCTAGAACTCACCAAGTAGGCTACATTGGCTGGTTAATAAACCCCAGGAACCTGCTTGTTTGCACCCCTCCAGCCCTGGCATTACAAGTGTGTCCCCCTGTACTCAGTTTTTTCTGTAGTTTGCCCGGGATTGAACTCAGATCCTCATGCACTTTATCCACTGAGCCGTCTCTTCAGTCCCAGCATAATCTTTTAAAATAAAAGCTTATTATGCTGTTTATATTTATGAATTTTTCATGTGAGGAAAAAGGACTTCTTTAGATTAAAAAAAAAATCATGTATATCATAAGCCTGTTGTGTATTGTTCCTTGGGGCAGAATTATATAGCATAACTGATTCAACCAGAAACCAATGGATTGGGAGATCTAGCTTCGGTTCTGTGATCACAGATGACCTATACAATCACATGATTCCACCTGAGCTTAACATGTTGTGGTTGCTGGGCTTTTGTTTTGCAGGGCTGGGAAATGAACCCAGGGCCTGGCACATGCTAAGAAGTTACTCCATCCCAGAGCCACACCCAGACCTGGAGTTAATGTGTTAACTTGTTGTTCATCATAATGTCTGACACAGCAGAATGAGCCACAGAATCGCACATTTTTTCATTCACATAGGGTTATGCAAAGGGGATGTTAAACTGAATATTCAAAATGTTTCTCATTGTGAAGGGCTTACTGAATGGATGTACTTACGCCATTCAGAATATGAAATACAAAATGTAGCCGGGTGGTGGCGGCACACGCCTTTAATCCCAGCACTCGGGAGCCAGTGAGTTCCAGGAAAGGTGCAAAGCTACACAGAGAAACCCTGTCTCAGGGCTAGAAGGATGGCTCAGCAGTTAAGAGCACTCACTGACTGTTCTTCCAGAGGACCCAGGTTCAATTCCTAGCACCCACATGGCAGTTAACAACTGTCTGTAACCAAGATCTAACACCCTCACATGGACATACACCAATGCACATAAAATAAAAATAAAAAAATATTAAAAAAAAGAAACACTGTCTTGAAAAACCAAAAAAAAAAAAAAAAAGAAAAGAAAAGAAAGAAAAAAAAATACAAAATGTGTATGATTGTATGTGGGTGTGTTACCTCACCACACTGAGCTCTCACAGTTTACACAAAGGGTCTGGTTTTGTTTCCTTGACTTCCTCAGCACATTCAGGGCTATAGTGTTCTTTTCTGCTCTGTAGGGGTTTTCATCCACACGGGGGCAGAATTCACCCAGGGAGAATTAACAAACACCCCATCTTGGTTTCCCCTAACAAAGCTCCTAATTGACCAAGAGTGTTAGACTATCCTGGATTTAAGCTGGATCAGCACTTCGCAGCATTTGGTGTTATGTGCTAAAACTACATGCATTTGATACTCAAGGGCTCGTGCAGCAAGTGGAAACCTTAGAAAAGAGCATGACTTTCAGAGATTTTTATTCAGGAAATGGAAATTAATAGTGCTTTAATAACTTTAAAATTAAAAACGTTTTATTTTGTGTTTTTGAGTGTTTTGCCTGCAAGTATGTTGACATATTACATGCATGCTTGGTGTCCAAGGAGGGCTCAGAAGAGAGTGTTGGACCCTCTTGAACTAGACTTACAGCCATTTGTAAGGCAGCATGTGGGTGCTGGAAACTGAAGCCAGGTTCTCTATAAGAGCAGCCAGTGTTCCCACACTGAGCCGTATTTCCAACCCGTTTTTGTTTTTTTTTTTTTAATAAATTTTAATGCCTTAAGGTCAACATTTACTCTTGCAACTTAAACAGATGTTTGCTTTGTTTGTCTAAGTCCAAATATACTTATTTTATTTGCAGAATACATTACGGAAAAAACAAAACAAAACAAAACAATTACTCGGGCGATGTAAAGTACTGTCTCAGTGCAGTGGATACAATGGATAAGGAGGGAAAGTTGTGCCACCAAGCTCGGCAGTGGTGGCACATCCTTTTTTTGTTTTGTTTTGTTTTGTTTTTTCGAGACAGGGTTACTCTGTAGTTTTGGTGCCTGTCCTGGATCTCACTCTGTAGACCAGGCTGGCCTCGAATTCACAAAGATCTGCCTGGCTCTGTCTCCCAGCCTGGCATATGCCTTTAATCCAGCACTTGGGAGGCAGATCTGAGTTGAAGGCCAGCCTGATCTACAGAGTGGGTTCCAGAACTACACTGAGAAACTGTGTTAAAACACCAAATAGCAACAACATTAAAACCCAAATAACAACAACAATAACAACAACAACAACAACAACAACAACAACAACAACAAAACTCACACCCTGTACCAGAGCCAATGCCTGTAGTACCTACATTTGGGAGGTGGGGGCAAGTAGATTGCTTAAAGTAAAGGCCAACCTGGCTGCAGAGTGAGTGAGACCCTATCTCAAAACAGAACAAAACCAGAGCAAAGAATTGGCTGGAGAAATGGCTCAGCAGTCCAGAGCACTGACTGCTCAGTTATTATGACCACAGCATTGGGATCCCAGCACTCACACAATGTGCTCACCAGTGCCTGTCACTTCAGCTCCAAGGGAACTCTTCCGGCCTCTCCAGGCAGGTGCGCGCATACACACACACACACACACACACACACACACACACAAACACATACATAAATAAAATCACATAAATTAAAAACCAAAGAACAAAGCCCAACACAAATCTGTCTGAGATGGTTAAAGATGCCGAGATGTCAGTGTTTCAAGGCACTTTCAACCTTGAAGTTTAGACTCTGTTCTAGGCCAATAATCTACCCTACCTACAAAATCCTGGAATGTGCCAGTTATTTGGAATCTAGAACCTCAAACTAGAGCAGACATGCAGAAGGTCATCTAAGTCACTATTGTGGCTTTAGGCCAGTGAACCAAGTAAGTTTGTTCACATACTATAATTATTTCTGAGAATATGAACCACAGTGAGACTGTCCTGAAATCGTGGCAGTGCTGAGTATCCAGCATTTTATTTTTTGTATATTATCACACTTAGGTATACTGATTCCACAAATCCTTAAATGAAGACCTAATCCCCTGTTTACCTGGGTGCCACAAACCCACAAGGACTTTGACAATGTAGTTGGCATCCAAAGGGGAGTGGCCAGGAGCACACTGTTGCTCACAAATACAAGTGGCACTCTCGTTACTGTGCCAGGGGTGGAGAATCATCTTTCGTCTACAAGAAGACCACAGTCTAACAGAGAAATACACAGGCACCAAATTCAGTTTAACACAGTGTGTGATAAGCATCTTGTGTGGGTCAGGAGTGCTCTAAGAATCCAGAGGAGGAAGAACGCAGAAAAGGCTAGATCTACTCTAGACCTTGACTTGGCTGGAGTTCTAGAGCTGTAAATGACAGGTGGTGGCATGCCATAAGCTGTGAGTAGGACTGTGAATAGGCCTGATTGATAAACCCAAGTCAACAAGCTGACCTGAACATAGACATATTAGACCCTCCATCCTGACAAGTTCTCAGAGTGTGATGAGGGAAGGTCAACAGCGTACACACCTCACCTCTGCAGACTGGAGGCTGACTGTCTGTCTAGGAATTAGCTTTTCTGTTTTTGTTTGTTTGGCCTCAGACTCAGGCATTCTTTCTGCCTTAGCCCTTCAATTGCTGGGCTTTCTAGTGTGTGCCACCACACCCAGCTTGAGAAGGTTTTGTCTTCATTTCTCAAGTAATCATGGTCAAAGGAAGGATATCACCTGGCCCACAAAGACCAGGTCACTCAGAAACACAGCGGTCCTTGAGATTCTTCCTTCAGCAGCATCCTCATCCTCTGTGCATGCAATCTGGCTCACAGATGCAGGAACACATACATACCCATCCCTGTCCAGAGTCCTCTGCATTCATGCCTGTGCCAATCCACAGACCAGGGAGAGTGTGTGTCTTTGATTATGAATTGACACTTTCAGAGCTCTACATCTCATCCTGGCTTATTTCATCAGCATAGCTATTTACAGCCTCTGTCTCATTCTGAATGCTAAGGCACTTTCTAAATCTAAATCTTTTATTACTGACGGAGGAGATCTGAACAGGAGAGGGGACTTAAAAATAGTCACTAGCTTTGAGGGTGAGAGTGTATCGTTAGGATCCATGACAATGAAGAACGGAGAGGAGGAGGATGTCTGAAATCTACGGATGGATGACAGCCTCAGTTCAGCCTCTATCTTATCGAAGCTAGTAACAAACAGAAGGTGACTGGGTTGAGCTTCACCTCTTCCCCTTCCTCAGTCACTCTCTAAGAAGGGACAGTAAAGTCAGGGGATGAACAAATGAACCAGGAGAGCTGTGTTTGCTTCTCACGGGGAAATCCCATCCAGTATGATTAAAAATGACAACACAAATGTGCTATTCAATATATTTAACTCTCCCATGTAGAAATGTTGCTTAACAATAGCTGATAATCTAAAAAGTTTTCTGACTTTCCTTATGTGTGTATGTGTACAGCCACATGCAAACCACCATGCTAACACGCGGAGGTCACAGGACAATGGGTGGAGATGTTCTCTGCTCCCACCATGTGGGTCTCAGGGATGGAACTCAGACAGCCATGCTTAGCATCGAGTGCCTTTACCCACTGAGCCAACCTGCCACCCTTAGTAATGTTTCTCCCTTTTATTGAGGCTGGCTTCTAACTCAAGATTCCCTCTCTTTGTTAGCTCCGTGAGTGACAGGATTACAGACCTGTGCCATCACACTTAGATAGCTAACGATTTTTTGGCATGTATATGCACAACATTGTTACTTGATTAACATTCGTTTCCACTTTCCATCTTTTCAGTAACCCATATCGACACAGATAGACATGAATCAGGAAGACTGGTTTGCCTGCAACCACACAATAAGGAACAGATACATAATTCTAATCCATCAATTTCTGGGAGAGATAGACATCCTTGGCAACATATTAGCCCCTCCACTCCCCGAAGCATATCTGGTTAATAAAAATTGTATTGCTCTAGAGCAGTGGTTCTCAACCTTCCTAATGCCACAGCCCTTGGTACAGTTCCTCATGTTGTGGTGACCCTCTAACCATAAAGGTCATTTCATTGCTACTTCATAACTATAATTTTGCTATTGTTATGAATCATAAAGTAGACATCTCATATGCAGTCATGACCCACATATTGACAACCACTGTTCCAGAGTCTTCTTAAAACTTTTCTGCTGCTGGGTGGTGGTGGTGCACGCCTTTAATCCCAGCACTCGGGAGGCAGAGCCAGGCAGATCTCTGTGAGTTCGAGGCCAGCCTAGGCTACCAAGTGAGTTCCAGGAAAAAGGCGCAAAGCTACACAGAGAAACCCTGTCTCGAAAAACCAAAATCTTATATTCAGAGATGCTACTCAGTCCTTCTCTGCTTAGGCTCCTTTGTTTGTTTGTTTTTGTTTTTTGTTTTTTGTTTTTTTCAAGACAGGGTTTCTCTGTGCAGTATTGGTGTCTGTCCTGGATCTCACTTTATAGAACAAGCTGGCCTCGAACTCACAGAGATCCCCCGCTTTGTCTGCTTCTTCAGTGCTGGGATTAAAGTTTTGCACCACTGCTGCCTGGCTAGGCTCTCTTTGTGTATGTATAAATGAACTCATACGTCATCACTAGTATTTGGAATAGATTAAATATTATGATTAAATGACAGCATTTTATAGCAGACTTTCCAGAATAACGCAAGGCAAATTTTATGCCAATTGAAAGAAGGTGGGTACAACAGAAATATTTAGTACATGATTCTATTTATATGAGGTATAGAAATAAGAAAGAACTAATCTGGCCCAGGCATGGTGGTGCACACCTTTAATCCCAGCACTTGAGAGGCAGAGGCAGGTGGATCTCTGAGTTTGTGGCCAGCCTTGTCTACAGAGTTCCAGGGTTATACAAAGCAATATTGTCTCAAAAACAAAACAAAAAGAAAGAACTAATCTGTGTATTAAAGTCTAGGCAGCTAAGGTACACAGACACACATACACATGCACACACACACACACACACACACACACACACACACACACACACAATGTCACCTTATCAGAACCCTGTAAAACAGGGTTTGTTTCATTTTACAGAGCAAAATCTAAGACTCGGGAAGGCTAATTTGCTTAAAGATCTCAGCGCTAGTAACTGTTAGAACCAATTCTTTTCCTTTTATTCATTCTACATACCAACCATAGAGCCTCCTCTCATCCCTCCTCCCGCTCCACCCTGCACCCCCTCCCCGCTCCCCATCCTCTTAGAACCAAAATTTTCACTCCAGCAGTGTGACACGAAACCTGTGTTCTGTAAGTGATATCAACTACAACACTCTTCCTCCCACTCTGGTTGTATGTCTTTCTGGACTGTGTCATCAGGAACATTGGACAAGGGTGCTGCCATCCTGTTGTTGGAGCACAGCACTCAACACTGTCTTCAGAGACTGTGGCAAATGGGATATAACAGTCACTTCCTGTGCAACATTTGAAGGCACCGTATTAAATCTGTTAGTAAGGCTAAAGTTGCTAGTCCCTGAGTATTTGGGAGGAACAGTTAGAACATACTATAATTAATGAGTTCTTGAGAAGCTACCAGATGCAACAATCCCTTATCTAACAGAGACCTTTTCAATTACTTAAAAATTAGTCACATAAGGGGCTAAAGAGATAGTTCAGTGGTTAAGAACACTGGTTGCTTTTCTTTTTTCCCCCAGAGGACTCAAGTTCGATTCCCAGCAACCACATGGAGGCTCACAACTGTCTTAGTCTAACTTCAGTTCCAGGGGACCTGACACCCTCCTCTGGTCTCCTCTGGTACCAAGCATGAAAAAGGTATACAGACATACATGCCTAAAAACACCCATACACACAAAAAACAATAACAGAGAAAACATTAATTTCTATATTTGATAAATTCGTAAAGGTTACAATGAATTTTGTTTCTTTTTTTGTACACACAGACACACACACACACAGACACACAGACACACACACACAGACACACAGACACACACACACACACACACACACACACACACACACACACACACACATGCGTCTTGTATATTCTGGTGTCTGTGGAGGCTGGAAGATGGAGTCAGATCTCCCTGGGATCTGGAGTTACAGGTAGTTGTGAAACATCTAACATGGGTGTTCAGAACAAAACTTCTGTTCTCTGCCAGAGCACCAAGTGCTCTTAATCAGTGAGCAATCTCTTGCAACCTTTAGTAAACTTTAATACACTTCTTACAGTAAGGGTGTAAGGCAGTGGTTCTCAACTTTCCCGAATGCCGTGACCTTTTAATGCAGTTCCTCATGTTGTGGTGACCCCAACCATAAAAATATCTTCGTTGCTACTTCATGGCTGTAATTTTGCTACTGTTATGAATCATAATGTAAATATCTAATATGCGACCCCTAGGAAGGGGGTCTTGACCCACAGATTAAGAACCACTGATGTAAGCATAGTCACAGTCAGATTTGGCTTTTTTTTTTTAAATTTTGTTTTTACATCCTGACCATCGTTTCCCCTCTCCCTCTCCTCCCAGCCCCCCTCCCTACCTCCCTTCCACTCCTCCTCCCCTGTTTCTCTTCAGAAAAGGGCAGGCCTCCTACAGATATCAGCCAGCCATGGTCTATCAAGTTGCAATAAGACTAGGCACCTCCTCTCCTATTAAGGCTGGAAGAGGCAATCTGGTAGGAGGAAGGGTCCCAAACGCAGGCCACAGGGTCAGAGACAGCCCCTGTTCCCTCTGTTAGGAGTCCCACAAGAAGACCAAGTTACACAACTGTAACATATATGCAGAGTGTAGGCCTAGGTCAGTCCCATGCAGGCTCCCTGCTCAGGTTCTGTGAACTCTATGAACCCAGGTTAGTTGAAGTCTGTGAGTTTTCTTGTGGTGCCCTTGTCACCACTGGCTCCTACAGCCCTTCCTCCCCCTCTTCCACAGGATTCCCAGAGCTCCACTCAGTGTTTGGCTGTGGGTGTCTGCATCTGTTTCCATCAGTGGATGGATGGAGCCTCTCTGATGACAGTTGGGCTTGGTACCAATCTATGAGGGTAGTAGCAGAGTATCATTAGGAATGGCTTAAAAAAAAAAAACAAGGAAAATTCTTAGAACGTCTTTACTTCCAGAGATTGAATAATAATAATGTCTATCAGAATCTGGGTCTTGGTCCGTGTGCTACTTAGTGACAGTGTCGTGGTAAATAGCCTAAATTGGATATCAGCTTCTCACATAAAGGTTGAGATGGCTCAGAGGTTAAGAGCACCGACTGCTCTTCCAGAGGTTCTGAGTTCAATTCCCAGCAACTACATTGTGGCTCACAAACACCTGTAATGAGATCTGGTGCCCTCTTCTGGCCTGCAAGGACACATGCAGGCAGAACACTGTATATGTAATAAATAAATTTTCTTTTTCTTTCTTTTTTTTTTTTTTAAAAAAAAAAAAAGGTGGTAGAGCAACCCATGCCTTGCAGTTCAATCCCCAACACTCAGGGCACTTTGCTGTAGAAAGCAGCACACCCCAGCAGGGGAGGATTTGTAAAGGTGAGTGGTTCTCGAACTTTCCTTTCTCCTGTCACTCACCCACACCCAAATGACTCAAACGGTAACTTCACGCTCCTCTGTTCCTTCTCCACTTGGGTTTTCTCTTCACATGATCTAACCATGAGTCTTGAGTTTGTCTTGCCAGGAGGATGTCTTTGCAATGCCATCAGAGCTGAAAACCGGTTTGGGCTGACCTCCCTCCCTGCAGACCTGGTATCCTTCATGCTAGGGCTAGAAGGACAGTGAGGAATGAGAAATCACCCACATGGATATCACCCACGTGCTTTCTCAATGATGATGAGTATCCCCTATCTAGCTAATTAGTGGCATCCCTTAAAAGAGTTTGTTTTTGAATGTAAGACTATATGGTAAGTAAACTGTCCAACAGAACAAACGGAACACAGTAAAAAGCAAAACTCCTTTTCATAGCTGTCCATCATTTTTCTTTCTACAGGTAACTCACTGCAAATTCATTTGCATTCTATGGGTCACACTGGATTTACAGTTTGCCTAGATACAGACTGCTAGATTGGATATTGATTTTGCTCAAATTTCAGACAGCATTGCTCCATTAGTGTGGTTGATCCTTAGTGCCGAGTGCCAACTTGGTTGGGTGGAGAAATGCCCAGGAAATGAGTAAAACACAACTGTAGATACATCTGTGAATGCACTTATGGAGAGGAACTCCTGAATGTGGGTATGGGAGTGGTGCCATCCGTACAGGCTGGAAACAGGACTCCCCACTTCCTTCTACCTTGTCCACTGTGAGGCAAGCAGCCTGTGCCACAGGCTTCTACTGATGTTCTGTTTCACCGCAGGCACAGAACCACAGGCACAGAACCTCAGGTGCAGAACCACAGGCGCAGAACCATGGGTGCAGAACCACAGGCACAGAACCACAGGCGCAGAACCATGGGTGCAGAACCTCAGGTGCAGAACCTCAGGTGCAGAACCACAGGTGCAGAACCCCAGGTGCAGAACCACAGGTGCAGAACCACAGGCGCAGAACCTCAGGTGCAGAACCACAGGCGCAGAACCTCAGGTGCAGAACCACAGGCACAGAACCTCAGGTGCAGAACCACAGGCGCAGAACCACAGGCACAGAACCTCAGGTGCAGAACCACAGGCGCAGAACCATGGGTGCAGAACCACAGGCACAGAACCACAGGCACAGAACCTCAGGTGTAGAACCACAGGCGCAGAACCATGGGTGCAGAACCACAGGCACAGAACCACAGGCACAGAACCATGGGTGCAGAACCACAGGCACAGAACCACAGGCGCAGAACCATGGGTGCAGAACCACGGGTGCAGAACCACAGGCACAGAACCTCAGGCACAGAAACACAGTGCAGAACCACAGGCACAGAAACACAGTGCAGAACCTCAGGCACAGAAACACAGTGCAGAACCACAGGCACAGAAAGTTTTAGGCGCTTATCATCATCTCTAGAGTTGTAACCTTTTACTACGCCTTTCTTCCTCCCTCCGTCCATTCCTTCCCTTCCTCCCTCCCTTCTCCCTTCCTTCCTTCCTTTCCTTCTTTTCTTATTCATTTGCTGTCAAACCATTTAACATGAAGACTTGTTTTATGTGTCAGGAAATGTTACTGCGCTATTCAAAACCAATTCTGCACAGCTTCTCTTTTAGATGTCAAGCCTCCTGGATGGGCCCTGGTTTTTGTGTCTTTTCTCTCATGTTGTTCCATTGAGCTGGTCCGAGAATCTTCTCTTGGGAAGCATTATAAGAAAGCTGTTAAAACTGGCCATTCAAATAGCAGACCTGTTCTTTTTCTGGTTGCATAACGTTCAGTGCATTCCTCTTTATCTTCGAATCTTAGTTTCCTCAGCCACAATATGGGGAAAGTACGTGTACAGAACTTGGGGCATTAAATAAAAACTAAAGCTCTGTGTGGTGGCATACACCTGTAATCACACATGTGGATCTTTGCAAGTTTGAGGCCAGCCAGCGCTATAAAGAGAAGCTACCTCAAAAAAAAAAAAAAAAAAAAAAGTGTATTGTGAGAATTCAGTTAGTTTAAATACACTTCTGATACAAAATAAATGTTCAGTAAATATTGCTGTTGTTGCTATTACCTGTTCCTTTTAAATAACATTCTGTTCTTCTAGGAGTCATCATATTTACGTCTCTGGGATATCAACCAGCGTTCCTTGCATGTCTGTTTTCCTCTTTACTCAGATATCTCGGGAAGAGAGAGAGCAAAAACCTGTTTGATAGTGCTATGAATGCATGGGGCTTGGTCCATGCTGGGCTTCTCTGTAGACCTTTTCATTATAGATTTTCCAAATGGCAGTGTCTGTCCCCTGTTCCCCCCCCCCACCACCACCACGCAGGGAGGGGTTGTCTTCCTTTGATGCTGCACATCTGTTCACAGAGTTCTTTTCTTCGCTTTTGTTTAGCCAGGCTCTCGTGAAGCATAGGTTACACTTGAATCTGTTAGATGGTTGAGGATGGCTTTGAACTCCCCATCCTCCTACCTCTGGCTCTCAAGTGCTCAGATTACTGGCATGTGACACTGCACCCAGCAGAGTTCTTAAGTCAGCAGCTTGTCAGCAAGAGGTGAGTGAGGACTGTCAATGATGTCTGAATCGTGACTGCACAGAGCAGCCTCGGAGGAAAGGCAGCCCGCAGACCCCGCCTTTGCTTCTAAGTTGGCCTGCTTTGCACTGTGCCTGATCCTTCTAAGTCTGACCTCCTAAACTTCCCTTCTGTGTGGAAGGCGCTGAAACAGAAACTTAGATATCTAAGTATCCCATTCCCTTTTTGAGACAAGGTCTGTGTTGCCTAGGCTGGTTTTAAACTCCTGACCCTTCTACCACTGTCACCTAGGACCTGGGATTATAGAAATGGACCACTGCACTCTGTTTAACTGCCCCCTTTAAAAGCAGATCTCCCACCCCCAGCCCTGAGCCCCAGGCCTCGGCTCATCTCTCTGCTGCACCCTGGTAGATTGCAGTCCCGTGATGGACCGGCTTGTTCCCCGGAAGTACTGTGTCTTCATCCGCTGAACTCCAGCATCAGCTGCTTCTCTCTCCTATGCTCTCCTCTTCTCTGCTTTACTCCCTTTCCCATTCTCTTGTCCGTGTGGATGCATGTCTGTCTCATTCCTTTAGTTTCATCTTAATGGGTCTTGAGAAGAGAAACAGTAAAGCACTTCTGTACAATCCCCTGCCAACTGTAGCAAGCGATTTGGAGGTGCAAGAACATAGGCATCTCCTCTCTTTCGTTTTTTGAGACCGTTTAAAACTTGAATCTGCCTGTGACTCTTTCTCCTCCCATTTCCTGCATGACAGTCATCTTTGCTGAGTTCAGGACCTCGGCTGCCAGATTGCTTGTGGTCGTGCTGCCCACCACAGAGGACAGTCCTTGGGGAGAAGGACAGCTGGTCCTTGTGCTCAGCAGCTCCTGTTGGATCCTGGGTGGCCACACTCAGGCTGGGAACCATTCCTGTTGCAACACCCTCTGCTTAGCGTGAGACAAGAGGAGAAAAAGAAAGAGCTGCTGTTTCCCACCAGGCTCTGCTTCTCCACAGAGCCTGCCTGAGAGAAGATACTGGAAAAATTGAAAGCAAGTCTCAACCAGAATGAGAAAACCGCCAATTACGTTCCCAGTCAGTCTGTCCATTTTTTAAAAATATTTTTGTTGTTTTTGATTTATTTTAAAAAAGACTTATTTATTATGTATACAGTGTTCTGCCTACATATATGCTTGGAGACCACAAGAGGGCACCAGATCTCATTATGGATGGTTGTGAGCCGCCATGTGGTTGCTGGGAATTGAACTCAGGACCCCTAGAAGAACAGCCAGTGCTTTTAACCACTAAGCCATCTCTCCAGCCACCATTTTGTTTTTCTCAAAAGAGGGTCTTGCTATATAGCTCATGCTGGCCTCAAACTGATCATCCTCCTGCCTCACCTTCCCACACTTATTTAATTATAAGACAAGGTCTCACTGTGATGCCCAGGCTAGCCTTGAACTCCTAGGTTCAAATGCTCTTTCTGCCTCAATCTCCTAGACACACGGAGCTACAGAGTTCCTCAACCCATGCCGGGATCTGACCCTTACTCTCCCCAGTGTATTGCCATTTTTACCTAAGAAACCACGGAAGGAAAAATTGTGTGGGTTTCTAAACTTTCCCTTTTCTCTTTCTTCTTTTCCCCTGCAGCTCTCACTTCCTCTTTCCTTTTTTTTCTTTCAATCTAGCTGGCTCTCTGAGCTTAAAGTATTTTTGGTTCAGACTGAGAGAAATGAATGACGGCTTTCGGATGTTTAGGAAGTAAAGAAATCCTCTGGATGAGCCATCACTGCGGTGTAAGCAAAGCCTTGTTCTGCCCAGCACAGCGCTTTCTCAGCTCTCAGCTCTTTTGCTGTGTCTGCAGCTTAGAAACCCTTCTAGAGATGGAGGTCTGCTTAGAAAAAATATTTATTTAAATTTCAGGTTTTTTTCTCTGTGGTCTTTAAAAACCACTATGGTTTTTAGTCTTGTAATCAGCTTTTCTGGGCATATCACATTTGTCTCCAGCTGTGACCTTTCTGGGGCATGAACTCTGCAAAATTCTAGGAGATATCTGATATTTCTGTGCATGAGAGATTGGTGGTAAGGCTTATGAGGGGGTACAGGGATACCCAGGCAAATGTCGCAATGCTTAGCTTAGTTCCCGAATCAGCCAGTGAGTCAGCAACTGGGCCATATATTGCACTTTGAGGGACGCAGGAGCCTGCAGCAGATGGTAACGAGTGAATGGTGAAATCAGTGAGGGAGCAAGACTTCCCTGCAAAGGACCGTGGCATTTCAGAGTGACAGGTGAAGGGCGGCTGTGACTCACAGGCAGGAGTGGGTGCTGGGTGCTTGGTTGGGAGTGAACGGATCAGTCAAGATTGGATTACAAGGGAAAGAGGGAGCTAGGAGGAAAGGGCAAGCCATCTGAGGGGCACTTAGGAAGAGAACCTTTAGAAAAGAAAGGATAGCGCCCCCGGTGTGTGTGTGTGTGTGTGTGTGTGTGTGTGTGTGTGTGTGTGTGTGTATCCCTGGCAATCTGGAACTTTGTCAGTAAACCAGGCTAGCCTTGAACTTAAGAGATCCACCTACCTCTGCTGAGACTAAAGGCAGGTGCCAACCACACCCAGCTCAATTACTTGTTTTAAAATATACAAAGCAGAGAGATGGGTCAGCAAAATGGCTCAGTGGGTGAAGGCATTTGCTGCTAAGCCTGAGGGCCTAAGTATAACCCACATGGTAAAAGAATCAACTCCCACAAATTGTCCTCTGATTGACACAAGTGCACGTAGGCATGCATGTGCTTAGGACACACGGACACACACACACACACACACACACACACACATGAATACAAAATTCATGGGTTTTTTTGTTTTGTTTTGTTTTGAGACAGAGTTTCTTTGTGTAGCCTTGGCTATCCTAAAACCAGGCTGGCCTCGAACTCACAGAGATCTGCCTGCCTCTGCCTCCCAAGTGCTGGCATTAAAGGCGTGTGCCACCACTGCCCGTCTTCATGTGTATTTTTAAAGAAATGCATCCTTGGGGCGGGAGAAATGAATGGCTCAGTGGTTAAGAGTGCTTACTATTCCTGCAGAGGCCTGAAGCCCAGTTCTCAGCATCCATGTCAGGTGGCTCAGGTGGCCCAAGTGGTTCATAACCTCCTGTAACTCTAGTTCCAAGGGGACCTGACACCTCTGACCTCCAAGGGGACCTGCACACATATGCAAACGTCCATAAACAGAGATACACATACACAAAAATGAATGAATGAATGAATGAATAAGAAAGAAAGAAAAAAGAAGGAAATTCATGCTTATGTTATATTATTCTAACCTCTCAGGCAAGGACACTTCTCACATGCACTTTTGTATTTATACAATGCTTGTCATCAATAAGCATTCAATAAATATAAGCTAACCTGATTAATTTTCAGAGGGACATGTAAACTGCCTGAAAAGCTCATCCAAAACCATTAATTATTATATTCATTCATCTCTTCATGAATTAATTACCAGCTTTCTATTCTTGAGGTGGGTTATGAAGGTAATAGCAAAGAAAACAGATCTAGTCTCTTCTATAAAACTTATAATTGAAGAAGATACCTAGGAATAAAAGAAAAATACTTAATTACAAGTATTTAATTATATTGAATAGAATAGATTAAATATAATCAAATATTAGCTGTGTAAATGAGAAATTCTGTATGAGAAAAGCATATAAAATTATGAATATATAATTATTTATTTATTTGGTTTTTCAAGACAGAGTTTCTCTGTGTAGCCCTGGCTGTCCTGGAACTTGCTCTGTAGACCAGGCTGGCCTTGAACTCAGAGAGATCTGCCTGCCCTGCCTTCTGAGTGCTAGGATTGAAGGTGTGCACCACCACCACCACCACCACCACCCAGCATGAGTATATAATTCTATCTTTGAATACAGTGATTATTTTTTTCCCTGTGCTGGGGATTAAAACTTAACAGATGCTGGATAAACGTTAGACCGAGCTACATTCTCAGCCCACCAAGACCTTTTAGTACTATATCTGACACTGTTCCTTTCCAGAATAGACATTTCTTTTCCATAGTGAAGACTAAGCCTTAGCAGAGGGGCAGACAGAACTACTGGGCAGGTATTCTCTCCAACCTTTAGACACAGCTTGACCTGTCAGGAGCTAGACACCAATCCTTTTTGCTTGTTTTAAGATTTATTTAGTTAGTATACAGAAGATGGCACCAGATCTCATTATAGATGGTTGTGAGCCACCATGTGTTTGCTGGGAATTGAACTCCGGACCTCTGGAAGGACAGTCAGTGCTCTTAACCTCTGAGCCATCTCTCCAGCCCTGTTTTTGTTTTTCAAGACAAGGTTTCTCTGTGTAGTTTTTGATGCCCTTTCTGGATTTCGCTCTATAGACCAGGCTGGCTTCAAACTCACAGATCTGCCTGGCTCTGCCTCCCGAGTGCTGGGATTAAAGGCGTGCGCCACCACTATCTGGCCGAAAAATCAATTCTACATGAAGTCTTTCAGAAACAAAAGAGTGGGAACCTTTCTCAGCACATTTCAATCACTGTAACTCTAAGCCTAAAGCCAAAGATACCAGACATAGGAAAAAGAAAGTTTCAGACCATTGTCCCTCATGAACACAGAAACAATTAAAAATTAATATGTTCTGCTCAAGCAGCCGACACTGAGTGACACTTAGGATCACGTGAGTTTCACCCTCAGAGTCCAAACTTGCTCTATCCAAACCCAAACCCAAAACAAGACAATAAAACCTGATCATTAGAATTCCCCACATTTGTGGACTAAAGGAGAAAAGCCACAGTTTCTCAGAACATGAAAATGCATGTAACAGCTAGGGTGGCACACATCTTTAATCTCAGCACTCAGGAGGCAGAAGTCAGCTGATCTCTGTGAGCTTGAGACCAGCCTGGGTTACATAACAAATTCCAGGCAGTCCTGTCTCAAAACTAAAATAAAAGAAAGAAAAGAAGGAAGAAAGAAAGAAAAAGCATTTAACAAATGCAAGATATGATCATTATCTTTAAAAAACTTTTCAGGGGCTGGAGACAAGGCTTACAGTTTAATAGACCACCTGTTCCTCCCGAGGACCCGAGTTTGGTTCCCAGCACCTACACTGAGTGATTCCAAACCATCTCTAACTCTAACTCCATGTGATCCAACATCCTCTTCTGGAATCCAAGGGCACCTGCACTCATGTATACATACCCACACAGACATACATACAAATACATAATAAAACAAAATAAAATAAAATAAATCTTAAAAAAAAAAAAACCTAGTAAACCAGGAAAGGCATTTCTTAAAAGCAAACAATAAAATGGGCAGAAAAATGAAAAAAAATTAAGTTTAATAATTATCAATATGATATTGAATCATAAAAATTCGATCTTTTGAAAACACCAAATCTTCAGGTGTACCGGAATGGCAAGACCCCTCATGGACTGTCCACGCTGATGACTAGCTTATGGAGCACTTGGTAAAACCTCCAGGAATATTACTTAATCCTCACAACAACCCTATGAGATAGGTAAGCCTTTATTCCCATTTTACAGACAATAATACTAAGGTGTAGAGAAGAAAAACTGGCTAAACAGACATGGCTGGATGGTATAGCCTGTATTTTAATAGAAGATCTGTGTCACTTGGAGCCGGGGTCCCCAGCTGTGCAGTACTCCTTGTTAGCCAACCATATTACCTTGTCACCTAGACAGCTGAGTGGCAAGCATGCAAGTTAATAAATAGTAAAGCAGGGATGTGAACCCAGAACCCAGTCTCTTCCTCCCAAGGCACTGTCTTTGCTTTTAGAAGCTGTTGCTTTCCCATCGAATCCTCCTACCCTCCTTTTAACCAAACACTCATTTTTCTTTCTTGGAACTTCCAGCCCTGAAATACTAGAGAAATAAATATAACTCATAGAGCCAAGGGCTGGATTTCATCTCCTGCCATGTTTAGCATTCAAAACCACTAAGCCACAGGGGCGCTTACCCACTCTAAGAAAAGAGCCTCCTAAAGCAGGATTGGGTGTAATTCTCTCTTCCTAGGAATGTAGACTGGCTGAAGGACTAAATAAAGGGAAGAGAAGGTGAGAGTAGACAGGGACTGGAAGGTCTTCACAGCATGGTTCTTCTCTCGGGAAAGTGAAACTCTGGGCTCTGTGCCAGAGCGGTCCTGGGATGTAGTCTGTTTTCTTGTGGACAAGGGTCAGTTCCTATCACCTTCACTCACAGTCACCAGGGAGACCCTTCTAACTTCCTGGGAAGTGGACCCTTGGGAACCAACACTCCAGAGTTCTACCCTGCTCTCTGGGCAGGGTTTGGCAAAATTAAAAGGGAAGCAAAATTCTTTATCATCCCAGCCTGTGAGTTCAGAAGAAAACTGGGGGCTGTAGAAGAAGGTTCAGCTGGTAACGTGCTTGCCTTGTTAAGCGCGAGGACCTGAGTCTGGTCCTCCAAAGTAGCAAAGTAGCAGGGTGTGGTGGTGCCTAGCTGTAAACTGATAAGGGCTGGTAGAAACAGGTGAGTCCCTAGTGCAACCTACTTGGTGAGTTCTAGTCCAGCAGGAGACTCTATCTCAAACAAAAACCTATGCAGGCACTAGAGGAATAACACCCCAAATGGACCTCTGGCCTCCACAGACTCTTGCATACACATGAACATGAGGGGCAAGCAGGAGGGGCAGAGACAAAGACGGAGAGAGGAAAAATGGAATTGACTAGACAAGTCAAGAGAAAGAAGAAAAGTCTCCTCCACCTTTTTTTTTGGTTACACTGGCTGATGTGTCTGAAGTGTTGGAGAGAATAGCACCTTGGACACACCACGGCTAGCTGTACCATTCTGTCTCCAGCATTAGGCAGTGCATGCAGAATGAGCATCCTGAAATGAGCGTCGAGCTGTTGAAAAGGGACGGGAAATGTTCACCAGTCTAAAACCTCACAGGAAGCTGCTTCTAAACATGGTCAGGTGCCTGGATGTGTATATATTTATACACAGTGTAAACGGTGCGGGAACATCTTTGTTTTCCTTCCCCAGATGAATTTCAAAAATATTGTGCGTCACTCCAAAGTAGATCATTTGAGGCTGCCCTTTCCATCCCCTGGAATAATTTCAAGTCTTAGATCTTTGTTCTTCTCCCTCCAAGGTAAAGGGTATAGAAAGTTCACTTTCCCCGTGAGTTCCAACAAGAGAAATATTTCCCAGAAGCCACAGGGGTTGAGGAAAAAAAATATGGGAAAGAGTATTTTGAGTCTTGTAGGTGATTTTGAAATACTTCTTAGTTTAATTGTATGCATTTAAGATTAGGAACAGCTGGGCACGGTGGCACACGCTGCACTCAGGAGACAGATAAAGTTGAGAGGATCAGGAAGGCAAGGTCAGCTTTCCCTATGCAGGGAGTTCAAGGTTAGGCTGGGCTACATGACAGCCTGTTTCAACACACACAGTCACAGATACACATACATACATACACACAAAAATTAATAAAAAAAAATCAAGAGGCAGGGGGATCTTTGTGAGTTAGAGGCTAGCCTGGTCTATAGAGAGAGTTCCAGGACAGTCAGAGGTACACAGAGAAACCCTGTCTCAAAAATCAAGGAACCTACCGAACAAAAAAATGAAAACATTGATAGACCCCAGTGTGACCAATGATTTTCCGAGCTGGCTGTGGTCAACTGAAGTCTGGACTGCCATTTACTAAGAGCCAACATTGACTGAAGCCTGTTTAATAAGTGCCAATGAACAGAAGGGCATGGCAGTCATAAGATTAAGTATAAGAACACTGTTTGAAGCGCAGAGCATTGGATTCATACAAAACAGCTTCTTGACTTATAATAGGGCTATATTCTGACAAATTATCACATCAATTGAAAACATTAGAAATGTCTAGTGCATCTAACCTACAGAACATGAGAGCACAGTAACAGTGGATTAGAGAGGGGCAGCTTTTTCTCATCACAGTTGTGTGGCTGACTGGGACTGGGGCTGCCTGCAACACCTCAGAGTCATGACAGAGGACAGGTCATCTTTTTCACAGCCCTGGGGAAAAAACAGGCGCAAAGTAGGATTTCTACTGAGTTTGTGTTCCCTAAGTCAAAAACCCTAAGTTGATCCATTGTTAAGTTACAGACCAACTGTACAACTTAACTATTCTATGAAAGTGTGGCAAGGAAAAAAAAGCGAGACCTGGACATGGTGGCACATGCCTATAATCTCAGCACTTAGGAGGTGAAGCAGGAGGATCAGAGTTCACGGTCATTCTTGGTTAGTTAATGAGTTTGAGGCCAATGTGAGTGAGCTACATAAGACTCTGTTTGTGGGGGGTGGGGGAGAAAAGAAAGAATTACAGGGTTTCTAGATGTAGCTCAACAGTAGAATGCTTGCCTACCATGCATGAAAGCCCTGAATTCAAGTCCCTCCCTGTACCACCACACACACACACACACACACACACACACACACACACACACACACACACCAAACAAACAAACAATACCTGCAAAATTAAGGCAGTGAGATATCTCAGTGGGTATAGGTCTGGAGTCCTGAGTTCAAGCCATCCCTAGAAACTACATAAAGGTGTAAGGAGACAACCAGTTCCACAGAATTGTCCTCTGACCTGCATGTGTGTGGCATGGCATTCATTCAGGTACATACTCACACTTATACAATAAATAAACAAACAAACAAACAAACACATTTTAAAATTTATTTTTTTATATTTATTGGGGTTTTGCCTGCATGTATGTCTGTGTGATGGTGCCAGATCCCCTGAAACTGGAGTTACAGACCATTGTGAGCTGCCATGGGGGTGCTGGGAATCAAACCCAGGTCTTTTGGAAGAATAGCCAGTGCTCTTAACCATGGAGCCATCTGTCCAGCCTCTTCAGACACATACATTTTAAAAAAGAAGCAAGGAGCCAGGATGGCTGTGGTGCATGCCTTTAATGCCAGCACTCGGGAGGCAGAGCCAAGCAGATCTCTGTGAGTTTGAGGCCAGCCTGGTCTACAGAGCGAGATCCAGGACAGGCTCCAAAGCTACACAGAGCAACCCTGTCTCAAAAAACAAAAGACAAAAACAAAAAAAAAAAACCACAAACAAACAAACAAACCAAAAAGCAGGGTTGAACCTAGGTGCTGGGCAGAGCTTCTGTTAATAGTAATAATGAGTTATGATTTCTAAGTCTTTAGGTCAGTTCTTCACCCAGGCCACTTTGTGGGTGCATAGGAGCCCTATTAAGGACTCACAAATGAATGGTTACTTTGGGAACTGACAAAGGAAAGCTATTTGGGGTCCACATAGACGTAGCTAGTTCCTAAATAACAGTTCCTCCAATATTTCCTAATTCTTTGATTCCCTAGGTCATAATTACTCACTAAAGCAATCCTAGAGTTCTTTTGGTAACCTGGGAAATATGTTTTTGGAAAGATGAGACATTTCCGATGACTTCGTTAGAGGATGGACAGGATGTTATGACTAGAAATCTGGCTGAAAGGTAGCACAGGGCCAGATGTGTGTGGTGACAAACTTTCCCCTTGACTGAGCCGTGGTCAGAAGCTTCCAAGTCCTCCTTTTGTTTCTTCTCAACCCTGGGTGCCAGGTTGGCTCACTTACTTCGGCAAGAATCTTCCCGAGTCACTTCAGTGACCCAGCCCACTCTGGATCTCATTATCCATTGTAGTCACTTCAGTGACCCAGCCCACTCTGGATCTCATTATCCATTGTACCGGTCTACTCTTAAGAAATCCCTTGTCAGTCAGTTTTAGCAAAGAATTGCGCCGTTCTTAAAGTTTCCACCCTCCGATCTCCCCTCCCTGCTTCATGGCTGTGAATCCTTGCTTGGTTTCCTTCTTGTTTTTGTAGTTGATGTCCATCTCTCTCCCTTCCTACAAACCCCACTGTAATGACCACCAATAGGACTTTAGGACATACTGCTCCAAAAGATGACACTTTGGCACACTGACTATTTTAAGCTGAAATGATGTAAGGAAAAAGCACAAGGCCCCTGTGATCTTCCCCTGTGACAGGTCCTGAGAGAGTTTTCCTCCCTAACCAGAGGAGAAAGGACTGGGGGATCAGTCGCAGACAACAGCCTCACTCAGCCTGACCTTCCTGTTCATTCCCTTCTCTCCATGACTTTCCACTCCTCATTAAGTCCACTATAAAAACACTCGGGTTGAATCATTTCTTCGAGTCTTCATTTCCTTACCAATGTTCTGATGTCAGAGAAGACATTAAATTTATATGCTTTTCTCTTGATCATCTGTCTTTTGTTACAGGGACCTGACCTGGCTGGAAACCTGGAGGGGTAGAAGGAAAGCTTTTTGTTTTCTTCTGTTCTTTGAAAAGAGTCATCCTTTCCACCTCCAACAAGGGTTACAGATGGTTTTTTTCTTTTGCAATAACATACCGAGGGGATTAGGTCATTCTTGGTACACAGGCCAAGGGCAGCCAATGAGGATTTAAGGCAGGAGTGCTTTATGTTTCAGGCTGAAAAGCCAGCATGTGAGCTGTTAGGGGTGTCACAGATGCTACCCAGGGCAGGTTTGGTGTCTTGGAGACCAGCTGCACTATATCCAAGGGTGACATTGAACAGTAAACCGTTTTTGAGCCTGTGGAATCTTCTTTGTTTTAATTATCTCAACAACAATAAAAGACCTGGGAAGATGATGAAACACCTTTGCAATGTTCATATAGATATTCTAAAAAATAAGTTATGCCTGGGGCTGGAGACATGGCTCAGTGGGTAAGTGCACTTGCTTCTCTGGCAGAGGACAGTTCCTAGCACCCACTTTGGGTGGCTCACAATCACCTGTGACCACATATTCAGGGCTCCAATGGCTTCTCCTGGTCTTTGTGGGCACCTCTAGACACACACACACAGATCACACACACACACACACACACACACACACACACACACACACACAAATCACATGAACCTTCAAAAAATTTCTGTTGTCCCTGTAAAAATGCCAACCCTGCTTTATCAATGGCTCTTTACTATAGGTGTTGTGGTCAAGGCTGGAGACCCACAGTGAATGTCCCAGACAGAGCAGACCCTGGCTCCTCGCTAAGCATGTTTTTCCTTTCTTAGCCCACTCCCTCCATACTAGACCAAATCCTGAACATGCTTTCTCCAACATCCTGAGCTTTCTCCCTTTCTCTCATTTCCATTCCTAACTTAAAAGGCCTTTTCTCCATCTCCCTCCTCCCTTTCAGCTTACCTGCCTGGTTTTCTCTCTCAAGATTTAATAAAATTGTCCTCGAGCTTCCTTCCGAGTCCGTTTTAAAATTCTTTTATTAATGAGACTAAGAACGCAAAGGGAGACCTCCGTTTCCCAGGCAACAGATATTTCAGGACCACAAACCAGGTACGAGAATGTGAAAGATGATTGCCCGCCGTAGATTTCTACTTCCAGTGTAACATTCCACGGCTGCAGCCCAGGTGACTGCTTTCAAGAAATAATGTGTGCAACCGAAGCCCAAAGGGTTATTTTAGTAACTTACAGTAAATGGACCCGGTTTACAGGCTGGTGAACAGCTTTTGGCTCCCAGGGTGACAGGCGGCCAACGTTGGGCTGTCAGGCTTTGTCCTCCTCCCAAACCGAGTAAGCCAACCATCAGTGTCCACCTCCCGGAGCCCCATGTGCGTTTCTATTCAAACCCTCCTCCTCTAGAAAACCAAGCTAGAAAGCTCACTTTCCATAGTTCACAAAATTGTACCCCACTCAGAGGAAGGAACGGAGAGAGGGCCCCGGGTGATAGACAGGCTGGGGAGATGGCCATCTGCTAAGAACCAGCGGTCTCTCCAGGGACCCGCTAGGGTCATCTGCTGGGTGTTTGCTTTGGCCAGCATCTGCAAAGAGGGCGCGGGGTCGGCTCTCCCCGGAGACCCAGAGCGCAGCAGCCCGGCTTCCCCACGCTGCCTGTAGCCTGCTGCTCCGGGCTGCCTGGCCACCGCTGCAGTTTTATAGACCAGCAAGGCGGAGCCCAGAGCCACCCGCGAGGGCGGCCACCCCGGCTGGGCTAGGCTCCTCCCAAACAAAGAAGTCGCAGAGCCGCAGGGCTTCTGCGCGGGGCGGAAGGCGCCAGGCTGGGTGATTGAAACCACATGTGCCGGAGGTCTGCGACAGCTGGGGGCAGACACCAGGGACCGGCGGCGGCGGCTGCTGATGTGGCCTCTTGCATTTCTTTTGTCCCTTGGGTTTCTAGCTAGACCCTCTGAGCGCACTAGATAGACCACAAGCATTCTGGCAGAACTCCTTCCCCATAACAAAATGGTTAGAAACCTCCAAGGCCCCGGGGTCTCTGATTTCAGGTAGCCAGGGTAGCACCAAGCTGTGAAAGAGGCCCCAATTCTCCTCCCAGGACACAGCAAAAGGGATGAATTTTACATGTGGTTCTGAAGTACGTTAATCGAGGTTAGCCACTCACGTACGCACGCACGTTCACGTGCACACACGTTAAGCCTTTTTGAAGGTTTCAAACTCATAGGACAAATTCATTGTTGTTTTTGTTATAAGACTTTGAGGCCTTCCTTGACCAACACCCTTCAAGCCTATCAGATAAGTGTAGCCTTGGCTGCCCTGGAACTCTTTGTAGACCAGACTGGCCTCAAACTCAGAAATATGCCTCTCGGAGTACTGGAATTAAAGGTGTGAACCACTGCTGCCTGGTAAATCTTTTTTAGATTTTTATGTGTATGAATATTTTGCCTGCATGTATATCTGTGCACCACATTTGTGCTTGGTGCCCAAGGAGGTGATAAGCCTCCATGTAGGATCTGGGAATTGTACCTGGGTCCTACGCAACAAGAAGTGCTCTTAACCACTGAGCCAACTCTCCAGCCCATAACTGTTATTACTTTTATGAACACTTTCTACACTTACTCTGTATGGTCTATTAGGTTTCAAACCTGGGACAAGTGCCTATTTACCAAAGTGCACCCTGGCCCCCAGGTTCTCCCTGCATCCTTCAGTCCCTACCAGTTATGCCCCCTGAAATGCCTTCGAGCTGGCATACCCCCCCCCCCATACTATACTCCCCCTTCCTCTTCCCCTCTCCTCATGGCTCAGGGGCATGTCCACTCTGGACTTTCCCAGACGTCCCTGCCTCTGGCTATGCTCTCCCATATATCTCTGCCACACTTTTCTCCTCCACCATACCCGGGGGCGGTCATGTTTCTTTCTTTTTCTTTCTCTGTTTTTCATTCCGTCACAAGTTCCTATGTATGCACTCAGATGAAAGCCAGCCTGTAAGTTTAACTAAATGGGCATCAGTAAATGTGCTGTTTGCACCTCACACCAATTCATAGTAAATTTTAAAAATACTTATTTTTATTTTTGCCTGTATGCGTACATGCACACGTATCATGTGCGTGCCTCTTGGACGTCAGAAGAGGGGGTCAAAGGCCCTGCATTTGCAGTTACAGATGGCCATGAGCACCCTGAGGGTGCTGAGAACTGACTCTGGATACTCTGCAAGAGCAGCAAATGCTGTTAACTACAGAGTCTTCTCTCTAGCCCCCGTTTTTGAGAGATTCTGAATGCATTTCGACACTGTAATAAGGACTTTTGACTCTGTGATGGAGTTTTTCATTTATCATGAGAAGGAGGGGCAGATGGGATAGAGGATGAGCTATGGGGTCTCTATGGGACCAAAATAGCAATACCTCTTTCCACTCAGCCCCACTCAGAAGGAATCACCTCAGGGAAGAGGTTCAGAAAGTGATTGTACTATCAGATGTCAAAAATAAAAGAATGCAGGCCGACAGTAACTTAGAGGGCCTAGGTCCTACATTTGGCTTTGCTATTTGGCAGCTTGTACAGTCTTGTGATCAATTCTCCCTTTTAGGGAATCGATTTCCACATCTTCAGTTCAGAGGGAGTGGGAACAATCTACAGGCAAGCTTCCAGAGTCCTGGGAATCGCGAGAGTAACCAGGTAGGAACAGCTGGGGAAGATGTTCGTGAAAAGATGGATTTTCTTTTCTCTCTCTCTCTTTTCTTTTATCCTTTTCTCTTCTCATCTCTTCTTTGAAAGAGCATATCATTGTAGCCTAGGCTATCTTCAAACTTACTATATAGCTGAGGATAGCACTGAACCCTCATGGATCACTTTTTTAAAACAAGCTGAGCTGGCTAGTTTTAGATCAATTTGACACAAGCCAGCGGGGAGCCTCAGTTGAGAAAATGCCTCCATTAGATTGGGCTGCAGGCAAGTTTGTAGGACATTTTCTTAATTAGCGATTGATGAGGGAGGGCCCAGATGTGACAGGGTCCAGCCCACGGTGGGTGATGCCATCCCTGGGCTGGTGGTTCTGGATTATATAAGAAAGCAGGCTGAGCAAGCCATGGGGAGCAAGCCAATAAGTAGCACCCCTCCATGGCCTCTGCATCAGCTCCTGCCTCCAGGTTTCTAACCTGTTTGAGTTCCTTCTCTGGCTTCCTCCACTGATGGACTATGATGTGGAAATATAAGCCAAATAAACCCTTTCTTCCTCATCTTGCTTTGGGTCATGGTGTTTCATCACAGCAATCTCAATCCTACATAAGACCCAGCAGCCTGCTATAGCACATGTATCCATGATTTCCTTTCCTCACTGGTGCCCCTGCGTAGGTGCAGGGGAGACACATCAAGAAACAAGTGGAGGGGGTTGGAGAGATGGATAAGTGATTAAGAGTATCAGAGCTCTGCTGTAAATATGTGTCACTCTCATTGGCTGATAAATAAAGCTGTTTTGGCCAATAGGCAGTGCACATCTATGTATGCAGGTGAAACACTCATACACACACAATAAAAATAAGTCTTCTGAAGCCAGTGGGTGCTCTACACTGTCCCTTCTGTGAGCCAGGCCTCTCACCTAGGTGGGCTCTGCAGGGTTCCAGCAGATTTCACTTCTAACCCCCACTTCCTAGTTTTCAGCAAGCTGCCCAAGGCCAAGATCCACATCTCATCCTCATTATGTGGTGGGAGGACTTTGGCTGTAGACTCAAAGCACTGGACCTCAGTCCTGATTGTCCCCCTGTGAGATGAGTACATATGGGCAGTCTTTCTCCCCACCCCCCACTGTCCACCTTGGTTAAGAAGCAGTAACAGGTTGGGGATTTAGCTCAGTGGTAGAGAGCTTGCCTAGCAAGCAAAAGGCCCTGGGTTCGATCCTCAGCTCAAAAAAAAAAAAAAAAAAAAGCAGTAACAGACCCCTTTCTACCCCATCACTCTGATTGTTTGAGGTTTGTCTCCACCACACAGTCTGACTAAGCCACTTGGCTATTAAGCACTTGAAATGTGGCCACCTGAATTGAGAGACACTATAAAAATAAAATAGATGCAATAATAAAGGTAGTATAAAAGATCCAATTATGAGTTGAAATATCTTCAACACTTAAAGTTAGAAAATGTAGGATTGGGGTTGGGAATTTAGGTTGGTGGTAGAGCACTTGCCTAGCAAGTGCAAGACCCTGGGTTCGATCCTCAGCTCCAAAAAAAGTAAGTAATATAAGTATATTCACTGATGTTGTCTTTTTTTTTTTCCTTTTTTTTTTTTTTTTTTTTTGGGAGCTGAGGATTGAACCCAGGGCCTTGCGCTTGCTAGGCAAGCGCTCTACCACTGAGCTAAATCCCCAACCCCTGATGTTGTCTTTTATTCCACTCACCATCACATCTGCAAGTTCATCCATGCTGCATAGTTTATATTTTTATGTCTGAATGATATTCTGTCCAAAAAAAAAATCATGTAAGCTATGTGTGGTCTATCTTAAATCTTAGCATTTAGGAGGTGAGGCAGGTATATTAGGAGTTCAAGGCTTGCCTCAGCTATACAGTGAGATTGAGGACAGCCTGGGCTAAGAGAGCCCCCTCCCCCAACACACACACACACACACACACACACACACACAGATCATGCACTAATAGCATGGTTATGGAGAATAAATGAGATTCCCCAAGGAAAGTGTTTAGTGCCTGACCACTGTATGCACTCAGTCAATGCTAGCTCTTGTCTTTTCTTAGTACTCTATATTAAGAGCCTTATGTTTTTGGAAAGCAGACACAGGCCACACACAAATAAGCTCTCAGCTCTCAAGGAGTAGACCCACCCACTCTTTACACCTACTCTTCCTCATCCTCCATCAGTTCTTTTTTCTCATGGATGTGTTCATGGAGATTGGCTCCAGATCCCATTCTCCTCCACACTTAGCCTGATGTTTCATCCACTCCAAGGTCTCCATACACAGAGATGCTGATAACTTCCTAATCCACTCTACCATGCAGACCTCTTTCCTGTTAGAGCTGGGACATCCAGCTAGAGCATCTCTCTCGGAATATCTCAGGCACCTCACACTGGTGCTGTACCACCGCATTCTGAACCTGATGGAAGGAAGGTATCTGTTCTGACTCTAGTACCACCCACTTTGTCCGTTGTCTGACCCGGTTTCCTGAGTCAGAACTAGGGACTAATGCTTGGCTCATTTCTTCCTTTCTTTCAGTCCTGGCCCTGGTCCTGCAGATTCTGTATCCTGAACACTTCTGACTCTTACCTTTCTCCACCCCACTGCCCTGCTGATTGCAGACTTAGATCTGTTGAGTTACCTCTAATTAGACTTGGTTCTATTATTTTCCATCCAATTCACTCATGTATTATAAAAATGCCTCTTTTCAGCTGGGCGGTCGTGGTACACGCCTTTAATCCCAGCACTCGGAAGGCAGAGGCAGGAGGATCTCTGTGAGTTCCAGGCCAGCTTGGTCTATACAGTGAGTTCCAGGACAGCTAAGATGCACAGAGAAACCCTGTCTCGAAAATCCAAAACCAAATAAATAATAAAAAAGAAAAAGAAATAAAATGCCTCTTTTTCAGCTTTACTCCAGTTCCTGGCTGCTTACTCTCATTCATTTGTTCATGAATTCCAAAGGTGTTTATTGAACACCTACTTTTGAAGCATTTTACTAGCTATGAGGTGTATAAGGATAAATAATATACTGTCCCCTTCCTAGTTGAGAAATATATACTACTATAGGACTGATAGATGAACCCATAATTATAGTATAATCCATCAAGTGCCTATAAGAGGTATAATGGATACAGAGCTGGTCTTCTTTCTCCTGGCCCTACCTGGGAGAATCTTGTCAATTAAGTTATACCCAGATATAGAAGTCTATCAGGAACCAAATGTGTAACCCTGCCCATGACCATTTTTGTTTACTTCATGGAATCTTCATTTCTAGCATGTTTATTAACTAATATCAACTATAGCATATCTTTTGTCTGCTGGAAGTTTTCTAACTAAAGTACCACCCGCTTTGCTCTTTTCTCAGCTCACTCCTGATTTAATTGTAAACAGCTTTCTCCTGCCTCTTCCCCTTCCAGAATGTTCTTCCTAATTAATGCCCATCAGATTGCTTAGCCTATAACACCACCCTGATGGTAGCCCTTAAAAGTCTGCTGATTGAGCCATTTAAATCCCTTCCAGTTTAATTTCAAATAATAACCATCATATAATGGTTGGAATGAGGCCCTGTTGACTTCATTGAATATCAGAGCCCTGAAAATGAGATAATGTTATGAACAATCTTAATAATTGCACAGGGCTGTATGCACACATTATTTTTTTTTGTTGTTTTTTTTACTGTAACCCCAGCTTTGAAGAGAAAGTTTGTTTGCAGCCCGGCTCTCTCCTTTTTGGTTTATCATTTTCTCAACTGTTTCTCAAAGCGAAGGCTCCAGTCTTACAAAGTTACTTTATCCAGCCTCTGAACGTGTCTTTTTAGAGGCAGAGCTGAACATTCTCTTCTCCAGTCCTTCCACCTAGAATGCTCTCAGCTCCTGCTTCCTCTCTCTACCCTCATCCAAACTTTACACACACCTCTCTAGCTGACGCAGTCCTCACTTGTGGGTAAAGCCTCCTTCAGATCACACCAGGGACTGGCAGTTTTCCCATCTGAGTTCACTCCTGCAGCACTGGAATAGAAAGCGTGAGGCACAGATGCTCCATGGATAGATTTGCATAGCTTTTCACAGGTAGGGACTGCACTGTGTGCTTTCAGAGTCCTTACATTGGAGTCTGAACTTCCGAATGTGGCTGTAGGTAGAGACAGTCTCTTGTTATTATTTCTACTTTGAGACACTCCAGTCCAGGTTAGCCTAGAACTTGCTGCACTCCTAACGTTTCAGCCTGAGTTCTGGGATTAGTTACAAGTACTACACCCTGGTGATTTATTTGAAATATAAGCTCTTTTAATATGAGGTTATTAGGGTAATATTCTAGTCATGAAAACGAGGTAATGTTTATGAAACTCTTAATAACAGCACAGGCCTGGATGTGCACATTATCGTTATTTGTTTCACTACCTAGCTTGGAAGAGAAAGTCTGTCTGCAGCCCAGCCATATGCCCTTATAATTTCTATTCATTTTCTCAAGCTGTTCTCTTCCACAAAGGGAATACTTCAATATTACTGACAGATACACAGAGGTGATTGAGACACAAAAAGGTGCAGAGATTATGCAAAGACATGAAAGAAGGCGCATAAAGACCATGGAAGAAACCATCCTAACACTTGGATCCCACACTTGCATCTTCTACGACTGTGAGAATCTAAACTTCTGTTCTTTAAGTCACTTTGATATGACAAAGCAGACAATTGTAACCCTCGAGGTCATGTAGTTCTGCTTGTCTTTATAGCTCAGATTAGGAAAACATTTGCCAAGTACCTGGTCTTGTTTTCCTTTGGCCCCCATATTGCCTCCTGTTGATATTCATGTTGCCTGTAACATATGCCCCAGCCAAACTCGGCAGGAAAAGAGCTTAAGCACAGAGTTTGTGTAAGAAGTGCCTGATGGGGAGACATATTGAAAGATGTTTTAGTCACTGGGCCAATATGAAGTACCCTCAAAAGCAGTTCATTATTAATTTGTAAACATTTCTTTCTTTCTTTCTTTCTCCCTCCCTCCCTCCCTCCCTCCCTCCCTCCCTCCCTCCCTCCCTCCCTCCCTATCTCCTTCCCTCCCTCTCCCCCTCCCTCCCTCCTTCCTTCTTTCTTCTTTTCTAGGAATCATGATCTCTTGCCATGAACCGTATCTGGCTGAGAGACTACAGTGCACTGACATTGAGTGTAATTGACATTAAGCATCACTCTGGACTGCCTTCCATGGAGCTCCCAAGGTTGCAGGGCTTGCGTGGCAGTGAGCAATGACATTCAAGCTTGCCAGTCATCTGGAACACTGAACTCTCCTCTCCCCGGGCACAAACAGCCTGCAGGGTTGGAGCAGATCAGAGTTTCAGATGTGTCTCTGTGGGGTAGGCCCAACTGAAACTTTTATCTGATTTTTTTTCTCTGAACTTCCTTCTCTCCCCTATCAGTGCCTCTGAGCCCCGTTACCAGGACCGCGTCCACCCCCAGGGATTTACCCCTCTCACTTAATATTTGGGCCGCAAATGGAAAATACAAAATCTTCATTCCAGGCAGACTGGAGCATATATGAGAAATTCTACTATGAACTGATTGGGTAACACACACACACACACACACACACACACACACACACACACAGGGAGAGAGAGAGAGAGAGAGAGAGAGAGAGAGAGAGAGAGAGAGAGAGAGTGATTGAGAGAGAATAGCATGAAACTAATTATGACGTATTGACTTTTAAATAACTGTCCACTTAACTTGCTTGTTAAACACCAGTGTTTTGCATCTGCAGGCTGGAGAGATTTTGCTTTGATTCTCGGGCTTTTCTTTGATTCTTTTCTGACCCTTTGGAGGAGCAATGGGATTAGACATCTATCACAATACTGACCTTCCCACCCAAACCTGAAGCTGGAGGCCAGTCCATGCTCCCCATGGCAAAGCAGGATGTATGCAAATTTAAGCCCTCACAGCCTCCTCCACCAAGGAGGGCCCCTTAGGGTGGCTTTTCTCACACCACCCTTACACCACTTTTTTGTTGTTGTTGTTGTTTTGTTTTTCGAGACAGGGTTTCTCTGTGTAGTTTTGGTGCCTGTCCTGGATCTTGCTCTGTAGACCAAGCTGGCCTCGAACTCACAGAGATCTGCCTGCCTCTGCCTCCTGAATGCTGAGATTAGAGGTGAGCGCCCCCACCACCCGGCCATCTCTCTGTTATAATAAACTCTCCACTGCCGCTGCCGCAGCAATCCAAATCAGACCGAATCAGACTGGTCAAATTAGAAAAAGCCTAGGTTTAATGGGTAAAGCATTCCCAGGTGATTCTCCAACCCCCCAGAGAGGAGATGGGATGAGAGACCAATGGAAAAACTGTTTCTGTTTTCCGGGACACAGCTTAATACCCTGTGGGAGCGGTCTTGAGCCTCTCTGGGGGAGGAACTGTGTTTGGCGGGCTTTGAAGGGGCGGGTTTGGGCAAAGAGATGGGGGAGGGGAGTTGAGGTGGGTCTTCCACCAGAACATTCCAGACTCTTCGGGTATAGGATGCCAGGGTGCCAGGGGCTGAGGTGGAGCTCCCACCCAAACACTACCCCCCACAGACAATAATTCATAACAGTGGCCACTTAGAATTAAGGGATGGTTATGGCTTTGGAATCAGGGGCACCAGGTTAGAGCCCCAGTTCTATTACAAGCTAACCTGTGTGAATGAAATCTTCTCACCTTTCTGGTTCTCTTAAATAATCACTTAATTTTTCCCTAGAAGACCCCCCAGCTCATCGCTGGAAGCACAGAGATCACTGATAGGAATTTCTGATGGGCTGTGACAGACGCTTAGAGAGAGAGAGTGGGAGAGATGAGTATGTCGTTACCATAATTGGTTTGGTGGTCGAAAGTATTTTAAAAATATGGGACTTCTTGGAAACAAATAACAGAAAAAGACTTGATGGTTAAAAAAATGTGTTGAGTATTAGATTAACTGATTTTTAAGACCTTTCTAACTGACATTCCAGAATCCTTGTGCTGTCGTTGTATGAGAAAGGGGAGGGAAGTCGGAGCAAACAGGGCTAGTGATGGGTAAGACAAATTTGGAGGAAGAAAAGGGTATTTACCTGATGACAACTATTTGTGACATGCCAAGTCTATTTTCTCATTTATTACTTAACAGCCATTTACACTGAAGTCATTATGTCCTGACAATGGAGAAATCAGCTCAGAGTTTTCCACAGCTTAGAATCCACAGAACTAGAATCTTGTTGTAGTTCTGGGTCTGCTGGTCCCAATCTTTCACAGTGGTGTGGGAGCTGGCCTCCAAGATGGCTTCCTGGCATTCACGACTGCCTACAGCTACTTCCTCCACCAAGGAAGACCGACCCGTTTAGTCAGTAGTATTTCTTTCTTCAGAAATGATGGTGTTTAACTTCCAAAGCTGGGTCATATAACACAAGACATTGGCTTCCATCCTGTTCTTTTGGACTGTTCCTTTTGTGGGGAGTCAGACATCCCAACGCAAAGAGAACAAACCCGTCATGGAGAGTCTCGCGTACCTCCTGCACAAATGAGCATTCTTTGGGGAGCAGCGGACATCGGAGGGTTTGAGTTCCCTGCCCCAGCTCGCCCACTGAAGTTGCAGTCCCAAGTGTAGCTACCTTGGAAAATGGAGCCTCTAGGGAAGTAACTGAGGTAAATGAAATCCTAACGTGGGAGCTTGTCCCCATCAAACAAATGTCTGTGTAAGAAGAGCAGTTGGAGAGCTCTCTCTCCCCGCATCATGGAAGAGGGTCCACGGGAGAACACCTCGGGAAGGCAGCTGTCTACATGTTGGAGGGAGGTCTCTCACCACACCGCGAATTTGCTAGCACCTTGGTATCTACATAGAGCTTATAGAACTCTGAGGAAACAAGTGTCTGTTCTTTAAGCCACCTAGCCTGGGGTGCTTTGCTGGGACAGTCTGAGCAGACTAATACAGAGGCAGACCCTTTAGTCCCAAACAAGCTTCCAGATGAAAGGCCCTGGCCTTGACCACATCCTCAGATGATCCTAAGCCAGAACCCACTCAGCTAAGTCTCTTCTGAGTTTCGGATTTACAGAGACTGTGATCGGATCACTGTTTGCTGGTTTAAACCATTGTCTTAGGGTGTGATTTTTAAATGCAGCAACATTTAACTGATGAAAGAAATGGGGGAAGGACATTTACCACAAGGCAGAAAACCAGAAAAGGCACGGCTTATAGCTCGAAGACATCACTCAAAATGCTTCTCAGACATGCTCCATCCCATGGATCGAGAGACTGACAAGCCATGCTTCCTGTTGGCTATGTGTTAGAGAAATGTCCAGGTATACTCCCTCTCACAGATGAAAAACAAATAAATGATATTCTTCTTCTCCAAAATGTTTTGTGAAGCATCCCCAACAGCGTGCATGGGACCAAAGGGAAAGTCTCCTTGGATATCCTACTCAGATACTTTCTTCCTTGGACTTCAGTTTGCTACTCTGCTAATACATTTTTTATTGAGATTTCTACTAAATGGCTGAGGCTCGTGACCAGCTTTCAGAGAGGAAACCCTCAAGGATGCATCCATTCATGGGGGAATGGAGGGTTTACAGATGTTCTGTGGCTGGCACGAATTCATTAGCTGGCTCTGGCTCCCAAAAATAAAATTCAGAAGAACCTGGTGAGATAACTTGTCACAGAGTACTCATAGCAGAGTGGGGTGTTCTGAACATCCCCAGGACATCATTTCAAATAATTGAAATCCAAGAGAATCCCAGAATGTCAAACCTAGAACCCATCCTCAACCACCTTTTTAGAGTGAATAAAGGAGAGTGAAGGCTGAGAAGCTGTATCATTCTCCCACATGCTCACGGTCTGAAATAATAAAGCGCAGCCGGGCGGTGGTGGTGCACGCCTTTAATCCCAGCACTTGGGTGGCAGAGCCAGGAGGATCTCTGTGAGTTCAAGGCCAGCCTAGTCTACACAGATAGCCAAGGCTACATAAGGAAACCCTGTCAAGCCCAACGGTGGTAGCACACACCTTTAATCTCAGCACTTGGGAGGCAGAGCCAGGCAGATCTCTGTGAGTTCAAGGCCAGCCTAGTCTATAGAGTGAAATCCAGGACAGGCACCAAAATAACAGAGAAACCCTGTCTAAAAGAAGAAGAAGGGGCTGGAGAGGTGGCTCAGAGGTTAAGAGCACTGACTGCTCTTCCAGAAGTCCTGAGTTCAATTCCCAGCAACCACATGGTGGCTCACAACCATCTGTAATAAGAAGTGGTGCCCTCTTCTGGCCTGCAGTCATACATGTGTGTGCATGTGTGTGTGTGTGTGTGTGTGTGTGTGTGTGCATGCTGGATTGTGGATCAGAGGCTAACGTGTGTGTGTGTGTGTGTGTGTATGCTGGAGTGTGGATCAGAGGATAACTTGGGGGTGTCCATTCTTTCCTTCCACTGCGTGGACTCCAATGATCAAACACAGATCATAAAGTTTGGCAGCAAGGGACATTATCCACTGAGCCTTCTCTCTCACGGTCCCTTATGTGGTTTTGTGAGAAGGGATCTCACTATGTAGCACAGACTGGCCTTGAACTTATGTAGCCCAGGCTTGATATCCTCTAGCCTTAGCCTCTCAAGTACTGGTGTTATGGATATGTGCCTCCCGACTGGGGTTGGTTGTTTGGTCTTTATATTTCAGAGCATTCTGTTACAGTCTAGTGGAGGGGGAGGGGGAGGGAGGGGCATTTTCTTCTGGGACCCAGCAGTACTGCTCAACCGCCCTTCCTAGTTAAGTGCCTTGGTCTCGGCTTCTTCCTACTTGGTCTCTTTTGCACAAAACTCCCAGGTCTGCTCTCTCAGGCCTTCGCACAGATCACTCAGCCTGCATTCAAAGTACAGTGCTGATGTCCAGTACTGATGTCCAGCCAGCTTTTGGCAGGACAGGAAGAAGGTGTAATGGAAAGTACCACAGACTTCAGGGTTAGAGTGGGACTCTCACATCAGCCACCGGGCCACTGTGGGATCATAGTCAAGTCACGTATCGCTTCCCAGCCTCTAAGTGCCCTTCCAATTATAGCCTGCTGTCTCATCAATCAAAGAAAGCAATCCCTTTTAATGAGTTAGCTAGCTAATGTTCAGGGTGCCTAGAATAATACAATGCTGCAATCTTGATAAAATGCTTCTCTCTTAGACGAATGCTTAAGAGCAATAACAATGGTAGAGAATTTAGGCTCTGTAGATGCAGAAGGTTTACATGTGTGTGTATGTATGTATGCTACTGGGGATTGAATTGGGGGGGGGATCTCCTGGATGAGAGGCACATACTGTGCCATTGAGCTACATGCTCAGTATTATCACATACATTCCTTTGAAAAAATATTGTCTTCAGTCAGTATACAAACAAAGCTTTTGTTCTGGTATTTTCATCCATATATGTCTTTGTGCTTTGCTACTGGTTTATCCCCTCCCCCACTACCCTCTCCCCATCCTCTGTCCATCTCTTTCTATTTCTTCCCTTCAAATAATCCCCTTTCTACTTTCATGTCACTTGTACTCCAGGTCTTTATTTCTTCAGATCTCCCTTCCCCAAACACTCTTCTGGCCTGCTTTTTACTTTCAAAAACCTGAATTGCCCATGTCAACATATGAGAGGAAGCAGGGAGTACTTATCCAGATCTGCTTCAGCCTTTAAAAACATAATTTTGAGATCGTGTCTCATAATCCATCTGCCTGAGCTTTTCTAGTATCTGAATTAAAGGCAGCTATGAAAGACGTGTATATCACTTTCCGCTTCTAGAAATTAGACTTGGCCCCACATGGTTCTGCCTTGGTCTGAGGGCTTTGCAGCTCTGGTGGAGCCAACTCTCGCTGAGGCCTCACTGCCTCCTCTTAAAAGACCTCCTCACTGTTGGGTGAACAGCTCTAATTTGGCAATAAATCACAAAGCCAAGAGCCAGCATGGATATTTACAGCCCCTCAATTCAATTGTTCTTCTCCTATTAATTATGCAGGGGATTTGGTATGAGGCAGATCTGGTCCTGAAATCTGCTTTATTCCTTCCAGTTGTTAGAACCCAGCAAGTGGCTTCATCCCTCCTACCCCAGGGCAAGTTCCTACATGGTGTTAGCAATACAGAGGTAGGTAGTATCAGCATTAAAGAAGATGGCACACAAAGGGCCTCACACTGTGAGTATTAGCGGTGACTATTGGAGGTCCATGACTAATTCACTGAGCCTCCTTGTAGGAGCCAGATAAACTGTGAGGAGCCAAGATAAAAATAAAAGACAGTCTGAAGAAGTTTGTGAAGCGGTTGCTTTGCAGGCTTAGTTCTAAGACATTTGGGAAAGGTGGGGAAGACTCAACATCCACCAACATGTTAAAGAGAGGAATTCATTTCCATTTAGATGGGCACGCGTGCTATTACAATAATGATCAAAACAAGTTTCTGGATGGTCTTTCCAAAACCCATTCTCCCGGAGAATTAGATCTTTACCTTCCAGGCAAAGGCATCAGCGTGTGGAGCTCCCAGAATGTGTGCAGACCAGATTACCAAGGAACAGCATGAGAGCCTACAGGCCACCGTGAAGGCGGAGCCCCAGACCGTCAAGAAGAGAGCTTGCACCTGGCACTAAGGGGAGCTAGGAAAATGGAGGCAGGGGTTGAGAAGGGTAAATGCTGTCCCTGTGGATCACTGTGCTGTAGGACTCATGCCGGCCTCCAGGCAGGTGTGGGAAGCATCTACCTGAGCTTTGCATCTGACTGAGAATAGATCCCTTGCTGGGATGGAGTCAACAGATGCATCAGTCAGTGTGCTACATGGGTTTGAAATCATGTGGACTCTTCTTCATAGCTTCGATCTGGAGATAATTTTCTCACACTTAACAGAACAGGGGGCCAGTGACTGACAATTACAAGGTGCTGAGGTAAGTGCTGGCTGAGATGGTGGTGAGATGCCCAGGTGTGCAGGGAGCACACAAGAGGGTGTGTGGCATAGCTGTGATGCCCAGAGTCTGCAAGGCTGAGATGTCTTCCTTTGCTACACACTCAGCCTGTCCATAATGGCTGCTTTCAAATTTGTTCTTTGGTATCTAGCTCAAAAAGGGAATGGATGAATTTGCCAGTCTTTCTTACATCTACCAGATTTGTGATACAATCTCCTTACTGATGGGAATGAACTTATTATTATTATTATTATTATTATTATTATTATTATTGCAAAGGGAACACTTTTCTACATTGTTATTATAGTTAAGAATCCTTTTAAAATGTTTGGAGAACTGACCTGACAGCTGGGGTCTCTGGATGTGGGTGAAAGTTGCGTGGCTTGAGGTGTTTGTGTTCCCCTGGCAATGGGACCAGGACTTCTCCCGGGTACATGAACTGGCTCTTTAGAGCCCATTCCCTATGGTGCTATGCCTTACTCAGCCTTAATGCAGCGGGGAGGGGCTAGGTCCGGCCCCAACTTGGTATGCCAGCCTGTGTTGACTACCCAAGGGAGGCCTTACCCTCTAAGAGGAGAGGATGGGGATGAAATGGGGATAGGTTGGGGGGGGGGGTAAGAGGGAGAAATGGAAGGGGGGAACAGGGGTTGGTACATAAAAGGAAAGAAAATGTTTTTAAAATAAAAAATTATAAAATAAAAAAAGAAAAAATGTTTGGAGAATTAAGAGGTAGAAATTGATGCAAAGAATTTTTTGCAACAATCCAATTATACTCCATAAATTTTGTGCCTTTCCTAGGAAGGTAAATTATTGATGAGGAGAGGTCATTTTGTTGCATGTCTTTGCTACACTTTTTGTGACTTCCCAGAGGTCAGCTCCCATGACCACTGTGGATTTCAAGAGGAAATCAGAGTGCACAGCTGCTGTGTAACTTGAGATTCTGGGGAGCAGAGGCTGAACGACGTGGAATGATTCTGCACAGTTCACATCAGAGGTACGTCTTTGACTTATTGATTTCCTAAGGTGAGTAGAGCATCTTGATCCTGCTCCATGCCTCTTCTTTTTAAACACCTCCCCCCTTCTTACTCTCTGAAACGGTTGAGGTTAGGTTTCCTTTCCTCCACCAGCAACACCACACAAGAGTCAAGGGGAGGAGGTTACAGAGTTCAGGTGAAAGGCTCCACCTGGGCTCTGCTGCTGGCATCTGCAAAAACTGCACTCTAAATCTCCAATTGCAAATTACTTATCATCTGCCTGGGGAGGTAGTATTAAGATAGGTAGGACAAGCAATTTAACCCACTCAATATTTATCATACCTCTGCCATGTGCCAGACTCGTCGTGCTCAGCCTGCATGTGAGACACCGATTTCCTTCTTTCTATCTGTCTTCTCTTATACCGAATGGCTGGATCTCATCCTTCAGCGCAGCTGGCTTCTGAAAGCAGTTTTCAGAGTACAGATCATCCGGACACTCGTTCTGCAGGTGAACTGTTGGCTTCAGTCTTGCTAGGAGCAGGTGTCAGCAGCCTGTGACCCTGCAGGCGCTAGGATGTCTGCAAGCTCACGTTTGGGAGTGAAGTGCCGTGCAAGGAGGGGGTTTTGGCACCAGAACATTCCCAAAGCTGTGTGGATATGGAGGCGGGGTGGGGAGCCATTGTGCTGGCAAATTGGGAGCTGCAAAGAACAAGGACCCTGACGCGGAGAGACACGCAGTTTAGTGGGACGATAGTAATCCAGGTGCCACTGGATGCCACAGAACAGCTCTACCCAGGAGGAAGTTTGCAGAGGAGCTAGGGCTCCCACTAGAGTTGAGCAGGGTTCCAGAGACTTCTGGGAAAAACCACACAGAAGGAGAGATGAACAAAAGGGCCAGAGGCAGGGAAGAGCAAGAAGAGCAGACACCAGCCTGCTCTTCACACGGGCTTGAAGGCATTCAAGTATTCATTCAACAAACATTCCCCCAGTGTCCACTTTTACAGCTGATCATTGATGATTTATAGTTCAGTGACTTCCACAAAAGGAATTGGGGCGGTTTAAAACACATCCCAAACAGGAAGGTAAGTAATGTAAATAGAACATAGAGCTATTAAGAGGTTCTGGGGAATAGTTTCTCAGGCACCTGGGATGAATTAATTGAAAGCTTGCTGGGGGCTGCAGAGGTGCTGTGGGTTTTATTGAGTGAGAGGAAGTAGCTTAAGAGCCCACAGGGAGAATGGAAGTGTGCATAAGTAACCATATGTAGGCAAAGAGCTTTGGAACTTTCCAGATAGACAAGATCAGTCTGAGCCACGAAGAGCAGTACCAGTGCCGCGAAGGGAGAAAGTCTGAGTTCAGAGGGAAGAGGAGGTCGGAGTTACAGTTGAAGCAGGAAGGTGTATCAGTGGGATGAAAAAATGGTCCTAAAGTTCTCAAGGCAAAGCAGCAAGCCAGAGGAAGGGTGAACCCAGTCAGTGGGAATAGAGCGAATTCTTGATGAAAAAGCCACCGCCATCTCGAGAGGGTCTCATCTTCAGTTGTAGGAATTTCAGTCCATCCTCATAGTCAACCAAGCTCACTCAGGTGTTTTGGTGGGGGTGGAGGGTGGGGTGGGGGGAAACAAGGGAAAATTTACAACACAGAGAGAGTCATTTCGCCGACACACCTAGGATGAAGTGGAAAGGAGGTGTGTAGGGAGACCTCTTAGGAGGCTGAGACTGGTCTAGACACCAGGGGAGAAAGAAGCATGGTCTGAGCAGGATACAGCAGGAACAGGAGAACGGAAGACAGCTGGGACAGACACTTGGTGTTGTCGTCTACAGCTTGCTACTTCAAGTGTGGCCCTACAACCCAAACGAAGCACAAGCCTCATCTGGGAGTGAGGCTGCAGAGCCTCTGGCACCATCCAGACCCAGCTGAATTTGAACCTGCGTTTTTACTGAAGCCCTAGGTGACGCAGAGCAGAGTAAACAGTCCCCTCTGGCCACTGGGGGCTGACAGCCTACTGTGTGTGCAAGGAGCAGGGAGGAGCCTACTGTGTGTGCAAGGAACAGGGAGGAGCCTACTGTGTGTGCAAGGAGCAGGGAGGAGCCTACTGTGTGTGCAAGGAGTAGGGGAGAGCCTACTGTGTGTGCAAGGAGCAGGGAGGAGCCTACTGTGTGTGCAAGGAGCAGGGAGGAGCCTACTGTGTGTGCAAGGAGTAGGGAGGAGCCTACTGTGTGTGCAAGGAGTAGGGGAGAGCCTACTGTGTGTGCAAGGAGTAGGGGAGAGCCTACTGTGTGTGCAAGGAGTAGGGGAGAGCCTACTGTGTGTGCAAGGAGTGGGGAGAGCCTACTGTGTGTACAAGGAGTAGGGGAGAGCCTACTGTGTGTGCAAGGAGCAGGGGAGAGCCTACTGTGTGTGCAAGGAGTAGGGGAGAGCCTACTGTGTGTACAAGGAGTGGGGAGAAGCATCACCTGTCTCCAAGTGTAGCTGTAAGGGCTTGGTGGGGGGTTCAGAACAGTTTGTACTGAAGTTGGGAAGGCTGGACCAATGGCTGACTGATGAGTTCTGAGACCAACAGCTAGAAGGGGTAAGGGTATTTATGCTCAATTTTGTATCTTTATGCCAGACTACTGTTCAGTAAAGCCACTCTAGTCACATTGTATGATATATAGACTTCTGTCAGAGAAATGACAAGTTTGTCCAGAACTTACATTTCTTTTCTATTTTTTTTCAAGACTGGGTGTCACTGTGTAGCTCTGTAGCCCAGGCTGGCCTTGAACTCACAGAGATTGGCCTGCCTCTGTGTCCCAAGTGCTGGGATCAAAGGTGTGCACCACCACCACCACCACCACTGCCCGGTCAAAGCTTACATTTCTAACAATAAAATCCAAATAGCCCTATCCCCTGTTTCTTCGCTAACACTGACAGTGGTGTGGTAACACGTTCTGCCCTGTTTTCACTGTTTGCTCTGAAATAATTCCAGGCTAACAAATACTAATGTGCCAATTAAGAACTGTGCTTGAGGGCTGGAGAGATGGCTCAGAGGTGAAGAGCACTGACTGCTCTTCCAGAGGTCCTGAGTTCAATTCCCAGCACCCACATGGTGGCTCACCACCATCTGTAATGAGATCTGGCGCCCTCTTCTGTGTACCAAATAAATAAATCTTAAAAAAAAAAAGAAAAAGAACCATGCTTGAGCTGAGGGTAGAGTTCAGGTGGTAGATATGGCATTTCCCTAGCATGTATGAAGGGTTTGATCCCTAGCATAGTAACCAAGCTCAGAGGCGGGCACTCAGGAGCTGGAAGCAGGAGGAGTCAGAGTTCAAGGTCACTCACAGCTACGTGTTGAAGTCCAGGCCAACGGGAATACCCGAGACTCTATCTAAAAATTCTGTGCTTGCATGCATGCTTCACTGCAGTTGATAACTTGCTTCCTCTGGACCATTTTAGTTGTTTGTCTGCTGCTCTCAACAGACTTCCCTAGGTTTCAGTATCTTAATTAAGACGTTAAAGTTAGAAGCAACTCACTGATTTCATTTTTCATTAAAAAAAATCTGATCTAGTTAAGAGTACACCGAAGCACTACCCTTGAAGCATTGTGACCCTGACTCCTCACATCACTTTTGCTTGGACATCTGTCTCTTCTGAGAAGAGAAGACTTTATCTATTTTCCTGTTCCCAGGATCAAACACAGGGTCAATTATTTAATATAATAACTGCACAATAAATTTGGATGACTAAATGAAGTCATATTTGCAATAAGGGGCTTTTAAAACATGATAATAAATTCCTTAAAAGTTAATAAAAGTGACCTCAGGATCCTTGGACTTGGAAGCCAACCAGGGAATTTTTTCGAATGATTTATTTACTTTTATTTTATGTGAGTTGGTGTTTTTCCTACATGCATGTCTATGTGATGGTGTTGGATTCCCTGGAGCTGGAGTTACAGACAGTTGTGAGCTGCCACGTGGTTGCTGGGAATTGAACCCAGGTCCTCTGGAAGATCAGCCAGTGCTCTCAATCACTGAGCCATCTCTCCAGCCCCAATCAGGGAATTTTGTGACATGAATATATTATCATTTGGCTGAGAAAGAGAGGATGTCATAACAGAAGGGTCATGATTACTGCAAAGTTCTAGAAAAAGTAACTATAAAAATGCGATGTTGACAACATCGCTCAATGCTGTGCATGAGACAGGGTGTACTAACAAAAACCAACACCTCTTCAAAAATAGAGACAGCTTCTCTCTTTTTTACTAGTCTGCTGAGAGGACCGCCCAAAGTCCCCAGAGCAACTTCTGGTCTGTCACCAGCCTCTGGAGGACATGACATCTTCCAGGAGGGCATGACCTAAGCAAGGATCTAACCTTGGTATAAACAGGCTGCTAAAAACAGCTGGACTGTAGCAAGATGTCTGCAGCCCAGCTCTGTATATGACAGATCTGAAACCTTGAGCAGGTTATTTGTCTCTCAGAGCCTTAGTTTATTCACCTGTAAAATAAGAATAAAACTAACCTAACTTCTCAGCCTTCTAGAAGATGTGTGTAAAGCCCCCTTGATGTGTGCAAACCCAGCATCTGGTACCTTACCCACGCTTGCTCTTTGCTATGCTTCAGTCCTAGATGTGCTGCTCCTCAATAACGAAGAGCTGACTGTTACTCTGTATTCTAGCAGGTGCCCAGAGGTCCACAGTAGTGGCCATGGTGATAATCCTGAAGTTCTGATTCCCTGTGGCCTCCGCAGCCAGCAAGCCTCCTCCTTTTAGTAGCATTATTTGATGTTTCCTACCTTGTTAGAAACCCAGACATCCACCGTTGTGGGTAATGTTTTGTTTCCTTTATCCAACAGTGACTTGTTTTTGTTTTCAGCACTGGGGATCAAACCCAGGGCTTTGCTGATGGCCAGCAAGCACTCTACCCCTGGATCGTCCCCAGTCCTTATTTCCTGAAACAGGATCTCATGATGTAGTCAGTACAGCCCAGGCTGACTCTCCCTGACCTCGTGTACCTCTAAATGCCAAGTGCTGAATCACAGGCGTGTACCAACACCACCACTACTACCACTACCACCACCACCACCACCACCACCATCAACACCATCAACACCACCACCACCACTACCACCATCACCATTACCACCATCACCACTACCACCACCACCACCACCACTACCACCATCACCATTAACACCATCACCACTACCACCACTACCACCACCACCACCACCACTACCCAGTATTCTCTTTTTACTCAACCTCAGGCCTCCTGGGGATTTTAAAATTCTCCCCTTGGTCTTTTGTCATCCTAGAAACCCACAAGCACAGGCCCTATCTAGAGCCCATGCTACCTGGTGCTCTCAAATCCATGGAAATGGAGGAGATACAAAGGATAGAACATGCTCCCAGCCAATGCTCACATTGGACTGTTTAACACTGCCAGGCTCTGCTACAGCTTTGCTACCCCCTATATGCATAAAAGGGTCTTGAATTACATTCAAGGAGAAATGGAAGAAACAATTAAGAGGCATAAAGTCTGGATTCCTTACCACAAACCCGTATGTGTTATTTGCTTCATGCCAACATTCTGATAGAACGTCTTGCCTAGTCACAGGCCAGTGGGGACGCTGCTGCTGCTGCAGTTTTCTAAATTAGCATGATGTGCCCATCAAACCACCACCACCACCTCCTCCTCCTCCTTTCTTAGATTTATTTATTTGCTCTATGTGTGTTTTGCCTACGTGTATGTATGTGTACCACATGAGTGCTTGGTGCCCTCAAAGGTCAGAAGATGGCATCAGATTCTGGGTAACTGCAGTTACTGGTGGTTGTAAACGATCATGTGGGTACTAGGAATTGAACTGGGGTCCTTTTGCAGGAACAACAGGTATTTTAAAACCCAGAGCCACATTTTCTGTCCCTCAAACTACCTTCCAATAATTTATGTATTTTTATCTTATGTACATTGGTGTTTTGCCTGCATGTATGTCTGTGTGAGGGTGTTGGATTCCCTGGAACAGGAGTTACAGACAGTTGTGAGCTGCTATGTGGGTGCTGGGAATTGAACCCGGGTCCTCTGGAAGAGCAGCAGTGCTCTCAAGCACTAAGCCATCTCTCCAGCTCCAAATTGCCTTCTAAAGAGCTGTGTTCATACCTGTAGAATAGCACTGTGGCTGGCTTTGCTTAGAGAAGCTTCTTGTAGTGGTCAGTGCAGAGGCTCATAACTGGCCAACAGGTTAAGAAACAGTAACTATTGAACGTCTTGTCACAAATGGGACATCCAGGCCACTCCCTCCAAGGCTTAGGGGACACCGTGGAAGAAGGGGCAGAAAAAAATGCAAGAGCTGAAAGGAGGTGGGGTGTGTGGAATGAAGTGATGACTTCCAGCCGTGACATGGCTGTTGTGCCCTTCAACCTACAGCAACTCTGATTCTTACACAAGATCTGAACAAGACTGGGCTCCCTACCATGCTGTTTGTGGAAGAATGGAGAGCTCATGAGTGTGTCAATCTACTACTGTGTATAAATATACGCCTACTATGTGTAAATCGCACTGAGGATTTATACATAGTGGCAGACAAGGGAGGAGGAGAGGCACTTTCTTCAGTGGTATAGCCACTGGTAAGTTGCCCATGTTCCTGTAAGCAACTCTTCACCTACGCTCTTCTAAGCAATTGTCTTAGCTGCTGTTCTATTGTCATAAGGAGACTCCACCAACAAGGCGACTTATAAGAGGAAGCATAATTAATTGGGATCTTCTTATAGTTTCCAAGGTTAGTCCATGATCATCATATCAGGAACTATGGCAGCAGGCAGGCAGATGTGGGGCTGGTGCAGTAGCCGAGAGCTCACATCTGATCTGCAAGTTGCAGGCAGAAAGAGAGAGAGACTGTCTTGGCTTGGGCTTTTCCATGTTCAAAGCCCACTCCCGGGAACACACCTCCTCCAACAGGGCCATACTACTCCACAAATGCCATACCTCCTAATCCTTCCTAAACACTTCTGCTAACTGGGAACCAAACATTCAGTGGAATGATTCCCATTCAAACTATCACAGCAACTCTAAACACAGACACACAGACACACACAGACACACACACACACAGACACACACACACACAAGAGGGGTTAATTTCGAAGAGGAAAATGATTAGTGGGAAGAGGACAAGAGGGATGGATATGATGAAAGTACATTATGTACATGTAAGAAAATGCCATAACGAAACCCGTTATTATGTATAATTAATACATGCTAATATCATTTGTAAGCGTGACCCTTCCACTCGTCCCACCTTCCAGCTTCCTGTCATGCTTTGGACCCTGAGTGCAATAACTTCAACAGGCCAGGCAAGATGTGCCTCCTTGTGCAAAAACATCAAGTCTGCAAATGGTGTGTTCTTGCCTTGAAGGCCCGGAGGGAGAGCAGCTGGGCCCACATTCTGTGAAATAGGTCTTTGGATATAAAAGGGTTTTCGTAGTTACTGCCCACCTCCCCAGGCACCAGGTGCCTCTTCTCCAACTTCATCTCTTTGCCCAATGCCAGGGTTCTGCTCTCTTCAGTGAGGTTGACTATAAATGGTCATCAAGGGGAGGCAGCCAGAATGCCAAGAGCTATGAGCCTGACAGAACTTGTGTATCAGCCTGACAGCTTCAATAGCCCAGAGTCTGCGAGGAATCCCAAATAGCCGTGGTTCCTTCCTCCTCAACCACAGGCTGCCTGCCTGCCTCCTGGCCTTGTTTAAACAGGACAAGAGTGGGCTGTGTTTGCACTCAGAGGCCAGTGACTTTCCCCCGTGTGGGAGAACAGGTCAGGAAAACTAGCTTGCTGCTTTCCTGCGTCTAGGTCCATCTGACTTTCAGAAATGGGACGATTAGGGTTTCATTATCTGCTAAAAATCAGACCTGTTCCCGGCTGATATGGACTTCTGGGTCCGAGGGCAGTGATCACTACAACTCACATTACTGGGTGCCAGGCAGGCTTGGTGCTAAGCACTTTGGGGGTAATGAGCATTTAGCATAGTACTTGGCACACAGGAAGTACTCAGTAAGTGATAGCTACTATCACCAATAATATATATATATATATTTGAGACAGGGTTTCTCTGTGTAGTTTTGCGCCTTTCCTGGAACTCACTCTGTAGACCAGGCTGGCCTCGAACTCACAGAGATCCGTCTGCCTCTGCCTCCCGAGTGCTGGGATTAAAGGCGTGCATCACCGCCGCTGCCGCCGCCACTACCACCTGGCATCCCTTTATTTTTGACAGCTAATAAAAACATGATGCTTTGAAAGCAGAAGGTCCCTTCATATCTATAGTTTATTTTATTTTTAATTATGTGTATACATGTGTCTATGCATGTATGTATGTATGTGTGTATGCACACACCTACAGTGTCTAGAAGAGGGCATCAGGGGTCCCTGGAGCTGGGGTTAAAGGCAGTTGTGTACAATGTGGATGCTGGGGTCTGAACTCAGGTCTTTTGCAAAAGCAGTGTGTGATTTCAACTGCTGAGCCATCTCTCCAGCCCCAGAAAGTTCTTTTAAAAACTGATAACAGGCTGCCAACTTGCTGAGTCAGCAATGAAATCAAGACTGGGGAAACCTTCTCCTTCAGCAGCATCAGCTCCGGAAAAGCAGTTCAGCTGAAAACTCCCATGGCTCCTTCCTCTGCCCTGCCCCCGCCCCACCCTATGCCATGTCTGCTGTGTGTTTTGTGCATTTTCCTTAGAAAGCACTCTGCAGAGGGAGGCTCAGACAGTGCTGTAACTTCATACTGACATTGGGGCCAGGGTACCTTGGTGTCAGAAGACAGCACCCAGGTGCAGCCATTAGGTGGACCCTCTCCATGTACAGTGGATTTGAGTGTCTTCTTTTAGTTTTCTCTGAGACTCTCTTTTTCAAGAAGTAGAAATAAATCATGGAGCTGGTTGAGCTACTTGGCTCAGAGGCAGGGCTGTTGGAATCTGGAACTTGGGGGCTGACTCAGCTGCCCTGCACTGCCCTGGTAGGTAAGATAGCTGGCCATATGTTAGTAGTCAGTACCCTTCAAAATCCACTCTTTCTCTCCAAGTACTCCTCTTCCAGGGAGCCCTCTGGGATAAGCTCAGATCCAGGGACACTTCCTTCTGGTCCTGCCCCATGTCTGTGAAATTTACAAGGTTCACAGACTGCTAACTGTGCTCCCATTTACAATTTTTTGGTGCTGATGCTGTGCCACACTTTTAAACATTGTGTTCCTCTCTGATTTGTATGCTCCATTAGATCAGGAGTCTTTTAAGAATATAAAGTCCTGGGTCTCTTCATCTTCCCAATCCCCAATCCTTCCCCTGCTCCTCCCCTGCCCCTCCCCTGCCCCTGCCCTGCTCCTCCCTTGCCCCTCCCCTGCTCCTGCACTTCTTGGGTTGTACAGAATCACCTGTGGGCTATACTTCCTCCACACATCCTCCAGGACCAGGCATATGAGATGGTAATGGGGACTCACTGGTCTTCAGAGACCTTTACCATGAAGGCCCACCATAAGAAAGGGATGGACAGCATGGAAGTCTGGCTGCCCAAAAGATCACGTGTCTATTTTTTGCACTCTGAAAATTAGCTGCTGGACCCCTGCTGGGGAATATCCGTACAACCCTGGGGCTCCTTGGGCACAGCTGGACTTCAGAGGTCCAGGGGGAAGTGCAAAGTGAAGTATATTCTCTTTGGCTATGAGGGACTCCGGGACTCCCAGGGGAACCCACTGGCCTCATATATATTTATGTGAACTTAAGATGCTAATGAGTGCTGTGGAGCCAAGTGCCCCACTGGGTTTTGTGAGCATTCGGGTCTACTCTTAACATCAGCTTCTTTGTGTGCAGGGCTGTAGGTTCAAATTGCAGATCTGAGCTTGGAAGTGCAGCTGACATGGACCCCTGCCAGGCCTAACAGTAGAATCAGAGGGGCTCCAGCAGGAAGCAGAGCCAAATACATGGCAGCTATGGCCTGGCTGAGATCAGCGTGTCCATCTCCCAGGGTCCAAGAGGCAGTGCCTGACATCTATTAGACAGGGAGTTTGGACCCCATTGCTGGGGGATCCCCATCCCCTTATCCTTTCCAACCATTGAACCCCGTGGAAGCCCCTCCCTAACAGGACAGTTTTGCTAACCTCAAAGCCTTGTTTTTCTTGTTCTCTGACACGGGGCCAGAAGATCAGTACACGGTCACCTTAGAGATCATCTTGCTAGTTCTGCCTGATGCCACTCTGGTTCCAGGTCAGTGGTCAGTTCCAATCTGTTCACCATCAGACAGAGACTCTGTGCCAGGCACCAGGCATAGTGAGACGAATGAGTCAGACTTTCTCCTCCCAAATATATGGTGTGGGAACACTCACTAGTTACGGTGTTTGCTGAAATAGAGCGATGAGCAAGAGTCTTCTTTAGGAAGCATAGCAAAGAGCAACCACCCTGCTTGGGAATGATGAGTAAGGTTTCCCAGGAGGGCTAACTCCAGAGCTTGGCCCTAAAGGTCAACTAATCATCTTCTAGGTATAAAAAGAGGGGGAAGGAGGCTTGGGAGATGGCTCAGTTAGTAAAATGTCTGCTGTGAGAGTATCCAATCCCCAACAACCACATAAAAAGCTGAGCATGATAACGTGTACCTTTAATCCCAGGGGAAGCAGGAAAACAGGATCTGGAAGCTCACTGGTTAGCTACTCTAGCTGAATTGGTGAGCTCCAGGTTCAGTGAGATACCATGTCTCAAAATATAAGACACAGAGCAACCAAAGAAGACATTGACATCAACCTCTGAACTATATGCAAGTGCCTGCGTACACACACACACACACACACACACACACACACACACACACACACACAGGCAGGCACACATGCATGCACTTATGTATGTACAAGGGTGGGTAGAGGGATTAAAGAGCATTCTCGGTAGAGGGATTAAAGAGCATTCTCGGTAGAGGGAAGAACATGCTTGAGGACCAGACTTGAAAGGGTCTGGCCTGTGTGGTGAACAGCAAGTCCTGACTGAATAAGCTTGAACTGTACCTCTTACTCAGGTAGCCGAGGTCTGCACTGAGACCATGAGCAGCCTGATCACTGAGCCAAGGGGACTTTGCTGTGTATGGCAAACTGCATTAGAAAGGGTGGGCCCAGGGGACTCTTGTACTAATTCAAGCAAAAGAAAGAGCTATTTAAGGAGGGGAGGCACATGGACACAGCAACTATTAACTAACTTGGACAATAAAGCCAAAATAACAAACGAAATAATAATCAACTACATCCACTCTTAACTTTTCACTACACATATCCTTCCAGCCTTTAATTTTTTTATATATTTTATTTTTCGTACCAAATAACAGGTTTCCTTCATCCCTTTCAGTATTGTTAAAATAGAGAGAGATACTGGACCTCCAGTCCCGGGGTCTTCTTATTAATCAGCATTGGGTCACGCACAAGTAGTTATCCAAGTCACAGAATTTCTTTTGTATCTGTTTTCCTGGAAGCACAGGGTTCAGGACCAGCTGTCACTGAGCCACTTTCCTATCTGGGGGGTTTTAGTTCACGCTGGTATTTTGCGTCACTGCTTTTTGTACATAAGCTTTTGAGTCATGTAAGCCTTTCTATGTGTTTTTTTCTTCTTTTACCAAGCTGTAGATCCTCATACACGATAGGTAAGTTTCTTCCCCTACTGCACCTCCAGCCTAGTGACATTAAGTCAGATCATGTCCTTAGCATACGTTTCTAACAATGGAATCAACGGGCCAAAATTATGTTTTTTAAATAGCCAAATCAGACTTTTAAACTTTAAAAAGGTTCGACATCTCTCCCCTCAGCGAATAAATGCATCCATATTCCTGGAGTGCCAATCCAAAGGGCCATGTCTCCTCACCATTTTGCATGTCAGTTCTTCAGGAAGCATGATCAACGTGCCCCCCCTCCCAATCCCCACCCCCCCACCCGGATCTGGGCCAGGAGATTCAAAGTTCACCATATTTCCCTAAAACTTCTCTAGAATAATTATCAATAAGGCAGGCACGATTATTTGCTTTTCCCTCTGGGGACAGAGTGGTAGGTTTTTACCACTCAAGAATAAGCCCCACGTCTCTCTATGGAGGACACCTAGTGTCTTTCGGTGGGGCACAGGTTAGTGTCAGTTGCAGATTACTTCATGGTGGGGGAACCTCACATCACAACCCAGCTTCTCTGGGGAAATCCCTGGTTCTAGCCTGCTCTTCTTCCTTTCTTCTTTTATTTTATTTTAAACTTTTAGTTAGGGGGTAGGGTGGCGTGTGCACATCATTTTACCTGAAGAGGCCAGAGGTGTGGGATCCCTCTGGAGCTGGAGTTATGGGTGGTTGTATGTCACTTGACGTGGGTGCTGGGACTCGAACTCAGGTCCTCTGGAAGATCAATACATGCTCTTCACAGTTAAGTCATCTCTTTAGCCCCATCAGCCTATTCTTGATGCACCTTTATGGGAGCCAGACTGTAACAGTGATGCTAGTAGTTTTATATGTACATGTTCACACATGTAAGTAGATGTGGAATGACGTTCCTATCATACATGCCAGATGGAAGGCTGTACATACAAGAGAACTATTGCATGCCTGGCTGGTTACATGTTATTGTGTGATCTCATTTGGAGACTTGAGTGACTCAGGGGAAGCGCATAGGCTTGGCAGAGTCTGATGTACAGTAGTTTGAGACCATCAAGCTTTGTTACAGCTCAGAGCCTCGGCTTCCACCGACTGTGTTACATTGGAACTCACATACTTGCTCCACAGACACAAACACTGAGGCTCGGGCACACGGCACCTGCCCAAGATCACAGAGCTCACACACAAATGGCGCCATCCTTCCCCTCCTGCCCCAACATATTAAATTCCGAGCTTAGAGTCGAAGCCTTCCTCCCATTCCCTGTTTTGGTTTCTACTGTGCTGAATGCTGAGCCTACGTTCATACATGGGAGGCAAGTACTCTGTCACTGACCTACACCCCCAGCCTAGTAGAGCCCGAAGGCCCGCCCTCTGCACATTCTTCTTGCACATATTCGAGTGCTCTCTCAACCACACATGCCACTCACATGATCTTCTTCTTGCCCCATGCCAGGGACAGGAAGTAGACAGACATTGCTTTTGTCATAGTATGCACAATAGGAAATTGTGATTGTTTCCATCTTCTCTATTAACAGAAATAAGATGGCCAACCGGAAGGGATGACATCGGCCAAGATGGTTGGGACAAACCACAGTCACTCCTCTATGAATATGGCCCCTTTTTCTTCTGTATGCAACAGCACTGTCTCCCGAAATGCGATAGTTCATATCCCTGACATTGGGTCTCCTTGAGCTGTTTTGGTAAGCACTGAGAAAATAAACACGATCTCCCTACTTGCTGCCTCCTCCGGAAGAGGTGTTTGGTCTCTGGGGAGACGGCACAGTACACAATCTCATTCTTGTGCTTACGGCTTCTGAAGAATGCCCTCTGCCTATAGGCAGCACCCAAAGCCCTTTAGAGTCTCATTCAGTTTAAGGCCCCTGAGAGTCGCCTTTAATCTAGAAATTAGGGACAAGTTTAGGATTTTTTAAAAAACTGGTTCCCGAGAGTTATTTGATTCAGAGCTCCTTACTCAACCCCACATTTCCTCCCTTGGCTGGAGCCATCTGGTTTGTGTTCATTGTGAAAAACGATCTCAGGATGTTACCCTTTTGAGAGTACAGGCAAGGGAAGAGGGCATAGGGTTCTCTACTGCAGTGACTTTTCCTTTGGCTTCCATGCCACACAACGGTGGTTGGAAATGTTTTCACGTTGGCTGGATTCCGATTTGCTTGGGGGCACTGCATTTGTTAACAAAGCCTGCAAGCCTGCAAGTCTTCTGGGAGCAGAACTTGATGGGCCACATACATCAAAGAGGACTTCAAAGGCAGCCGTTTGTCATCTGGATCCAGAGTAAGTCACTCTGAAGGGTCACATCCTGGTTTCTGTCTTCAGGTGGAAAATTTAAGGTTCAGAAAATGTTTGGCTCCTCCAGCGGTGAGTTACCTAAGAAAGATCATTTAGTGATCCTGACAGTCGGGCATAAATGGGTGCAGCTGGTCCAGGGTGAAATAGTGTCACATGGATGGCAGCATCACATAGCCTCATAGTGTCACGGGGAAGAAAAATATGCCATGCATGTGCGTGGAAAATGGAAGAATATCAGTAAAACCCTTAGAACGGTGTCTGTCACACAGTGCACACCTAATAAATGCTAGCTGTTGTACACAAAAAACTGTTCATGCATGGCCTGCTGCCTTCCTATGCTGGTTGAAATGGCAGTCTTTTGAAGAATGAATTTAATAAAAGAAATGCTGATGTGCCATTTTGTTTACATCTATAGCTAGCAATATTTTAACACAGAGTTTCTGATTTTGTGCCCACATTTTAAATTTTATTTATTTATTTATTTATTTATTTATTTATTTATTTATTTATTTGGAGACAGGGTTTCTCTGCGTAGCCCTGGATGTCCTTGAATTCACTCTATAGACCAGGTTGACCTCAAACTTAGAGATCTGCCTGCTTGCCTCCATAGTGTTGGAATTAAAGGTGTGCACCACCACACACAGCCTTCTGCCCACATTTATTTCTGAAGCTTTATGGATCCCTGAAATATAAGTTTGAGAAACACTAACCTAGGTATGATTCTACTTCAAATAAAATTTTATTTAGTCAGTAACTAGATTCCTTTTTGAATAATGTAAGACCATGTGGTATTTGCAAGGAATGGATGTGTCTAGGAGGCGAAAGAGATACCAATGGCCAGCAAACTAGGTGTTCTGTGGAGTTCTGTCCAGCTGCTGAGACCTCCCCTCCCCACATCTCCCTGAGAAGTATCTACTCTCATTCACAATGTCTGTTCTCTCTTGCCCCCTCAGCTCCTGCAGGGATAGAGAGAGAAATGGAAGCTGCATCTGTCTCCCCCAGGGCAGCTCCACAGTAGCAGCCAGGCACATGAATGGACTACACAGCATTTAGAAGGAGACAGTGTAAGCACCTTCTTGGCTCTGTGTCACACACTTGAGAATCACCGTGCTGTGTGTCATAAGGATACTTTGTCTGTGGCAAGGTTGTGAGACCCTAAGGTCAAGCCCTTCCCCGAGGCTGAGGATGAGTGAGTGGGTCACTCACTTGTTCTACGTCCAGTGAGCTTGAAGTGTCAGACACTTTGAGGATCCAGAGAGATGGCCCTGTGCCTTCAGAGAGCTCACAGCCCAGCAGGTGAAAAAAGCCGTGTTTGTGACTACATTTGCCATGAGGGAGTTTAGTCAGATATCTTTGGCAGAGAGGAGAGAGGGAGCCCCTGGGAAAAGATGGCATTCAGGCTAGTTAGGCTGTCTTAGAGCAAGCCCGGGCTTTGAATTCAGAGCCCTCTCTTGAAAGCCTCAGTGCTCTGGGGTGATTTTCCTTCTGTTGGTGCAGCACATATTTGGGGTTTGAAGGGACGGAACAGAGCATGTGGGAGGGCGGGAAGTGGACGTCAACACAGTACCCCCTATACTGTTGAAAGCTGTCTGCAGTACATATAACATGACTGTGGCCATCTTCATCAGAACAACTGTGACGACCCTCAGGAGGCCCACACAAGATTTAGTCTGCACACATCCCTTCATAGAAGGAGAGGAGGGGCGGCATCGGAGCTCCTCAGGACTCCAGCCACACTCGCTCCTTCCAGCTGTCTGCAATTCTGCCCCAGCTGCACACGGTCTGGAAGGAGCTAGAGGACACAGAATGTGGAAAGTGAACTGAAAGTGAGGACCTCAGCTACGCCATTTTAAGGGGGGCGGTCCTCCCTTATGTTGGGGTGGGACTTTTCAGTCTTTGGAGATCACCTACATTCCTGTATGTCACCCTCCACCCACACACCCATAAGTTAAGTCCTGTAATCTCACTGACTCACTCAGCTGGACGTGGGTGGAATCTTTTATTTGGTCTGTCATTGGTGCCATATCTCAGGAGAACAGACATTTGTTCACATCTCCTCAGACAAGTAAAGTGGTGTCCTGTTCCCTGGGTGTCTGGTGGGAGGCCCTGCTGTGACATTCTGCCTCCTCTGAGTGAGGATCCTGAAAGAAGAGAATGGGAGCTAGGGCACTAGCCTCCTTGGGCTACATTCTCCTTAACCTTGGTCCTAAGAACTTGGTAAATTGATCCTTGAACTCAGACAAAAGGTGCATGGGGGATCCAAGGAAGCCAAGGGAGACTGGCAATGTGGTCTGAGGCCCTTCGAGGAAAATAAAACAGAAACCCAGTCTCAACCCTAAAGGAAGGGCTGGAGAGATGGCTCTGCAGTTGCTGCCCCTGCTAAAGACCTGGGTTCTATTCCCAGCACCCATGTGACAGCTCCCAACCATCTGTAACTCCAGTTCCTGGGGATCAGGCGCCCTCTTTCAGCTTCCATAAATCCTATGCACACACATGCCGCACATCCTATGCACACACATGCCGCACACATAAAGTAACAATAAGAGAGACTGACAGGTGCTACAGAACCAGGACTATAGCTGAGCCTCAGTTTACCTTTCCCCGAGGCTCAGGCAGGATCAGAGACAGGCTTCATCCACCTTCCTGAAAGTTTTCTCAGCCTTCTCATGAATATGAGAACCTCAGTGAACATGGTGGTGCACACCTTTGATCCTGGCACTTGGGAGTCAGATGCTGGTAGATCTGAGTTCAAGACCAGCCTGGTTTACATGATGAGGTCCAGGACAGCCAGAACTACATAGTGAAATCTTTTCTCAAAAAGACTTTAAACCCAAAAACTAAAAAGACGAGAAACCAACCAACCAACCAATCAAACAAACAGAAAAAGACAAGAACCTCAAAAATCCATTCCTCAGATGCCACATTTTTTTGATAAATGTGTTTACAACAACTCCACTGTGGTGATGGTTTCATGGATGTATACACACATCCAAACTTATCCAACTGTGTATTTGAAATACAAGAAGTATATCATATGCCTATTATATCTCCATGAAGCTGTTTCACAAAATCACTGAATTATTATCAAATGTCTTCCACAGACAGATACCCTTAGTGATTCTGCTACACATTGGGTGCCAGAGAAGAACCCTCATTTCTAAGTCACTCTTTGAAGGAGGCCAAACATGCCAGTGTGATGAAGGTGCTTGAACACTGGGCATCCAAGTCTGCACTTGCTCCCTCCAGGATCCCCACCGCCTCTCATTCCTTCACTGGAGCGCTTTTCTCGTTCCACCCCGAGAGACCCACGCTCATGCCTCGCTTTCTGTCCCTAACTGAGTGCACCCGGAAAAACGGCTCCTCCGAGCTTCACCAGTCACTCTTCCGCAAAATGCGCTACTTCAGAATTCTGAACGACAGTAACTCGGTCTGCATTTTGGGTGCTGGCACATAACATGACCCGCATTAATGACAGCTAACACTATGATGTGAAAACCAGGGAGAAAAGGGTCAAGGAGAGCAAGAAGAGAGGGAAGAAGACAGACATAAAAAGTCTTCTTTAGCTACTTAAGGGGTTTCCGACTTGGGAGGCAAAGGCAGGTGGATCTCTGTGAGTTTGAGGGCACTCTGGTCTACACAGGGAGTTCCAGGACAGCCGAGCTACTTAATGAGTCTGTGAAAACAAACACACTTCAAGGGTTCCTGGGTAGGAGGAGGATGGGAGGCCATGAGGAAGCAGAAAGAATGTGAGCTTCTGAAGCTTCCTAGCCTTGTGTCACTGGGCAAGTCACTCAATCTGCTCCGTGCCTCAGTTTCCATACTTGTCAAAGGTCCATGGACACTACATACTTCAGAGAGAAGTTGTTTTACATGAGGTGACACACACGTGGACATGGCAGGCACAGGATCTGTCATGGATAAAGGGTTAAAGTCTGTCTTAACTTGAAGAGTGATAAATGTCTGTCTTCAGTGAGTGGCAGTTGCCGGGAAAGGAGATTCCCACACTGAGAAGAAAGTCATTCCTCGTGCTGAGAGCTGTCTTAAATATTGTTTGCAAGTCCTGAGATCTTTCTTGTTGTGTGCTCAAACGGAGGACAGAGCAGTCCCTGGAAGGGATTTCTGTTGGGTAGAAGGTGGGACAGGCAGTCTTGGAAGAGTTCTCAGCAAGGCCACCTTTGACACACATCAGTGAGATAGATGGCCTGGTCCCTGTCCCCACATGACAGCTTACTCGCCAGGTCTACCACTTCTCAAGGACTAACCCTGTGTTACAGCAGCTTTGACTCGCAGATGGGATCCCGTCGGTACCTACTGGATAGACGCGCTCTAAGGACCAATTGAAATTGTACGTTGAATCGTACATTGAGAGCTTTGCAGGCTTGTCCGATGACTTCAGCTCTGAACCGTATTGCTATGAGCCGTGCGGGCAAGAGTACCTGTGGTCCCACCATGTATACATAGAATGTTTCTGTCAGACACTGCTTTAGGCTCAGGGGTGTAGAGGAAAAGACAGAAGTCAACTCTGTGGTAGAAACTGACACAAAGGGGTTGGGGATTTAGCTCAGTGGTAGAGTGCTTGCCTAGCAAGTATAAGGCCCTGGGTTTGGTCCTCAGCTCCTTAAAAAAAAAGATTGACACTAGACAAAAGTGCCTTACTGTAGAAGACGTTTGTGAGGGTCTCCCTCCCCACTGGAGCTCCCATGTTGAAATCTCAGCTCTTCTGTGTGTGATGATGATTTTGGGCAAGATCCTTGGAAGGTAATTAGGTCCTGAGGGGTGCAGTGCCCTCTTTCCACTGTGTGAGTGAGAGCACACACACACACACACACACACACACACACACACACACACACACACACACCAGCAACTGTCAATCCACAAGATGGCCTTCCCCAGACACTGAATCTGCCAGGAACTGGATCTTGGGTTTCTCAGCCTGTAAAACACCAAGAAACACATTTTTGTTCTTTATGGGCTACCGATCTACGGCAGTTTGTTACAGCAGCATGAATTGGCTAAGACACACACGAACAGGCATGGTGAAGAAGATATTTGGGAGTGTGGTAAATGTCAGGGAGAAGATACAGCAGCGTGAAGAGGCAGCGATGTCTAAGCAAGAGGCGTCCTGGCTAGAGCGCAGAGGGAGTTCAGGGAAGGTCTTGGTGAGGCAATGTGTGCCCTCACACCAGAAAGGCAGAGAGCCAGGCTTGGAGCCCTCTGGGGGAAGGACATTCTTGAAGGGGCGGGGTGTGGAGAGACCTTGAGGCAGGAGCCACTGTGACATGATCAGGGTCAGAGGTCTTAGCGGGGTTAACCCTCACAGGTTGGGGACTGTGGGAGATGGGTTAGTCTCTAGGGAAGTCCCAGAGAGCAAAGGCAGGGATGCAACCAGCATGCAGGTGACAGGCTGTGGTTCAAACCTCAACAGTGAGAGCCCTGGCTCTCACCTGGAGTGGAAAGAAGCCATTGGTCTGTGGCTCTCTTATAAAAGAGCACACCAGGACTCTGAAGAGCAGTGTGGTAAGGGACCTAGCAATTCTCCCTTCCTTCGGGAGGAGACCGGCACAAAAACCCAGAATGAGAGTCTCTTCTGGCGAAGTCAGTTTCCACTGCTATAACAAAACAGTAATGCTGGTTAATACGCAAAGAAAGGATGTTTATTTATAAGTGGATAATATCCTGTAAGTCCAAGGGTGAGCAGCTCCTCTGGTTATGGTCTCATGGCAGGTTATATCTTTGTGGGAGTGAATGTGTGTGTGCGTGTGTGTGTGTGTGTGTGTGTGTGTGTGTGTGTGTGTGTGAGAGAGAGAGAGAGAGAGAGAGAGAGAGAGAGAGAGAGCGCATTTAGCTAGGCAGGAAGCAGGATCATTCTAATAACATGTCTCTACTGCAGGAATCATCCAGTATCCTTTGATAACTACCTTCTTCCCTTCCAAGGACAGCAGCCATTAAAAGTCCCAACATCTCCTCTGGACATCGACCAAGCACCTAGCACCCGAACCTTTGGGGGAAAACCACATCTATGGCACGCTGTCTACCAACGTTCCCCAACGTGGCCTGAGGCGCCCCTGCTCCCAGTCTGTGAACTACATACAAATGTGTACTATTTCCAGAGCGAGACCAGGTGTCACAACAACCTCCACTCCCACGAGCCCTCCCCTCTCCCCTCTGCTCCAGGCTCTCCGATGCCCCACACCCCACCCTGCACCACCCCCACCCTGCACCACCCCGACCCCGCACCACCCCCACCCTGCACCATGCCCCTCCCATACAGTGCCCTGACGTGCCTACCCTCTCTCCCTCACACTACCAGCAGAAGAATCTTCCGTCCTCTTAACTATTCTTTTGCAAAACCCCTAGTCCCGTCCTTGTCTGTTCCGAACATTTTAGCTCTGTCTGGCACTGTTCAACATTTTTATTTTCCTCTGTCAACCTGGTCCTCTGACCCCAGTGAAACGAGCAGAGTCTTGAGTCACGTGTGATTCTGTATCCACCCGTAGGACCCAGCACAGAGAGTCACTACCTGATTGGAAAAAAAAAAAAAAATGTGTCCTTTTAGAAGATTCACCTCCGGCCAAAGACAAAAACATGCACGGAAAAAGTTGTCATGCAAACCACACTGAGGTCAGTGAAATTCTCCCTCCTCTAAGAGAGGTGACAGCTTGACTTCTTGGTGTCAGGATTCATATCATTGCAAAGATCAGCTTGGTCTCAAACAGCTCTGACTGAGCAATGAACACATCTATCTCGGAGCCTGCCAGTCATTCCCCTCTCCTCCCCCATCCCCAAGGCTGTCCTCCTTTCTAGCTGTCCACTGGGCATGTGACTTGGAACCAGAGAGAAAGTTGACAAATGTGAGTTATTGCTTGTTTCAGCTCAAGTCAGGTCTGCAATATGAGAAATACAAAGGCTTTTCCCCACCTTTGGTTGGTGCCTGTTGTGCTAACATTGGACTGTCGAACTAGATTTTGGAGCAAAGTAAAAGAAAAGATGAACAGGGGCCGATGAGAGGGCTCAGTAGGTAAAGGAACTTGCAGCAAAGCCTGAAGACCCATGTTCGATCCCAGGACCCACATAGTGGACAGCTAGAACCAACTCCTACAGGCTGTCCTCAGACCTCACACTGCTCTCTCCAGTGTGCCCCATAGCATATATACACAGTAAGTTCACAAATGTTTTTGTTTTTTAAGATGAACAGATGATGATACCAACGGTTGCTGTGGAGACTTGAACAGCTATTCTGATCCATGTTTGGTCAGAACCCAGAGAAATTATTGAAGTCCTTCATCTAGAATCCAATTCTGTTACCTTTGTTTAGAGCCAAGCCAGGTAATAGCCCTAGGGGAAAACAGGCTGGGTCATCATCGACAGCTTGTTTTTTGTTATAATGGAGCCAGATGTGCAGTAGAGGGGAACATGTGTAGGCTTGGGTAGTTCTTTCATAGTCCCATCACGCCATCAATTCATAATGGCTGGCATCCACTGGTTCCCAAGCATGCTTACTATGGATGCTTTTTACTCCATGTTTTTCTTCCCATCTCTATGCCTGCTGTACACACGGCTTATCTGCTGTCAGTTATCATGGTCTAGCCTCTACCCACACCCAAAAATGCAGGCTTGGGGGCCAAGGAACTGCAACACTCTTCGAAGACCCACATGCTTTCAAAGTAAGAGTCATCAGAGGTACTCAACCCAGATGGTGAGGTAGAAAAAACGTAACCATCGTTCACTTCACCTCCCACAACACTAGGGATCCCGAGCGCTTCCTTCCAACTGGGTCAGATGGGGGATTCCTTCCTTCCTCTGCTTGTGGACCTAAGGTCTTGGTTTTGTGGCTACTGCAATGCTCATATAATCTCCATTCGAACCTCCAGTTCCTCAGTGCTCATCACAGGTGCTGTGAATATTTCTCTAGAACTTCTCGGATGTCTTTTTTCTTTCTTTCTTTTTTCCTTTTTTTGGGGGGGGCTTTGAGACAGGGTTTCTCTGTGTAGCTTTGGAGCCTTTCCTGAAACTCACTCTGTAGCCCAGGCTGGCCTCGAACTCACAAAGATCTGCCTGCCTCTGCCTCCTGAGTGCTAGGATTAAAGGCGTGTGCCACCACCGCCCAGCCTTTTTACTTTTTTCTTTTCTTTTTTTTTTTTTTTCTTTTTTTTTTTTGAGCTGAGGATCGAACCCAGGGCCTTGTGCTTGCTAGGCAAGCACTCTACCACTGAGCTAAATCCCTAACCCCCTTTTTTTCCTTCTTAAACTTCATGGGAAACTTGTGCAAATGCAGATTCTTGATGCAGGCAGGGTGTGTGTGGGTCTTCATGTCTATCAAGTTTGCTTGAAAAACCAGTCCTGCAGTTTGAGGCCCCCTCATTCTGAGTGGCTTTCTCAAGGCTGTCCAGGTTGGAGCCCTGAAAATCTCACACCCTACCTCCTGAGAATTCCCACAGTCCTGAGCAGACTGCAGAAGCTGGTGACTCTACCTCGTTAAACAGGAAGCCTGAAGCTTGCCTTTGGAAGGAAGCTCCCTGAAGGGCCCTTTGATGCGCTGGGGTGGAGAGGAGACATGGAAAGATGGGAGCAGCTGCCCATGGTCTTGTGAAGCAGATGACACACAATGATCTGGGAGCTGGGAGATCTGGCTTCTTGTTTTGATCCCACTACTCATTGTGTTGCCTCAGGACAGTTGAGGACAACTGACCTCCCTGACCCTTCTCTGCAGATTGGGTATCTACAGTTGCAAGGATCATAGGAGTGACCAAAGGAGAGCACACATTCTTGAAGTCCACCCCAGCTTTGGGTGATCACCACCTGACTTGAGTGTCTTCTACTTGCTCTGCTTCAGTGAAACCCAGGTAGGGTTAGTGATAAGTGAGGAGGACTATGGGAGAAGAAGGGGTTGGGGAGATGGCTAAGTGAGCAAAGGGCTTGCTGGGCAAACATGAGGCTCCGAGTTTGGAGCTCCATTACCCAGGTGAAAGCTGGATGTTGCCACGGGTATCTGTAATCCCTGCATGGGTATCTGTAATCCCTGCATGGGTATCTGTAATCCCTGCATGGGTATCTGTAATCCCTGCATGGGTATCTGTAATCCCTGCATGAGTATCTGTAATCCCTGCATAAGTGTATCTGTAATCCCTGCACGGGTATCTATAATCCCTGCATGGGTATCTGTAATCCCTGCATGGGTATCTATAATCCCTGCATGGGTATCTGTAATCCCTGCATGGGTATCTGTAATCCCTGAGCTGGGGGATGGAGACAGGTAGAATGAAGGGGCTGTCTAGCCCCAAACAGGTTCAGTGAAGACCTTGTCATCAAAAACAAGGTGAAGATCGATGGGGAGATATCCCAGCATCAACCTCTGGCTTCCATATATGCATGAACAGGAGCACACATACCCCCAAACACACATATGCACACACAGACATAATGCACAGACACAGACAGAAACACACACACACACACACACACACACACACACACACACACACACACACACACTGAGAAAGAGGGAGGAAAATGGCCCTAAGCCCTATATACTAGGGTACCAGCTAGGAGCCTATACTCAACCCTTCTGCTATTTGGCCCACAGAACTTCAAAGGAACAAAACAGGATCAAGTCAACACTCTTGGGCTGGCCTTGCCCACTAAAGACACTGTTGGAAGGAGAAGCCATATGCCCGGAAAGTTATTAAATGGAAATAAACCACTTGGAAGAACTGAACTGTTCCTGGCTCTGGAGACAAGTGGAGACAGAGGACTATAATGCCCTACCCTCTCCTCCATCCCAGTGCTGCACAACCCCAGCGATTCCCTCCCGGAGTCAGTGCTATCCAGGACGCTCTGAAGACTTCAAGGCCTGTGTGGTCTTGACTGTGAGGTTGGCCCCAAAAGCTCCACTCCCTGCAGATGTTTCTGCCATCTTTATTCAACACCTTCATTACTGTTTCCTCTTCGTGGCCTTTTTGATGGTGAAGAGACACTTGGGAGAGGAAACAGCTGAGTTTCCTAAGCTTCTTTTTCCCCATTCATTAATGTGTTTCTTTATTTCTGCTCCATTCATCTCCAAGTATCCACATGAGCCAGTGACCCATATGATCACAGAGGAAATAGCCTGCATGCCACTCTAATGTGATGCGAGATACTGGGAAGGTACAAACAAGGTGTTTCTAGGGTTCAGAGCTCTCTGCTCTGGGGTCCGGCAAGACTTTGCCAAAGAGGGAGCTTGGTGTGTGGTGAAGAAGCTAGCAGGTCATCAAGGCGTGTGTGTGGGGTCCCCTCCATGGAGCTGCTCTAGTATTATAAGTACAGGGTACGTGACCTTCACAGATCTCTCTTCCCCCTCTTCATCTCTCCCTGCCTGCTGCCCCTCCCTCTGCCCCCATACCTAAGAGCAGTGGATCCTTTGGATCCTAGAGAGGGGAAAGGGACAAGAAGATGATTAGGCTTCCATGTCAGTGTTCAGGGGACAGTCACTTGGATTCCTTGGGGCTAGGGAATTTCAGAGTTCTGGGAACAGGGTGTGAGAGGCAGTGGGGCAGAGAAGGTGGCCTGGTTTCTGGCCTCTTCTCTGTGGAGAGTGGAGGGAGGCAGGGCATAGTCTGCTGCTCCCTCCCGGCTGTTGGCTGCAGGATGGAAGATAGAACTCCCCCAGAGGAAAGCAGATGGTGACCAGGCCTCAGAGAACAACCCAGACTTCACCAGCCTGGCTCCAGAATGCGTTCTGTGTGGGAACTCTAAGCCTGTGGGAATCTGGGACACCAGCCTAGTTGTCTTTTGTAGGGAGAAAAAAAATTTCACACTTTCTGTTTGGGTCAGTGGCAAAAAGCAGGTTTTTCTTCTCACCTTGCGGTTTTCTTGTCGTTGTCTCCCCCCGCCCTCGCCCCCGCCCCTGCCCCCCCGAAACTTAAAAAAGGAAGTATAATTCAACACATCTTGGGTCTGAGTGTTGGGCTCTTTGGAGTCTAATTTTGCTGAGTACATGACCAGCTGACAACAAAGGAACTGTAGCTTTGTGTGAGGCCAGACCCCAGACTGTGTATTATCCATCAGTGGTGCATTGCGTAAGGATGCAGACAACGGTGGACGATACAACAGTGATCCGAAGAGCATATCTCCTGGTCATAGCGTAGCCATGTTGTTTGTATCAGTGCAATGACTGATGTTTAACCAGAGACGGAATTGCCCGTCCTTATGTAGCACGCTACCCAAGCCGCCTCCTCATTCTTTTCTTTCTATCTTGAATTGTTTGCGCGTGGTGGGAGGCAGACATGCACGTGTGTGTGAAGGCCAGGCACCATCATCAGATGTCTTTCTCTATCACTTTCCACCTTTTTTTGAGACATGGTCTGCCAGTGAATTTGGAGTTCACTGTTGGTTGGGGCTGGCTGGCTGGGGAACCTCAGGGCTCCACCTGCCTCTGCCTCCCAGCTCCGGAGTTAGAGACTCACTGCCGCACTGCCGCACCGGCTTTGGCATGGGTGCTGGGAGTCCACACCAAGCTCCTCATGTTTGCAGAGCAGGCACTTCCCCTCCTGAGCCATCTTCCCAGCCCTGCCTCTTTGTTCTTGTCCTTCCGTGTCCCCACGGAAGCAGAAAGCACGCTACCACCAAGTGTACTCAAGCAGTCCAATGTAACCTGCAAATGTAACCTGCACATCTCCCTTTCTAACTGCAAAGAATCACCACCTCAGAGGTTGTTATACAGTAGATTACCTGTGTGCATTCCTAACACCATGGCTAGTGACAGCAGTTTCTCAATAAAGCATTACCTGATGCTGAAATCAGAAATGAACCAACTGGTAGCTGGGCCAGTCCACACAGACAGGCACTATGGAGCACGCAGTAGAGCTTATGGGAGAAGAAGATTTATAGGCCATGCTCCTGCTTCAGAGACCTGCAGGCAAGAAGCTAAGCAGCCAAGGAAGGGCCATCTTGACCACAGCTACGTAACACACAAAATTATTCTCTCAGAGAAACAGCAGACAGATGGGGCACAGATGGATCTATGAGCCTTGTGAGGTCCTAGAGCAGGACGATATCCCCTAAAGGACACTAAGGGACTTGCCAGAGGGATAAGGGAACAGCAGTGGCCACTATAGGCTGGCTCTAATGGCCTGGTGTCAACTGACTTCAAGCAGGCCACCCACCAAATATCGCATGGGTGACACTCCTTGAGCAAAGACAGTCATGATAATGACAACAGACGTTCATTAACTGCTGATTATGTAGCAGGCAGGGAGCTAAAACTCGAAATGCATTACTTCATTCAGTTTACACACACATACACACACACACACACACACACACACACACACACACACAAAATGCTATGACATTGTCACTACATGCAATGGCTGCTGAGAAAGTTGAGGTTAGGGAGGTGAAGTAATTTGCTCAAAGTCGTACAATTATGAAGTGCCCCAGGCCAGCATCCAGCGAGGATCTGGGACCCCAAGGGTCGGGCTCTCACAGCAGTTGTTCCGTGCCTGGTCCACAGGGAAGCTTTATGTGCCTTCCCTCTGCTCTTCCCTTGAAGAGTGATTGCAAATAATTGGAATTGTCATTGGAAGTAATGAGAAGTGACAGGGGTTGGGTTAGAAGGCTCACCGCTCCAAGTCTGAACCATCCCCCTCAAACCCAAGCCTAAATTTAAACAATGAAGTCACAAAACAATTTCCCTCTTAGGGATTCAATTTTTTTTTTTCCTGCTCCCTTCCATCACCCAGAAGAGAAATCAGAATACGCCAGTGGCTGAAGCTCTGCTCTGTACTATGGATACGTTTGAGAACAGAAAATTCCTTCTTGGCTTAATCCTGTTTGTTTTCCATGCAGAGGAAATCACCTGTGAACCCAGCTGAGGAGTCCACCAATCTCAATGGACACAGTCCAGTTTACTGATACCTCTCTTCTTCGTCTTTCTGTCTTTAACATCCCATGAGGGATGAGGCAATGGAGGTGGCAGGTTGGGATGAAGAATGACACCATACATTTCAGTAGGCAAGGACACAGAGGATGCCGGGAAATTCAATCCCTCCAGGAAGCACCCGGCAGGATGCCAAGGACACACACTGATTAATCCAGCCTTTCTGATGTTGATGGGTCACCCTACCAGCCTGCCAGCTGCCTTTTTAACACCAACCTTGATAGTTTGGAAGTGTAGTGGGAGACTGGAGATCATCGGGCCCCTGAAGGTACAAGAGGAGATCCTGCCTCCCACACAGACACAATTAGATGACTTCTCAGAACTCCTAGGGGCCCCCCACATTCCCCCTGCTGGCTTGCACGTATGTGTTTCTGAACGTCTTCCCCACTGCTCAGTGCTTAGGTGGTAGAAACTGGCCTTCCATATTATAGGAATCTTAGAGCCCAGCTCAGGGATGGTACTCAATTCTGTAATTGTTTGTGAAGGAGAGGATATGAATAAAGAAGGGCCTATGATGGACGTGAGTATCAAAGATGCCAAAAGGTAACTGGGAGGCTGCTGTTGCCATCCTTGAGGACAGTGCTTAGAGAGGCCCTCTGCTGACACCAGGTCACTCTGCTGTTTCTAAGCTCCTTCCTCCCCTTCCTTCCCCCCCTCCATCCTCATCCTCTTTCTTCTCTTCAGTTAGCTTTCCTGACCCGACCTCTTGAGACCCGCTTTGCTATCCTTTCAGAAAAGCCTCTAGGAACGGAGGAACTATTCTGAGAACAGTTCCATTTTCTCCTCCCAGGAGGCCCAAAGGAAAGATTTCTTCCCTGGGTTCTCCTGAGACAAAGCAGTTTTCAGCCTTATCACAGCCAGACGTTGGCTGGGGCTACACAGACTGCTCCAACCGTCTGCCACTCACAAAATAAAGGTTCATTTCACCATCCGCCCCATTTTGGTCTGTAGGGTGCCAAAGGAAATAAACTTTTATGTTTTCAGAATCCAGACAGTTGGAGTTCAGAGAACCAAACCTTTTTTTTTTTTTGAAGGGAGTTAAGGGTCTGCATTCTTTCTTTAGCAGACAAGAAAGTCAGAGCCGCTAAAAGCAGGATTTAACTAGAAAGTGCACTACACAAGCAAGTCATACAATCCCCAAACCTTCACACCTATAGCCACGGGGTCTTGTGTTAATACAGGAGGCTCCTGTGCCTGACCCGAAAGCGGGGCACACACCTCACCAAGAAGCCTCAAGGAATTAGGACGAGGCTGCGATGTGATGCACACAGGATGTATACAGCAACTCACTTATAAACAATAGTTGGTAAGCCAGACAAATCGTTTGAACGGGGCAGAGAAAGGGGTGGGTGATTAATGGCCCACCGTCTAGACCCTCTCATCTGGTAGTGCTAAGCCTTGTAGAATACCTCTGTGTCTCCTGGTGAAAAGGAAGCTCATGGCTTTGGGAATCTCCAGTCCCAGGTTTGTGTCTGTTCATCTGTTTCCTAGCGTATTCATGCAAGTTCATTTTTACTTCTCAGAGCCTTGGTTTATTTATTGTAAAATACAGTCATCAGACATTTACTCTCAAAGAACAAGAAGAGGATGACATATGGCGTGAAAGTAGACTTTGCATGAGCCCTTGTACCTGTCCCTTTAAGATACTGGTCACTTTGAGTGGCCAGACCCCATAGCCTGAAGAAATCAGGCCACTTCCCCCTGCAGCTCTCTCTTTGGGACAGAGAAACCATGTGCTGCTGGAGGGTTTAGCAACCCTTCATTTATAGTCCTGCCAGTACCTGGCTCCTCTATGCTCATTGTCCTGTAGGGTACCCCAGGCTAAATCATGTGGTATGAAGCCTCCCATCAGGGGCTGATGGGGGCATTTCTCCGAAGCTCTCCTCTGGGCCTCCTCTCATTACTGACCAATCTCTCTCTCTCTCTCTCTCTCTCTCTCTCTCTCTCTCTCTCTCTCAGGTTAAGCTATTTCTCCAGTGGAGCTTCTCCTCTCTGACTCCGAAAGGGAAGCCTCTTTCACCTTTAAGTCACGCCATCTTGTCTCTGACCCAGTGCACTGTCCCATTCTATCCACACCCCACCTCGGGGCCCAGTGCTGGCTCTCGAGGCTGGGAGACTTCTATTGAGTTCATTCCTGAAGAATAACTTCACATCAGCTCTTTCCCTGAACCCACCCACCAGCAGCCACTGACCTCTTCTTTCCGATATGTCAGAAACTCCCAAGCCTTGTCCAGATGTTGGGAATTGAGCCAAGGATGGCGGCTCACACCTGTACCAGCACCTGAGAGGCTCCCACAGGATTGCTGTAAGTTTGAGGCCAGACTGGGCTACAGAGTAAGACCTTGTCTCAAAAAAAACTGCCCCCAAAATTTGGAATTCCAACTAGTATTATGACTTATGGGGTCCTCTCTCAATTGTAGCACAAGTAGACTAAGAACAGAGAATTACATGCAAACACAAACACAAATTCTAATCCAGCCAAGGAACCATTGCGCTCTACACCTTCCTGGCAGAGCTTTATTTACACTTTACTATGTGTAAACCATGGATAAAGAAAAAAAAAGTGGGGGTGGGAAAGGAGTGAACAGGATATCGTGGGGTAAAAGAACTTGCCACCAAGCCAAGCCTGATGCTCTGAGTTCAACTGCTGGAACCCATACATTACAAGGAGCAAACCAACTCCTGTGGGTTGTCCTGTGAGCTCTGCATGCTCACCATGGTGGTCCACATTCTCTCTCTCTCTCTCTCTCTCTCTCTCTCTCTCTCTCTCTCTCTCACACACACACACACACACACACACACACACACACACACAGAGAGATGTTATTTTTTAAGAAGAGGGTTTAACAAGTAGTTTTGTACAATAAACCCTCAAAACTGGTCTTTCCTGGGTGTTCCTTCTTTGGGTTGTTTGTAGGTAATTTTGCTCAGGATGAAGACCTTTTGGTAAGTATTTGGGTTATGAAGTCCCCAGGCACAAGGATCTGGTCACCACTCTGACCTTGAAAGACATTCCCTGGCTCACAGAACTTCAGGGCAATTGTGGGATGAATGTCTCAGACTGCTTTGTCCCTGGTACTTAATTGACTCTTAAAGGCGTATAATCATGGCCACCAATTGCTACACAAGGGCAGTACCTGAGAACAAAACAAAAAACCAAACAAGCGTGGTGGTAAAGCCACATCCTTTCCAGAATTAAAACCTCAGAGAATAGTAGGGGATAGTCCTGTAAGAAAACCTAGGGATGAGCTGAGCCGAACGTTTTTGTTTTAGAGGAATGTGAGGAGGAAACTGAAGACACACGTGTGTGTGTGTGTGTGTGTGTGTGTGTGTGTGTGTGTGTGTGTGTGTAAAACAAGCCTGGAATAACACAGCAAACTTAAGAAGGAATGGGAGCCGCTGACATCCCTTCCTGTTCCTTGTGTGCACACAACCACATGTTTGGGACTTCGGACATTAATTCTTCCTTTTCTGAACACATCAAACATGACACTTAAAGTTTCCAAGATTTCCAGTTATGACGGCTAAATTGAAATGTTTCGACATCTGCCCTATTTTTCAAGCAATTTCTCAACCCGAAAAACCATGCCAATTACTCAGCATTTAGCTCATCTAGCGGAGACACTGGGAGGCCAACTGTGATCTTGAAGCTTAACAGCACAAGACGAAAGGGAGGGAAGACATTTTCTACCTCGCAGACGTGTGACAGGACACATCATGGCGTCTGGATGCTGCTGCTGCCTCTTCTACTAAGCTAGTTGGGTAACCTTAGCCAACTCTCTGAATTTCAGTCCCTTCTTCATCATAAAAGACCAGGTAGGTTTAGATAAAGGATGAATTTGGATTCCAAGGAAGGCTACACGGAAGTCAACGAACCCCTGGAGATCATTGGAAAATCTGATGTATGTACATGTGTCTTCTTCTAAGACAGCGGTTCTCAACCTTCCTAATGCTGCAACCCTTAAAATACAGGTCCTCATGCTGTGGTGACCCCCAACCATAAAATTATTTTCGTTTCTACTATGTAACTGTAATTGGGCTACTGTTATGATTCATATTGTAAATATCTGGTATGTGGGATACAAAGGAGTCATGACCCATAGATTGCTCTAAGAAATGGTTTTCTTAGATTCTCTAAGGGGTCTGAGTTCAAACTTTGTTTTTGTTTTTTTTCCAGACAGGGTTTCTTTGTGTAGCTTTAGAGCCTATCCTGGATCTCACTCTGTAGACCAGGCTATCCTCAAACTCACAGAGATCTGCCTGCCTCTGACTCCCGAGTGCTGGGATTAAAGGTGTTCGCCACCACTACCCAGCCTGAGTTCAAACTTTTAAGAATCAGGGATTTGGGAAGTAGCTTAGATTCCCGCCCCCGCCCCCCCCCCACAGCTGTGACAATCTTTGTGTCTATGTTTTAAGACATCTGTCCAATAGTTCACCATCACTAGGTACTTTGATGGAATACATCCATCCATGTGTTGCACAGCTGAGCATAAGACTAATAAGTTAGGACAAATAAGTTAGGACAAGACAGGAGTCCACTGGGATCATAATGCTATTGTGACCATCATCACTAATGCAGGCAGATGAGGGAAAGACATGTGGTCCCACTCAGATCTGTCATTGCACTACACACCCATGAAGGCTTACATGCATGAGAAGCCTTCCTCAAGTTCCTTGCTGGAGAACCAAGCTCCTCCCCTGTCCTCTCTGAATGAAGTGTTTGTACTCAGCATTAAAAGCAATGGACACTGGGCTAGGAATGTAGCTCAGTAGGAAAAAAGCTCCTCTAGCACACTCTAGGTTCCATTCCCAGCAGTGTGTACACACACACTAACACACACACACACACACACTCACACACACACACACACACACACACACACACACACACAGAGAAATGCAACCACAATGGCTCTTTTACATGCTAACCTAAAAGTTAAGTTTTTAAAATGACAAAGAAGAAAAATGAATGAGAACTACTAAAGACTTGGAAGGCAACAAAAGATCAGAGAATCATAGGAAAAAATTGAATTAGAGACCCTCCACCCCACCCCCCTCCTACACATAAGAGGGATGGAGCCAGAACTCAGAGAACTTACCACTTCCCTATCCAGGCTCTTGGCTTCCTATGGGCTACCCGACAAGACAGCAGAGTATAGGTGGGAGGTGTGGATCACGTGGGATCCAAACATGACCACTATTACAAGAAAGCCAGGCAAGACATTAAGGGGGTGGGGGAACTAAACCAAACCAGATTTGAATAGCAAGAGATGGCTTGGGATGGTATCAGAGGGGTCAGGGCCTCTTTCTCTGCTCCTTAGAGATTACTGCCTATTTGAATACTCACATTGAAGAGGTAGGTGGGGTACCTGGCCTCACTCACTATCGGGTTCAAAGAAAGCAAGAATTCAACTGGCCCACCCTTGCTCAGATTATTAAAGTCTCCCTTCCCACCCAGCTCTCCTGCTTCTTTTCTGTGCATTTTCTACAAAAAAGAGATTCTGATGCAGCCACCCATGAGAGGAAACAGCATGAAACACCTCCCCTTTAAAGAACCAGTAGAATAAGAGAGGTGTCCCCCCCCCTCCCCAGGCAAGTCTGGATTTTAATTTTGTCTTTGGTGAAGAGTCCTCCAGGCTCAAAGCCATGTTGCAAAGCAGAGCAGATCCAGCCAGCACAACTACGCTCCTCCTGTCATTTGGAGAGGGGTTCCCTTCAAATTGCTCCCTTTTGATGCCTGTCTCTGACTTGAATAGTTTAAGCAACTTAGATCCAGGACATCCTGAGTCTGAGTTTGCTAACAGTCAGATGAGGCAAAGAGCAGATATAGAAGAAGATTTGGTTGTGAGAATTCCAAGCCAGTCTTCCTCCTTTCTTTTCTCCCTGGCCTTTAGTGTGCAAGATGACCTCAGGAAAGAAGTCGTGTGGAGAATCAGCTCAGCAGCTTATTTTCCTCGCTAAAGATGTGATTACACCTAGAAAGAGCTCAACAAAGAAGGAACACAGACTGGAGGAAAAGCCCAGAGGCTAAGAGGACTTGTTGCTCTTGCAGAGGACTGGGCTTGGTTCTCAGCACCCATGTGGCAGCTCACATAACTCCAGGTCCAGGGGGTATGATGTCCTCTTCTGACCTCCATGGGCACCAGGTACATCCATGGTACACACATACACATGAAGGCAAACACTCACACACACACACACACACACACACACACACACACACACACACACTAAGTAATCCAAAGTAAAATTTAGAAGCAAATAAAGAAGAAACAGTCAAGAGGGCATATCCTCGGATCTCTGTCTCAGTCAGACCCTCCTTCCTCAGCTGCCTTTGCATGGCACACCATCCACATCCTGCCTTCAAATCCCACCTCTGCTCGCTCATTGTGAGCTTGTGGCTTTGACGGAGTTAACCTGACCTCCGTACACCTTGATTTCGTCTGCAATATGAGTTTAGGCTTAACGGGTATCCAGTAGGGCTGGCATGAAGATCAGAGGCATTAACAAAAATCACCCACAGTAAAGTGCTCAGGATAAAAGGGACTCGAATGGTAAGTTGCCTCTAACAAGGCAACTCTGGGTTTGACTCTATTGCACCTCTGAGGATTGGTAGCTTAGAAGTGTGACTCTGGAAAGCTGACAAAGGTGCCATCTAGCTGTGCCAGCTGTGCTGCAACAATTGGCCAATATCTCCAAGAGCTTAGAGAAGAGCCCCTCCCCTCTCCTCCTTGGGCCTCAGCTCTCCTCTTCCTATACCTTAACGCATACCAGCCTGGGGGCGGTACACAGGCATGCCAACCAGTGTGTAAGTTTTCAGAGAATGCTGCAAGCTCTGCTCACCATGCCAGGTGGCTCTCTAGATCTCCCTCACCTCTGCTGGTTCTTCTGGGCTCCAGCCTCCGTCCGACTCCCAGAGATACTGGCCCTGGAGCTTGGAAACACCCTAAAAAACCATCTCATTTTCTTGGGGGAGAGCTAAGGAAACAAAGCCCTATGTAGTAAGCTGCCCAGGGTCACCTGGCTAGTCAGTTCAGGCCCACTGTTCGCTCCCCTCTACCCTAGGGTCTGGCACACCTGGCCTACTCTTCGGATTTCTGAACTCCCGCAAACTTTGGGTTTGAACTCCAGGTGGCCAAGGTTCTCGCTTCCTGACACAGGCCTGGACTTCGTTCACTTGTCCTGCTGTCTTCCCGGCCTGGTCCCTCACAGGTTCACAGACCCCCTCCAGCTCTTTCCACAGGTCCCTTCTGTGCCGTGCCGCCCCCCCTCTCCCCCCGCCGCCCCCCAAAGCTGTCTGAGTCCAGCCCAGACATACCAGCCTGTGCCTTAGGGCATCCCTGCCTCAGGAGACCCGCCTGGTAGCCACCGCCTAAGTAAAGACCACCCAGCCAGGCTCTCTCTGCCCCGGAGCCAGGTTCAGGAGGGGGCAGAGTCTGCTCTTTCTTTTTCTCGCCTCCTTTGCTGCATCGGTTTCAAGGACTCCAGGCTCCCTTCGCCCAGGCTCGACTTCACATTCCTGTCCTCCGTTTTCTCGCTTCTCTGGCTTTTCCTGTCTCTCCTTCCCGGGGTCGCATTCAGTCTGCATCTCCTGGGGTCACCTGGCTTTTAGGTGCTCCTTGCACCCTGCCCTGTTTCCCTCTCTACCCTTTCCTCCTTCCTTCTCTCTTTCTTCTCCTTCCCTCTTCCCCTTCAACACATCTGTTTCTAATCTGAGCGCTCAGAGGCGCCTGTTTGAAACAAAAAGCTCCCCCCACCCTCAAAACCTGGCACAGAAAACCCTGGATGAACCTTTCCTCCCCAGCTCTCCACTTTCCCCTGGTACTCCTGAAACCAAACCACGCGCTGAAAAGTACCCTCCACACCAAACGGTTCTCCGCCAAACTCCACCAGGAAACGCCCCCACCCCGTAGCTGGCTGGAGGGCCCAGATGTGTGAGACATTTCGATGGCCGACTGGGCGGTCCTCGGCTGCCAGATGCGCCCCTCGGTGGCGCTGAGGCAAGGACCGAGTGGTTGCGGCACTCCGGGACTGCAGGGACCACGGTGCTGAAGGCGGGTCTCCACCCAAACACAGGGTGGCGTTTGCCCAGGGCCATCCAAATTCCCGCCCTCCCCAAGGCACTCACCTAGCCAGAGGAAGAAGAGGGACATCCCGATCCCCGGACACGGGCGCTTCCCGGCTCAGCGCTGCCTGGCTGCGGGGAGACCGAGCGCAGCCGACGGACCTTCTGCTAGCAGGGCGCGGCGCCTCGGGGTGCGCGCAGGGGGCTGCAGCCATGTGCGGGCGCCGGCCCCGCGCCTGGGTCCCTTGCGCTCTGCGCTCCCGGGGCGCCGAGGGCTTCTAGCCCTGGCTCCACCAGCTGGCGCTGGGACGGGGGCTGGGCCCAGGGTCAGGGAGGAGAAGGCGAGGCGGCAAGGCGCTACCGCTTCGTGGAACACTTTTCCCTGTTTGGAAAGAAAACCGACTGGAGAAAGAGAAAAAAAATTGAGCTGGAACCACACGGCTGCCTCCTACCGCAGCCCCTCCCTCCATCCCTCCCCTCGCCCTCCCTTCCCTTCGCTCCCGCCCTCCCTCTCTGCGTTTGGGGTTAGCTGCTGGGGCTGCTTTACCTCCCACCCGGGAGGGAGGGCCGCGGCCCGGGGTGATCGAGGGGGGTGCTCGGTGCCAATTGATGCGGTACAGGAGAGAAGCTGCAGCAGTTCGGCCAAGAGCCGGAGGATGCGGCCTTCTCAAGTCTGTCTTTTCTCTCCTAGATCTCTCTACTCTTTTGTATATTTTTCTCCCTCACAATGCTCTATGCAATCTCTCTCTCTCTCTCTCTCTCTCTCTCTCTCTCTCTCTCTCTCTCTCTCTCTCTCTCTCTCTCTCTCTCACACACACACACACACACACACACACACACACCACATTTACATTTGGGGCGGGGGGTGGGTGGGGTGGGCGGGGGGGGGGGGAGACAGTGTCTCACTATACAGCTCTTTGTTGGCCTGGAAGGCTATCTATGTAGACCAGGCTGGCCTCGAACTCACAAAACTCAGAAAGATCTATCTGCCCCTGTGCGCACCACCACACCAGGTTTTGTTCACATTCTTGCTTCTCGCCAGTTTCCTCCTTCCGTCCTCTCCCTTCAGGTTTCCCCAGCCTCTTATTTCTCCTCCTCTGGTCCCTCCCAGGTCTGGTTAGATCTGGTGTGAAGTCACCAGGGTCACCATGTAAATAGCGGGTTTGTGCAATACTGGGTCATTAAAACAGTTTTTTTTTTTTTTTTTTTTTTTTTGGTCTTCCTGTTTGGACCCTTTGCCGCCACATAATGGCCTTTGTGTTTGCTCCCTGTCTTTGCTGTTTACACTCACCTGCTGTTAAGTCTGCACAGTGCTGACCCAGCCACTCTCCCAGAGAAGTGGGAATCTGGGGTACAAGGAAATGGTGGTACTTTAAGAAGCAGCATGGTGATGCAGACCTACATCCTAGCACTTAGGAGGCAGAGGCAGGAGGATAGCCAAGAGTTCACATCCACCCTGGGCTATTTAGTGAGTTTCCCAGCCAGCCTGAGCTAGGTGTAACCAGCCTTGCAGGGATAAAGAAATGACAGACACGTGAATCCTGCAAACTGGTGGTCAGGCTGTTAAAACAATGAATCCCAATAAGCTGGAATTCCCCCAGAATCTCAGTTGGGAGAAGAAAAAGTCTAATGCCTAGGACAGGGGGAGGGAAAACTTTCCTCCTGGAAAGGAGTTTACGGTTTGTCAGATCACCTGACTGGAGAGACAGAAACTCAGTGATGGGCTGGCCCACACTTCCATGGGAACTGCTCAGATATGAACAACTCAAGCTCTACTGAAGTATCAGCTCCAGATCACAGAAGATGGATTGGGGTGGGTGCCACTGTGTCTCTGTCCCTCTCTCTTCCCAGTGAGATTGCGTTGAATAAGTCTCCCTTTCCTGTCCCAGGATCACTGCATAGGAGGTGGGCAGAGGGCAAGAGACGTGTGTGCCCACAGAGGAAAGCCTGGAGTCCCTCTTGCTGCTGAGCTTCCTGTGAAAAAGGACCAGAGAAAGAAAGGGTGGGGGGGCTGCTGCTCCCCTCTCAAGGGCTTAGAGCTCTTCCCTAGCACTTTACCTCCTGCTGAAAACCCTAGACCAGTTCCCTCTAGTTCCAGCCCATTCTTGTCCCTGGAGAACTGGCTGAGGGTGCTGCCACTCACCTTGAGTCCCACCATGGGTCCAGAGCCTAAGCAGCACTCAGCTGAGCAATTGGCACACCCCGCTGGGGGGCTGCCAGGCTGCCAGGCTTTTCCATCCCTCCTTTCTGGCTCCCTTAGGCCCCTAGGACCTTAGCTCTTTGAAGTTGTACTGAAAGTCAACCCCATTTCACAGATGAGGAAAGCAGAGTCCAGGAGAGACTGCACAACTTATTTAGAAATGGTGTCAAAAGCCTAGGTTCTTCTTGGTGTTTTGGGAGATTAGCCCCAAGCCTTCCTTCCCCTTGACCCCACCTTCACATTCTGTCCTGAGAATCCAAGCCAGGCTTCATGCGTGGACATTCTTATTTTATTTTAGAGGTTAGAAAACTATTTCTTAGGAGGGTAAAATATCCATCTCTAGCTTGAAAAAAATGTTAAAAACCCCTCCAATAATTGATAACTTAAATATACTACTTTTCTAACAATTTTTTATTGATTCTTTGGCAATTTCACATCGTGCACCCCAATACCATTCATTTCCTAGTCCCTCCATAGCTGCCCCTCACTCCCCTGTAGTGCCCCCACAAAAGAAAAATTAAAAAATTAAAAGCAAACCAAAACAAACAAAAAACCCCACTTCACCTCTCCACCTTTTCCACCTCCTCAACATCTCTTCGCTCATCTTAGTGTCATCGGGAGTTGTGGGCATTCACATGGCCTTCGGTGGTAATTGGAGCCATGAGCATTATGAAATAGTTAAAAGGGTTATTTGATTCTGGTGGTGGTTTCTGAGACAGGGTCTGACTGGATGAAAGCCTTAGTTGGCCTAGAACTCACAATGTAGTCCAGGCTGGCCTCAAATTCATAGACAGCCCCTTCATTTGCCTCCAGAGTGCTGGGATTAAAGGCACCACAGCAGGCAGATTTTTCGTTTTTAACCACGTATCTAATAGGATATATCCACAACTATAAACTGCATATGAACGTGTGGAAAGTGAATAAGAAGGCTGGGACAGGTAGGAGGGAGACGATAGGAAGACACTTTCTTGTTATTTCTGATTCACAGTTTTTTAAAATGCTTGATATTATTTCAGACACACCAAAAAAGTTGTAAAAACACTACAAAAGTCCCTGGGTGCCCGTTACTCTGCTCCTCCTCTTTATTGCTTTTTAGGAAAGGTGCATTTTGTATGCTTCTAAAGCACTATTTCTTTTTTTTTTTCTTTTCCCCAGAGCTGAGACCCGAACCCAGGGCCTTGTGCTTGCTAGACAAGCACTCTACCACTGAGCTAAATCCCCAACCCCTAAAGCACCATTTCTATTCAACTTTCTCATTGTTGCTGCTTTGGCCGGGGGATGTGTACCTGAAGACAGACATGTGTAAGTCTAGCAGATGTGTGTCTAGATGCACATCACCCAAGCTGAGGGCATCAAGACGCCTTGGGCCCTAGGTTGTTAGTCATCAGATGAGATAATTAGATCATACTGAGATGTGATCTTAAACACTCCCTTTTCCCAGGTCTGAATCTTGTGGCCACTAAGAAGCTGATGCATCTTTCTTGGGTGGGGATCTTCCACTCCAGGATATGACTGTCCTAAATCCAAAGTAGAACTTCTGGGGACAGTTTATAACAGTTTCCCACTGTCTGCCTATGCTAGGTCCTTTGGGAGAATCCAAGGTTGTATATGACACTCTTACCTTTAGTGGACCATCAAGTCCAGTGGTGGAGACTACTTTGACATGTGAAATAATTAAAAAAACAACAAAAGGAAGTAATGCTGTTAAGTTTCCAAGTTAACTCTGGTAATAAAAACAAATGTTGGGCATTCCAAGAAAGGCAAGCACACTATGGAGTAGGGTGGTTGGAGACGATGCCTCAGTCTCAAGGTTGACTAGCACTGAGACAGAGAGAGAGGACCACCAAACAAACAAACAAACAGAAAACCAAAACACTGAGACAATGTCTAATGTTCATATGAAAGCCTGGAGTGGGAAAACGGATGGTCATGAGGAAGATGCTAAGGTTCTCCATTGCTCACCAACCTTATGGCCATCGAGGTATTTCCTGTAAACATGGTTTTGATGAGAAGATGCTGAACAAATTCCAGAACACTTCACAGTCAGAAGCATTCACAATCTTACTTCGGTCCCATGTTCCTAGGCATTTTGCTTCAATGCACAATTTTTTTTTTCATTTTTCTCTTCAATCAGTGTGTCCTAAATATGTAGACTCCATGTCTTTGAGCAGGAATGCCCACCAGCTGTCTCCAGATTTTGTAAAGGGATATGAGTATACATCTTCAAGAGTGGATTAGCTGGAGATGTATCTCCTGCAAGAAGCCCAGGGTTCAAGGCACCATTCCACATGAAGCAGGCATGGTGGTGCATACCTGCAATCCCAGCTCCAGGAGCAAGAGACAGGATTAGAAGTTCAAGAGCAGGGCTGGAGAGATGGCTCAGTGGTTGAGAGCACTGACTGCTCTTCCAGAGGACACTGGTTCAATTCCCAGCACCCACATGGCAGCTCACACCTGTCTGTAACCCCAGTTCTAGTCCTTTTGACACTTTCACACAGACATACATGCAAGTGAAACACCAATGAACATAAAATAAAGATAAGGGATTAGGGATTTAGCTCAGTGGTAGAGTGCTTGCCTAGCAAGCACAAGGCCCTGGCTTCGGTCCTCAGCTCTGGCCAAATAAATAAATAAATAAATAAATAAATAAATAAATAAATAAAATAAAGATAAAAATTTTTAAAAAAGAAGTTCAAGAACATCCTCAGCTGCATAACAAGTTTGAGGCCAGTATGGGCTACATGAGATCCTGCCCTCCAAGAAGAAGGAGGAGGAGGAAGACAAAGAAGAAGGAAGAAAAGAAGGATGGAAACAAAGGAAGGATACACGTGTTGCTTAGCTGTTGGTGGCATGTGCTTGTAATCTCTGTATGGGGGAGATTGCTGTGAGTCCAAGGCCGGGCTACAGAGTGAGACCCTACCTCAAAACAAAGCAGAGACACATGTATTTCACTCTTATTCTTGCTCTCTGGGACGTCAGAGAGTGCCATCCCATCTCTTCTCTAGGAAAGTCCTGGGTCCTGCATGGGGTTGGGGGGCTGAGTGATGCCTTGGAGGTGACCTGGGAGCTAGTTAGAACGTACTGCATTTCAAGCTTGATAGCAGGAGCACAGGGAAATAAACAGAAGGTACCTGGAGGAAAGATTGGACAGGGCCAAGGGTCTAACTGTCACCATGGCCAAGAGAGAATGGGGAAGACAGAAGAGGCACCAAGAGTGACGGGAGGGGACCTAATACAGTGTTCTGTGTGCCAAGCCTGTTTCATTTGGAGACAGGGCCTTGTTGCATAGCCCTGGCCGGTTCAGAATATGTTGTATAACACAGGGTGGCTTTAGACTCATGGCAGACCTCCTTCTTCTGCCTCCCATGTGCTGGGATTGCAGGCATCAGCCACCGTACCAGGCTTTCCATGTGCTAAGGCAAATGACAACCATCTATGTGTTTCACACTACCGCATTACAGCGAGGAGGCTGGGTTTGGAGAAGGAAGCCAACTGTACTGCATGCTATGGGTAGTAAACAATTAATTAAGGCAAGATGGAGAGTCAGGAGAGCCAAGCCTCTTAGACCTCACTGCCTTTGAATTGGACCTGACAAACTGGGGAAGTTGAGTAAGTCAACTTGTCAGGCTAAATAAGATAAATGACTCAATTACTTCGAGAGATGATAACGTTGAAGGACGACAGTCACCATCAGGCCATCTGTCATCTATATTCCTGTTTTCTTTTTCAATCAATAATTCAGTGGCAAAGCATATGCCCACCTAAAACAAAACAACAACAGCAAAAACCCCTCAGCAAACCCGTTAGGTACCTAGTATGGGCCAAGCACTAAAAAATCAGTGGTGACCAAAGCAAAGGGTCCTTGCTCTGAAGATTTTGGTGTGAATTAAGGGAGATGATGCAAAAAAACAAAACAAAACAAAAGAAAAGCAAACAAACAAACAAAAAACAATCCATGGAACGAGATAGTGGAGCTCATTGTGGAGCTCACAGCTCACTTAGTGCATGGATGCCAAGAACAGAAGTCTGGGACAAAAGCCTATAAATTCCTTTCTATCCATGGAGTGAGCTGAGTGTGTCCAAGTACCTTGGGAAGTCATGCAGGAACAAACAGTCTGCCTCCATGAGCTTTCTTTTGGGGGTCCCCTGCTGGCAGCACTGTTAGCTCTCTGGGATCCACAGCACAGCACACCCCACCCAGCAGGATAAAGTGTACAGGCTGGACTACAAGACCTAGCAAAGTATGCCATATACAGGACTCTTGTGCACTGTGGTGTCAGCAAACAATTCCTGTGGGTACCACTCATGGTCAGCCTGTCTGCCACAGTGCTAACTGGCGAGCTAAAGTTTTCCTGAAGCCTTTGTTCAGTCTGTTGTGAAGGAACTGGCTGGATGGGTCTTTGAGAGTCCTGAATTCTTACTAGGTTTGGTAAAGATCCTCATACAAATTATTTGAGGCTATCCTCATTGATCTATTCCATGAAGATACCTGGAAGAAATCCTGGTACCCTAGTGGATCTCCAAACTCATCCACAAACCCAGAGAGGTGTGGACTGATATTTACAAGTTGCCAGAGTTGGAAAGGGGTCACACTATTGATGACTCTCACCGTGCCATACAGTTTGGAGAAGGCACAGGACTTTCAAGCTCCACTGTTATTACTCACATAGCGATATTTGTACAATTCATACCTGATAAATGATTTAGGCTGATTGAAAAAAAAAAGAATGTCTACAAACCCAGGGGGAGAGGAACACAGTGGGAAGTCAAACAACTTTGATTTTTCCCATCCTACTGTGAACTGTGGACCACAGCCCTCCCATCCAGTACTGACACTCATTGCACATGCCGGACTAATGGGCTGCAGCTGAGATATCTGCAGCACAAATGTATGTTTCAGTGCCGTTGGGGTCCTGGATCCACCTGTGTGGTACCCTCACTGTTGAGATCCAAGCTCCTGAGGATGTTTGGGGGGATGGAGCTGTGGGGCGATGGGAAGGGTTTTGGGTTGCAGGTTTGGTAGTCATGAGTAGGTCCCTGAGCCGCTGCACCTTCCCGTCCTCTGCCTGGCATTGCCGTGGTGAAGAAATGACTTTGCCGTGAAGGCGCCTGCTGCAGTGTCTAACACATACAGGACTTGGTAAATATTTGTTCCGACTAAAGCTGAAGTGGAGTTCGTAGAATTCCATTCTGTGCAATAAACAGAGCCAATTTCTGTCTCATTTCCTTTTTCTACTCAAACAAGGTTATCTTTATGTATTCTTTCCTGTCCTATGAAGATGCTTCTTGACTTGGCTGTTCAGTGTGTTTCTTTTTATGGCTGGACAGTAAGAGGCCCCAGCTGGCTTTCAGGGTTCTTCCAGGATAACTTTCATGGAGGCTGTGCCTGAGGGCCCTGTGTGTGAAGGGAGGCTAAGTAAGGAAGTGTTCTCCTCACCTTGGGAGAGAAAGTGGCTGTTTTCTTCCTGACGGGCCAAGATGAGGAAGAGGTAAGAGAGTCTGGATCCTGTTCTAGCCTCATAGCTCACAGAGGAAGTCCCTACCTCCCACCTGTGGGGTCAACTGAAGAGGTAGGGGTGTGGTGGGGCTGCTGTTTCTTGGAGGATATATGTTCACGAATAAAAGATCTTAACCCATGTCTGCAGCGACACCCAGGATTCAAGGTCTATCCCTCTGTCTGGTGGGGCTTTGAGAGGGGTGTGGGCCACTCAAGGGGAGCAGAATCCCAGCTGGAGCCCTTGCAGTCTGCTCCCCCTTCTTCCCTGGGAGCAGTGTGCTCCCGGGCTTTCCAGTGTTTCCATCCTTCCCCTTTTCAGTTCTTAGGGAGCTGAAGGCACGCGCGCGCCTGGTAGTCCAAAGTGCATCGGAGAGTTGTCTTCATTATCAGCACGACTGGGTTGGAATCACTATGGTTTGTGACTGTCTTTCCCTAAAGGTTAACCTGAGAATGGAAGACTTACCCTGAACGTGGGTATCACCGTCCAATAAACTGGGGCCCCAGGCTGAATAAAAGGGAGACAGTCTGCTGAGTACCAGTATTCTCTTTCTGCTACCCATGACCTGACTCATGCTCCTTTCAACATGCGTTCCCCACCATGATGGAGTCTACCCTCAATCTATGAGCCAAAGCAAACCTTTCCTTAGCTGCTTTTGGCAGGGATGTCATAACAGTAGTGAGAAAAATCGTCTATTCGATGAGTTCTCAACCTGCGGGTTGTGGCCCCTTGGGGGCCAAATGACCCTTTCAGAGGGGTCACATATCAGATATGCTGCATATCAGATATTTACATTCCAATTCATAATAGTAGCAAAATTACAGTGATGAAATAGCAGCCTAATAATTTTATGGTTGGGGGGGGGGGCGTCACCACATCCTGAGAAACTGTGTTAAAGTGTTGCAGCATCAGGAAGGTTGAAAACCGCTGCTCTGATTCATTGTCCCTAACTGGAGCACAATCCTTATAACCCCTTCCTGTCTACGTGATTTCATAGCAGTGTTTCTCATCTGGTTGTTGAGAAGATTGCTAGAGTCTATATGGAGATGTCCCAGAGCGGGCATCTCCATGCTCAGGTTAGCTCCCTTCTTCCTTCCTCCACAGAAGAGCGACAGTCTACGTCCTGACTGCAACTACTAGCTGAGGGACCTTTCATGTCTCAGGGAAGAGGACGGCACCTGCTCCTTACTTTACAAATGGGTAGAGTCTGGTGACTCCTAAGAAACACACAGCAAAAGGGACAGAAAAGTATATTCCTAAACAGGGCATGGTGGTGCATTCTATAAGCCCTAGAGACTCATGAGTTCAAGGCTAGCCTGGGCTACAAAGAGAAATCCGATCTTAAAAATAATTATTTATTTTTTTAAAACGTGTTTGCCTGTCCTGGATCTTGCGCTGTAGGCCAGGCTGGCCTCGAACTCTCAGAGATCCACCTGCCTCTGCCTCCCGAGGGCTGGGATCAAAGGGGTGTGCCACTGCTGCCCGGCTTTAAAACGTGTTTTAGGGCTGGAGAGATGGCTCAGCAGTTAAGAGCACTGGCTGCTCTTCCAGAAAACCTGGGTTCAATTCCCAGCACCCACATGGCAGCTTACAACTGTCTGTTACTCCAGTTCCAGAGGATCCAACACCCTTGCACAGACATATGTACAGGCAAAACACCAATGCATGTGAAATAAAAAATAATAATAAAAATTTTAAAAAGTGTTTTGAAAGAATATCCTGATGTTGTTTCCTTTGTTCTCATTGTTCTCCATCTCGGAGTTGGCAGTAAAAGGAAAGGTAGGTTCGTTCCAGCTGAGCATGCTTAGAATTGCCCCCAGGACATACGCGGGAGAGCACTCAGGTCAGATTCTGAGGGTGACAGGATTATCAGAGACCTGACCTACCACCCTGACTTCACTGTGAAGGACAGTAGCTCAGAGGGGACAGCTGCAGTCCCAGGGCCACACAGCTAGCTGGCAGCATGGGTGCACTAAGAACCTTCCTCTGGCTCCTAATTGCATGCTCTTGCCACACTGTCCCCCACCGACCTGCTGTGGCATCTCCTCCAAGGCAAAGGCCACCTGGAGGGTGAGCAGAACCATGCCCACCTTCATTCTGTCACTGAACTGTGACCCGACTGACGTTTTCCCCACTAAGAGTCTAACATCCTTTCCCTCTGTTGCTATGGAAGCACCTGGCAGAGAACAGAAATGACCAAACCAGGAGACAGAAAAGGTCTTTATCTTCCCAGCTGTGGCAGGGGAGATCAGTGAAGTTCCTGCCAGCATGAGGGCCTGAAAAATGAGTTCCAGCCGGAGTCCACAGTCACTCTACGCCTATGCAGCTGTTCAGATGGATGGCCTAGGAGAGCCTATCAATCCAACTTCCTCATTTTGTAGCTGGAGAGCAACCCAAGGGAAGTTCTAGCTCAGGATTAGGCTCCAGTTGGAGGCACAGCCAAATCTGCAATCAAGCTGCCTAGTCATGTGTCCTTTTCTCTTTCTGGAGTGTGGACAGATATCTCACGGAATGGCTCCATCTTTCCCCGGTGGACCAGGAATGAGGATAGAAGACTAGCTGGTGGTCTCTGGCAGAAACAGGTGTGATTGCAACAATAGAAGACCTGTTTTTTTTTTCTCTCCCTGGTAATGGATGAGGCTTAACTAAAACCATCCAATAAGACTGAGGAGAACACAGCCCATGCAGAGCCTGGTTAGGTCTCGGTGTCCAGCCTGTGAGGAGCTTATGGCTTGTGGCTGAGATGCTCTGAGCTGTCAGCAGCTGCTTGCAGCTGCTCATTGACAAGACTGACGTGTGAGGTGGCCAAGCTCAGGAGGTGGGAGATGGGGAGGAACATTTCCCAAGCCCAGCAAGCGGAGAGACTCAGAGACTCGTGACTCAGAAGCAGGCTCTTGCGTCTTCCCCGGCAATCCCAGGAGGTGGGGGAAGGTGAATGACATCTGTGGGCCAAACCAGCAGCGGTCAAGAGACAGCTGACCATGGTGGGTGGGTGCCAGTCAACCCATCTGGGCGCTTCCAGGCACCACCCTTACTGAGCCAGCTTGAATGAATTATGAGTCTCTGTGTCTCACTTACCTCCTTGAGGAAAATAAGGAAGTCCACACAGAACCTAGATGGAGGCCACCATTCTTTCTCATGTTACTCAGCTGAAGTAGAGAATCACTCAGCCCACAAGCATTTGACGTGGACCTGTGATAGACACAGCAGATAAACAGAGAAAACTGAGCCTGGGCTCAGGACTCAGAGCTGACCACTCCTCCTACCCAGGGGAATCACAAGCAGATGCAGAGAGATACTATTTCCTGGCTGTGGTGGGACTTGAACTAGGCAAGCTTGGGAGAGTTTCCAGTCTCACCTGAACAGCCCAAGCCTTCCCAGTATTCCAAACCACATTGTGGGAATTTAAATGTCTGGCCAGGGGGCACAGTTACAGCTCTGGAGACAATCAGATGCAATTACATCTTATGCTCATAGAGTACTTCTGACGTCTTTTAAAGATCCAATCTAAATTGTCTCTCTGAAGCTAAGGAAGAAGGACGCTCCACAGACTTCCTTCATTCTACAACTCTACAGTTGTTTGGGAAGGGCACCTCTCTCTCCCCCGGGGTCCCTCTCATCCCTCCCACAACTCTCCAAATTCATCTTCACCCACACAGAATCACGGCTTAACTCTGTGCACATGTGTGGTTCCCCAAAGGCATGGAGAAGTGTGGTCTTATCTGTGCAGTGAATTCACACTCATCATGAAGCCATGAACCTTCTGGGGAAAATTCTGTGCTTTGGATTCCCTGTCCCTCAGCACAGTTATTATGCTGCTTCCCCTGGGAACCAGTGGATCTTTGGGAAGTTTCTGGATGGACTTAGCATTGGTAGGTCAAGAGGCTTCATTGAGGACATTTTCTAAGCCAGGCGGTGGTGGCACATGCCTTTAATCTCAGCACTTGGCAGGCAGAGGCAGGCAGACCTCTGAGAGTTCAAGGCCAGTCTGGTCTACAAGAGTTCCAGGACAGCTAGGGGTGTTACACAGAGAAACTCTGTCTCAACAAAACAAAACAAAAAAGAAAAAGTCCATTTTCTAAACCCTATGAATAAGACAACCTGAATAATTTTGAAAAATCATCCATCTGTATCCTCATTAAGATCACACCACACACACACACACACACACACACACACACACACACACACACACACGTGATAACAGGTGTTGGCATAATTGAGACCTGCATGTACTATTGCTGAGAATGTAAAATGGTACAGCCATTATGGAAGAAAATATTGGATTTCCTTTAAAAATTGAAAATGGATTTCTGAATTTATTCTTTCAATAACTGAAAATGGGATCTCAAAGAGATATTTCCATATCCATGCTCAAAACAGCACTGCTTACAATAGCCCCAAAGCAGAAGTAATTCAAGTGTCCATCAACTGATGAATGGATTCACAAAATGTGTTTATCTATATAATGGAATTTTTAAATGTCCTGGGGGATGGGGATTTAGCTCAGTGTTAGAGTGCTTGCCTAGCAGGCGCAAGGCCCTGGGTTTGGTCCTCAGCTCCAGGAAAATAAATAAATAAATGAATGAATGAATGAAGGAAGGAAGGAAGGAATGTCCTATTACTAGTTATCATTGTAGCACTGGTGGTTGAACCCAGGGCTGCTGGCATGTTGGGAAGCACTCTAGTAACACTGAGCCCCATACATCCCATTCTAACAACAGCCCAGCCCCTTACATTATTCAGCATTACAAAGGAAGAAAGGTCTGAGGCATGCGGCAACATGGATGAACCTTGAAGTCATTATGCCAAAGGATATAAGCCATTCCCCAAAGGACGAGTGCTATACGATTCCATTTTTAAGAAGCACGGAGAATGATTGTATACATAGGGATAGAGAGCAGAATGCTGGCTTCCAGGGACCGAGCTGCAGAGACTACGGGGTTCTTGTCTGTGATGGTTACCCTCAATTGTCAACTTGATGGGATCCAGAATCACCATGGAAACACACCTCTGGTTGTGTCTCTGAGGGCATTCCCAGAAAGGTTCAACTGGGAAGAAAAGACCCGCTGTGCATGTGGGCAGCAGCATCCGATGGAGACAGGGAACGGTACCAGTTGTCATCCCTTTGCTTCCTGTGTGGCAGTGTGACCTGCTGCCTTCCATCGCTGCTCCCATGCTTTCCTCACCATGGGGGACTGTTTCCCTTCTTTTTTTTTTTTTTTTTTTTAAAGATTTATTTATTTATTATGTATACTGTGTTCTGTTTGCATGTGTCCCTGCAGGCCAGAAGAGGGTGCCAGATCTCAATACAGATGGTTGTGAGCCATCATGTGGTTGCTGGGAATTAAACTCAGGACCTCTGGAAGAACAGTCAGTGTTCTTAACCTCTGAGCCATCTCTCCAGCCCCCTGTTTCCCTTCTTAATCTGTGAGCTAAGATAAAACCTTTCTCCCTCAACTTGCTTCTTGTCAGGATTTTGCTCACAGTCATGAGAAAGTAACAAATACAATGTTTAGGAGGCACAGAGTTTCCATTCCGGGGGCGGGGAGGGGGAAAGAAGGTTCTGGCAAATGATGGCAGTGACCATTGCACACCAGTACGCATGTGCGTACTCTCATTGGATTACAAGCTTGTCTAGTTTGGGCTAAGGGTATGACAGTGGTAGAGTGTGTGTCTGAGACCCTGAGACCAATCCTCACTGCCACAAAAAAAGAAAAATCTCAACTGGAAATTTTTGTGTATTTTGAATACCACAATAAGAAGACACAATCTAAGCTTGGCATGGCAGGCCACAGCTGTGATCACAGCATGTGAGAGGTGGAGCAGGAGGATCTGAAACTCAAAAGGACATCCTGAACTACACAGTGAATTTGAACCCAGTTTGAGTTACTCCAGATACCATTTTAGAACTACCAGGGCAGCAGCAACCACAGCCCCCTAAATGTATCTACACTGCATTCTTGAGAAAACCAGAACCCTGGTTCTAAACCATCCCGGTCAGATAAGCATCATTAAGGTCAGGCTGGTCTCAAACTTTCTTTGTAGCCAAGGATGATATCGATCTTCTAACCATCCCTGGTTCTGCCTCCCCACTTCCCAGTCTTTTTGTTGGTGTTGTGTTGTGTTTTGTTTGTTTGTTTTTAAAAAGAAGGTGGTTTTATTTTCTCCCATTGACCTAGCACCTTATAGATTCTTAACATTTTCTACCAATCATGCTTAAGGTTGTAGTTGAGCACATAAGATCCCTCTTCTTAGATATTACCTGAGTTTAGCCTTTAGTTAATTCATTTTCCCATTACTCACTTTCCTTTGGGGTTGCAAATGGTAGTTAACGGTTATTGCCTCTCCATGTGATTCATTTTTTGTTTGTTTGTTTTTTTGTTTTTGTTTTTGTTTTTCGAGACAGGGTTTCTCTGTGTAGTTTTGGAGGCTGTCCTGGATCTCGCTCTGTAGACCAGGCTGGCCCCGAACTCACAGAGATCAGCCTGGCTCTGCCTCCAGAGTGCTGGGACTAAAGGCGTGTGCCACCACCACCTTCCCAGTCTTGAGATGTCAGTCCTGCACCACCATGCCCAGTTTGTGTGATGCCTGAAGGATCCCACGGCTTCATGTGTGGTAAGCAAGCACTCTACAAACGGAGCTAATCCCAAGCCTACATTATGGTAGAATTGAAAGAGCAAGACATCAAGTCAGAAAAGCCAGATTCAAGTCTTTTTCCATCTGCTTATTAGCGGTTCAATCTTGTTCTTACTGGATTTAATTTTCCTTGTCAGTTGGCTGAGTATTATAATATCTAGATAGATAGCTTCACCCAGCAGATGCAAAAATCCAACTAGACGGTTCATGTGGATGTGCTTAGCAAACCACAGTCCACTCACAAGCTATGGAAGATTCTTCGAGAAAGTGATGAGGTTCTCTCTGGGACTTTCTGTAATAGTTTCCGACTTCTCTTGCCAAGCAGTCCCTCCTATCACACCTACGTCCCATCTTATAAGGTTTCAGTTATTTCAGATTGAAATAACCTTTCTCCTGGGATGTTTCCAGGTCCTAGATTTAGCCAGCCCTCCATCTGGTAGGTATCAACAGGACAGCAGGAACCCTCAGCAAACAGTGTGGAAATACAAACGTTTGGGGCCAAGAACAGAATTCTTTTCCAGGTCTGCTTCGGTTTGCAAATTCCTGGCTGTCATAGCAACCCCCAAAGCAAAGGAGGGCTGTCCAGTGTAGCCTTTGACTGCAGCCTGGCCTTGGGTGCGCTCAGGTTGGCTGTCTAGTACACTGGTGATCACACTAGGCCTCTAGATTCTTTCTGGCTGCTAGTTTCCTGTGCCTGGTGTAGCTCAGCATCCCATCTGCTCTGTTTCTCAGTGGCTTTGCCAGATCACCAGAGGGGAGGGAGTCTCCAAGGGGCCTCTGAGAGATGCCATTAGCTCCCACCAGTGGACACAAATGCTTGCTTGCGTTGTGCAGATGTGCGAAGATGGCTTGGGGAGTGGGTGGCTGACAGCATTTCCATGGTAACCTTAAGTATCCTCATGCAGTCATCAGCTGGGCTCTGCTGACCTAGTGAAACCCTGGCAACCAGTACTGTTTATCCCCTTGGGTGAGACACCGAGGCATGTAGAAGACCTCATCAGTTTCACAATGAAGACATTCCTGTGAAACTGCAGTGAG